>NW_024412377.1:18195321-18722165 GCF_014898765.1 Herpailurus yagouaroundi
ATAGCATAGCATAGCATAGCATAGCATAGCATAGCATAGCATAGCATAGTGTAGTATAGTATAGAACCAGATAGTCTTTGTCTTTTTGTGCCAGGTTTCTTTCACCTAGCATAATGTCCTCAAAGTTCATCGATACTGTAGAATCTTACAGAATTCCTTTTTTGTTTGTTTGTTTGTTGTTTGTTTGTTTGTTTGTTTGTTTTTATGGCTGAAAAATATTCCATCATACGTATACATGGCATTTTCTTTATTCATTCATCTGTTGACAGATATTTAGGTTGTTTCCACATCTTAGCTTTTGTAAAAAGTTGCAGTAAACATGTGGCTATAGATATCTCTTCTATTTGGTGATTTCATTGCCTTTGGATGTGCACTCAGAAGTGGATTGCTGGATCATATGGTAGTTCTATTTTTAGTTTTTGAGGAACTCCCACCCTGTTTTCTTAATGGCTCTACAGATTTACATTCCCACTAACAGAGCACAATGGTCCCTTTTTTCCTGCACAGCCTCACCGGTAATTGCTATTACTTGTCTTTGAGATACTGGTCACAGGTGTGAGGTGACTGCATCGTGGTTAGATGATTAGTGATGTTGAGCACCTTTTCATGTACTTGTTAGCTACTTGTATGTTTCCTTTGGAAAACTATCTATCCAGGTCCTTTGCCCATTTTGTAACCTGAATTTTTTTATTTTTTATTTTTGCTATGTTGTTGTATAAGCTTCTTATATACTTTGCACATTAATCCTTTCTCAGGTGATATGGTTTGCCAATATTTTACCCCATTTCATAGGTTTCCTCTTAATTTTGTCGATTGTTTCCTTTGCTGTGTAGAGTCTTATTGGTTTCATGTAGTCTCACTCGCTAATTTTTGCTCTTGTTGCATGTGCTTTTGGTGTCATATCCAAAAAAAAAAAAAAATCATTGCTAAGACAAATGTCAAATATCTTTTCCCAGTGTTTCTTTTCCAGATATTTTATGGTTTCTGGTTAAGACCTTAATCCATTTCGAGTAAATATTTGCGAGTGGTGTAACTTAGGTCCATTTTCACTCTTTTGTACATGAATAACCAGTTTTTCCAACACCATTTATTGAACAGACTATCATTTCCCTGTTGACTATTTATGACTCCTTTACTAAAGATTAGTTGACCATATATGCATGGGTGTATTTGGCTTTCTATTCTGTTCTGTTACGTTGGTCTATGTTGTTCTATGTGTCTGTTTTTATGCCACCATTGTATTGTTTGATTGCAATAGTTTTGTAATAGTTTGAAATCAGGAAGTATAATGCCTTTATCTCTCTTTATTTTTTTTATTTGTTTATTTTTTTTAATCAAGATTGCTTTGTCTGTTCAGGGTCATTTGTGGTTCCAAATGAATTTTAGTATTTTTTTAATCTATTTCTGTGAAAAGTATCTTTAGAATTTTAATAGGAATTGCAATAATCTCTAGATTAGACTATGGAAAATTTAACAATATTAACTCTTTGGATCCATGAACATGTGTGTCTTCTTCAATATCTTTTGTCAATGTCTTAACAGTTTTCAGTGTACAGATCTTTCACCTCCTTTACCACTAAGTATTTTATTCTTTTTGGTACTATTGTAAAAGGGATTTGTCTTCTTTACTTTTTTTTTTTTTCCAGAAGTAGCATATTGTACTGTTAGTGTATAGAGATACAACAGATGTTTGCATGCTGATTTTACATCCTGAAACTCTGATGAATTCATTTATTAGTTCAAACAGTTTGTTGGTATAGTATCCAGAATATAAAATCAAGTCATCTTCAGAGACAGTTTCACTTCTTCCTTTCTGATTTGGCTATCTTTTATTTCTTTTTCTTACCTAATTGCTCTGCCAAGGACTTCCAGTACTGTGCTGAATAGGACTGGTAAAATAGGGTAGCCTTGTCTTGTTTCTAATCTTATAAAAAAAGCTTTCAACCTTTCACCATTGATATGATATTAGTTATGGGTTTGTCCATATATGGCCTTTATTAAGCTGAGGTATGTTTCTTCTATGCCCACTTTGTTGAGAATTTTTATTGTGAAAGTATGTTGAACTGTCCCAAATGCTTTCTACATCTATTGAGATGATTATATGGTTTTTGTCTTTCATTACGTTAACATGGTGTATCACACTCATTGAATTGCATATGCTGAAACTTCCTTGCATCCCAGAGATACACCCCATTTGATCATGATCTATGGTCCTTTTAATGTGCTCTTGAATTTGGTTTGACAGTATTTTGTTGAGAGTTTTTACATCTATATTCATCAGGGATATTGGCCTGTAATTTTCTTTTCTTCTAGTGTTCTTATCTGGGTTTGGTATCAAAGTAATGCTGGCCTCATAAAATGAGTTTGGGACTGTTTTTGGAAAGGACTTGAAAAGGATTGATGTTAATTCTTAAATGTTTGGTAGAATTCACCTATGAAGCCATTTGATCCTGAGATTTTTTGTATTGCATGGTTTTTGATTACTAATTCAATCTCCTTACTAGTAATTGGTCCATTCAGATTTTCTGTCCCTTCAGGATTCAGCTTGGTAGATTGTTTCTAATAACTTACCACTTCTAGGTTGTCCAATATCTTGGCATATAGTTGTTTATAGGAGGTCTTATGATCCTTTCAGGGGTATCAGTTGAAATGTTTCTCTTTCAACTATAGCTTTTGTAATTTTAATCCTCTTTTTTCTTGGTAAGTCTAATTTAGTAAGTCTAAGCTTTGTCTATTTTATTTGTTTAATCAAAAAATGAGAAACAGCTCTTAGCTCTGTTGATTATTTCCTATTGTCCTTTTGTCTTCTAAATCTCTATTTCATTTATTTCTCCTCAGATCTTTGTTATTGCCTTTTTCTTTTCTTTAGCATTGTTTGTTCTTTTTCTAGTTCCTTGAAATGTAAAATTAGGTTGTTTATTTGTGATCTATCTTCTTAATGTCAGCATTTATTGCTATAAACTTCCCTCTTAGAACTGCTTTTGCAACAACCCATACATTTTTACATTGTGTCCATTTTCACTTGGTTCAAGATATGTTTCCATTTCTCTTTTGATTTTTATTTTTGACCCATTGGTTTTCAGAAATGTGTTAAAAAATGTTTTAAGTTTATTTATTTATTTTGAGAGACAGAGCAAGTGGGGGAGGGGCAGAGAGCTAGGGAGAGAGAATCCCAAGCAGGGTCTGCACTGTCAGCATGGAGCCTGACTCTGCACTCGAACCCAGGAATAGTGAAATGATGACGTGAGCCGAAATCACGGGTCAGAGGCTTAACCAACTAAGCTACCCAGGCACTCCCAGGAGTATGTTCTTTAATGTCCACATATTTAGGAATTTTTCAGCTTTTCTTTGGTGACTGATTTCTAGTTTCATACCATGTGTTCAGAAAAGATGTTAAAAAAATTAAATATTTTAAAGTTTGCTAAGACTTACTTGGTAGCCTAACAAATAGGCAATCTTGGAGAATGTTCCATGTGCGCTTGATAAGAATATGTATTCTCCTGCTATTTGATGGAATTGTCTGAGTATGTCTCTTAGGTCCATTTGGTTTAAGGTACAGTTCAAGTCTAATGTTTTCTTATTAATTCCTTTATGGATGATCTATGCCACTAAGTAGAGCACCGAAGTGCCTCAGTATTATTGTTGCCTATATTTCTCTTCAGTCCTATTAGTATTAATAGGGTCTCCAGTATTGGGTCACATATGTATTTATAGTTATATCCTCTTAAGAAATTGACCCATTTCTCCTTATAAATGACCTTTATTTGTGTGTCTTATCACAGTTTTTCACCTAAAGTCTATTTTGTCTTATATAAGCATTCCTACCCCTACTCCCTTCTGGTTTCCACTTGTGTGTAATATCTTTTTTCATCCATTTACTGTGAGATTATGTGTACCCTTAGAGCAAATTAGAGTTTCTTGTAGACAGTATATAGTTGGGTCTTGTTTATACGTTCAGCCACATAGGACTCTTAGCGGGTATGGAGAATAACAGAAGAATATAAAGACTCTTTTATAACCTAGTAATGTAAGTTGCATAGCATATTGCATAACAAGTGAAAAATACATTATTAAAATATGTCTCAAGATTACTTTGGAAGTGATAATTCTATAAATAGTGGTAAGGCATATCAAGATAGAGGAATATATTATTATTTTGGTTTTAGGCATGTTTCCTTTGAAGTGAAGACATGGTAAGCATACAAAAATGGATATATAAATTTCTGGATCATGGCAGAGTTGTAAAACTTACAGTCTGAACTGGAACTGAAAATGGTACCTACATATATATTTTGGAAAAAATGAATGTGCAAGAATGGAGATTAAATATGTTTTGTAGTGACTGCGTGTGTTGGGTTAGCATAGCTTAATGTATAGAATTGTTGAGTCACTATATTGCATAACAAACTAATATTGCATATCTCATCTAAACTTTTTTTATTTTATTCTATTTTTTTAAATTTTATTTTTTAACGTTTTATTTATTTTTTGAGACAGGGAGAGACAGAGCATGAACAGGGGAGGGTCAGAGAGAGGGAGACACAGAATCTGAAACAGGCTCCAGGCTCTGAGCTGTCAGCACAGAGCCTGACGCGGGACTCGAACTCACGGGCCACGAGATCATGACCTGAGCCGAAGTCAGCTGCTTAACCGACTGAGCCACCCAGGCGACCCTCATCTAAACTTTAATAAAAAAGAATTTGGGGGCTTCGATGGCTCAGTCAGTTAAGCATCTAAATGTTGATTTTCTAAATATAGCTTGTGGTATAAAAACTCAATGATGTTTCCTTTACACTTTGAATTACCATCATGGGTCAACTAAACAGTCTAAACTTCCAGAAATGTAATAAAATGTAGCTCCATATTATGGTGAGCACTTTACCAATCTACATATGATGAAACATTCCAAACTCTGTAATGATACTGTGAATTTTTCCATGACTGCTCTATTAGCCAATTTTTGCGTGAATGTGCTGTATAACAAGCAACTCCCAAATCTCAGTGACTAAAACAAACGACTTTTATTTTTGCCTACAAGTCTGAGAGCTCACTACAGTGGCTCCACTCTAACCTGAGGGCAAGATTCAGACGTGCTCCACATTTCTTTCACTTCTGGTACACAAGTAAATAAACAGTGGGTATAAGGCATCATTCTTCTTTTGTTGAATGTAAGAGGTTATGTGAACATTCAAGCATGTTAAAAGCCACTGCTCAGATGGAGGGCGCATTGCATCTCTTCATGTTCTATTGGCCAAAGCGTGTCACCAGACTGAATCCAACACCAAAGAGACAGAAGTGGTGATGGGTAGAGTGATTATATACTGAGCAATAACGCAATCAATCACGGCCAGATAGAACCAAAGCACTACACTGACAGTAAAGAAACAAGGAACATATAAGATATTCAGCTAACATTTGTCGAATCAGCTAAAGACAGAACTAAGTTTTACTATCATGTACATGTATAAGATTATGCCTATTCTTCCTCTTAGTCTTAATGTATTACTATTTTATTAGTTTCGAAAAGTGAATTTCCAATTATAGACTTATTGTTGTTCATAACTTCAATTATATTACAATTATTGTTTTTCCACAGCAAGTTATTTATAAGGCACATCTCTTTTCTATAACTGCCCAAGAATGCATTTTCCATTTTGGAATAAACATTGCTAAATTTGTAAATAATTTCCATTGGGTAATATGCAGTATAATCAAGGACAAGTTCTTCTTCTTGTGTATAGTTTAATATATTAACACCTAATCTTGATTGAGGCCCTGATAAATAAATACAAACAAAATTATTGTGCACAAATTGATTAAAGAATACTGATGCTTTCCCAGGAAATGTACTCTTTTCCCTTTATTATAAAACTCTAATTATGGCAACCCTGTTATGAATCAGCTTCTCTAATTATCTTGAATTTATTTGGTTACTTAATTATTCTTTTGTTATTAGATAAAATTGGAAAATATTATGTGTATTCACACATGCAATTACAACATTTTAAGTAGTGATTTTAAGTATTTGAAAAGAATATATTCACCATAATCTGTGATTAGCAGAATGAAGCAATGAATTCTTAGGAAATGTAAGAGTTTTTCTTTTCCAACTTGTGTATCTGGTCAGATTATATATTTATTATGGAATGTAATAGCCTAAAGAACCTAAAAAAAAACATTTAGTCAAGGGATCAGCAAGCTTTTTTTCCATAAAGGGCCAGAAACTAAACATTCGAGCTTAATGGGCCTTATGATTTCTATCACAAGTACCCAACTCCTACAGTGGTAGGGTGAACACAGCCATTGACCATGCATACAAGAATCAGTGTGGCTGGCTCCAATAAAATGTTTGTTGTTGTTGTTAACAAACAAAAGGAGAGCTGGATTTGCCCCATGGGCTCTAGTTTATTTAACATCTATTTATTATTTATTTATTTATTTATTTATTTATTTAACAGATGAAGAAACTGAGACTTAAAACAAATTAAGAAAATTAATCCATAATACTAGTAATACAACTTCTAAAATTTGTTTATATTACAAATCTAATTGGTATTAAATGGGTTCAGAACCTAGGATTCCTCAATCCTTATTGAGAATCCAATATTTTTAATTAACCTATTCTATCATGTATCTTGGAAGTTCATGTGTTGATTTTATAAACGTAATTATTTTAAGTCATGAAACATAATAAAACATTTTTAACATTTCACTAGTATGAATGAAAAAAAATTTTTTTTAAGCTAAGTATCCTTGTTGACCAACTTTGGGTATGGATTATTTTGACCTGACTGATAAAATGAAACCTTAAGCCCCAAAACAAATCACTTCCTAACAAGTTCTCTGTAGTGTTATGATTGAGAAAATATGTAGTTAGCAAATGATTCCATAGAGTTTTAGGATACTGATATTCTTTCAAGATAGTTTTGGTGTTTACTAAAGGAATAACTTCTCAAAAGGACACATTTTTTGACAATTTTCTTTGTTAACTCATGATATATTCATGTTTACCTTTTTAATTTAATGAAACCAAATATTTCCCAGCAATATTAACGTCTCTTTCTTCTACATTTGTATTATAGCAATAAAAAATATGCCCTATACTTCATATATAATTAATTAAAATAACAAGAAAATAATTATTAAAGAACTCATAGTATTTTATACATTCTTCCACAAATTATTTTACCTATTCAATTTCTTTCAGAAATACATTTAAAATTTAAAAATGAAAGCAAAGAGTGAGGTGGCACAAATATAATTTGTATTTAATTTTTTTATTGGCTTCTGTTTAGGATATTTTTTTAATGAGTTTTTTTATGTCAATATTGTTTGGGAACCTATGTTTTTTTGTTTTTCCTATTGAGAACTTTATGACTGCCTACTGTATTTCAATGTTCCCCATTTCTGTGATGAAAAAAAAAATGCCGAATTTGGGTCCAGATGCAAGACTTTAAAAACAATTTATAGCCACAGCTAATGTTCAAATATACCACAAAGACATATATGTAGAATGAAGAAAAAGTTATTGCCGTGGTACACAGGGCTTAACTGGATCCTTGTGCACTGGGTTCTTTATCAACACTCAGGCTAATACAATCATCAATTCAAGTAAAATAATTATAGTTCAATTATACTTAATCAATAAATATATAAAATAAAATCAGGTAAAATATGTTAAGAGCATTGTATTACCAAAGTTGCAAAATGTTATAAGTGTTCATTTTCTTTTTTCATAGAATGCTGAATGAACATCCTCCACATATATAATGATTTAAAAATATGCACATTTTGAAGAAAGTAATTTTTATTAAATTGTGTGCATTGGTTAGAGTATTGAAACTCTATATGAAAAAAATTGCTAAAAAAATCCTATTTTTAGGATGATGGTGTTGACCTAAAATAAATGAATCTAAGTGTTATGTGATTGAAAAAATTAAATATATATCTGTCTAGTAATGTTCTTAAAATGACTGTAATTTTTTCATTAATCAAAGTTATAAAGTGAAGGAGAGAGAAGGGAGTGGTAAAAGAAAGAAGAAGAAATGTTAGGCGAGTTGAGTTGTTTTGCTTTGTTTTGTTTTGCTTAGATGAGAAAAATAACACATGAAAGGAAAAGCTTGAGAAGAGAGGGTATCAATCATGAAAAGAGCCAGGGAAAATTTCCGAGTAGCAGGAAGAGATGGGATGAAGTGCACATTTGGGTATGAATCCACCTAGTTATTGTTATTAAGATTGTTCCATATACAATGAACTTAGTTTGATACCTTGTTAATTTGTATTTCAAGGCAGTTTTTAGTCTAAGTGTGACTGATTCATGTAAAGTAACCAGAGAAAAGGTAGAATGTATAGACAGATGCAGGAATCCTAGCTAACAAGTTTCATATGATAAACAAAGCTTGTGAAAGATCTTATCCATTCTCTTCATATTTTTCAATGAATTAAGGAGCACGATTAGAGCTGTCCTGTTTGATGATAGGATAACGTGAGATGGTCTACAAGAGTGGCAGAGTAGATGCACTAAAGCAACATAGCAAAACTGTTGAGCAGTATGAGGGCTCTGAGACAAGTGACAACAGAGATAAGCTAGCATGACAAAAAGATCTTGTGCAGGCGAGGTTTATCTATGCAGAGCAGGCTCTTAGTGGTAGACACTTGGATTTAGTCAGGGCTGAGATTTCAACAAATATGCACAGTGAACCAATATAAGGGCAAAAGTTGAAGAAATGAGGAGATTATAATTGTTGATCATGGAAGGTAAGCTTGGAACGGACAGAAGTGAGGCTATGATGTGGGTGAGGCATGATAAAGATGTCACAGGATCAATAGATTGTGGTTCCATTTGGTGTCAAATAATTAATAAAGAAAGCTAAATGGTGAGAATTAGAAAGTCTTGTTTTTACCAGAGTTTATTCTTGATTTTCAAAGCTGTCCTTTTTCAGTTTGACCATAGAAGAGAGAAATTTAAAATACAATAAAATGGATTTTTAAATAAATAAAAATGTCAGAAAACTGTTTGTAAGAGAGGATAGAGAGAAGGGGGGATAGATGATAGATAGATTAAAATAAACTAGGACTAAATACAATAAGCCTATAAATCCTACCATAATTTTATTAGTTCTTCAAGTTTTGGAGATCAGTACAACCATGTAATTTGTTTCAGCCCAGCCTCTCTGCCTTGGGTTTGTGAAAGACCTCACAACTGCCAAATGATGAGGCAGTAGCCTGTTTGATTTTTGAAGCCTCAGGAATAGAACTGGCTGCTGACAAAGGAATTATATTCTCATTTTCACTGAAGCTCTAAAATGTCCTCTCAAATAAATATTCTAACTGTGATAGCAGTTAGATTACACAGTAATCTATGAAAGAAGAGACCTAGTAGTGGAGAGTAACAGAAATCAGACAACGAAAGAGATTCGACCAGAATGCACTCACGCATGACATTATGGATGGCTTTGGCAATGAAAATGAATGTGTCACTGTGTGGTCCTTTAACACTATCAGTTTCAGGTATGAGGCAAAAGTGAATAAGGTGGGTTTACAAGATTACACACTTTATTCTTTACTTGAAAAATAAATGAATTGAATGTTTGATTTTGTCAGGATATGAAAAGGGAAATGTATTATTATTTTTTTAATTTGTTAGCTGAGTTAGTTAAGTTTACATATCCCTATTTAAAATCCTCAAAAATTTTGACATAAAAAATATTTGACATATATAAGAATAATGTGATAATAAAATAAATCGATAATACAATGAATTTTAAAAAATACTTCTAAGTCAATATTTGAGTTTCTATTATTATAGGAAAAATATAAATAATAAAACATGACATAATTTTCATTTTATCAACATAGTTAAGATTCTAACCCTTACACACAACATAAGAACTTTTATTCCCTAGGTATATAGATTACTGTCAATTGGCATCATTACTGTTGTTGCCAGGAAGATAATTGCTATAATAAAGAGTTTTACTATGATGGTGAATATTTTTCTCTTGAAATATTGTCATGAGAAGATTCTATTTCAATTTACTACCCTCAGTGTTAGGGGAACATGAAATCCCACATCATAATATGAATATGCAACCAACATATTGTCGACTAAACTTACATTCTTTTTTATTTTATTTTATTTTATTTTATTTATATATGAAATTTATTGTCAAATTGGTTTCCATACAACACCCAGTGCTCATCCCAAAAGGTGCCCTCCTCAATACCCATCACCCACCCTCTCCTCCCTCCCACCCCCCATCAACCCTCAGTTTGCTCTCAGTTCTCAACAGTCTCTTATGCTTTGGCTCTCTCCCACTCTAACCTCTTTTTTTTTTTTTTTCCTTCCCCTCCCCTATGGGTTCCTGTTAAGTTTCTCAGGATCCACATAAGAGTGAAACCATATGGTATGTGTCTTTCTCTGTATGGCTTATTTCACTTAGCATCACACTCTCCAGTTCCATCCACGTTGCTACAAAAGGCCATATTTCATTTTTTCTCATTGCCACGTAGTATTCCATAGTGTATATAAACCACAATTTCTTTATCCATTCATCAGTTGATGGACATTTAGGCTCTTTCCATAATTTGGCTATTGTTGAGAGTGCTGCTATGAACATTGGGGTACAAGTGCCCCTATGCATCAGTACTCCTGTGTCCCTTGGATAAATTCCTAGCAGTGCTATTGCTGGGTCATAGGGTAGGTCTATTTTTAATTTTCTGAGGAACCTCCACACTGCTTTCCAGAGCGGCTGCACCAATTTGCATTCCCACCAACAGTGCAAGAGGGTTCCCGTTTCTCCACATCCTCTCCAGCATCTATAGTCTCCTGATTTATTCATTTTGGCCACTCTGACTGGCGTGAGGTGATACCTGAGTTTGGTTTTGATTTGTATTTCCCTGATAAGGAGCGACGCTGAACATCTTTTCATGTGCCTGTTGGCCATCCGGATGTCTTCTTTAGAGAAGTGTCTATTCATGTTTTCTGCCCATTTCTTCACTGGGTTATTTGCTTTTCGGGTGTGGAGTTTGGTGAGCTCTTTATAGATTTTGGAGACTAGCCCTTTGTCCGATATGTCATTTGCAAATATCTTTTCCCATTCCGTTGGTTGCCTTTTAGTTTTGTTGGTTGTTTCCTTTACTGTGCAGAAGCTTTTTATCTTCATAAGGTCCCAGTAATTCACTTTTGCTTTTAATTCCCTTGCCTTTGGGGATGTGTCGAGTAAGAGATTGCTACGGCTGAGGTCAGAGAGGTCTTTTCCTGCTTTCTCCTCTAGGGTTTGGATGGTTTCCTGTCTCACATTCAGGTCCTTGATCCATTTGGAGTTTATTTTTGTGAATGGTGTGAGAAAGTGGTCTAGTTTCAACCTTCTGCATGTTGCTGTCCAGTTCTCCCAGCACCATTTGTTAAAGAGACTGTCTTTTTTCCATTGGATGTTCTTTCCTGGTTTGTCAAAGATGAGTTGGCCATACGTTTGTGGGTCTAGTTCTGGGGTTTCTATTCTATTCCATTGGTCTATGTGTCTGTTTTTGTGCCAATACCATGCTGTCTTGATGATGACAGCTTTGTAGTAGAGGCTAAAGTCTGGGATTGTGATGCCTCCTGCTTTGGTCTTCTTCTTCAAAATTACTTTGGCTATTCGGGGCTTTTTGTGGTTCCATATGAATTTTAGGATTGCTTGTTCTAGTTTCGAGAAGAATGCTGGTGCAATTTTGATTGGGATTGCATTGAATGTGTAGATAGCTTTGGGTGGTATTGACATTTTGACAATATTTATTCTTCCAATCCATGAGCAGGGAATGTCTTTCCATTTCTTTAAATCTTCTTCAATTACCTTCATAAGCTTTCTATAGTTTTCAGCATACAGATCCTTTACATCTTTGGTTAGATTTATTCCTAGGTATTTTATGCTTCTTGGTGCAATTGTGAATGGGATCAGTTTCTTTATTTGTCTTTCTGTTGCTTCATTGTTAGTGTATAAGAATGCAACTGATTTCTGTACATTGATTTTGTATCCTGCAACTTTGCTGAATTCATGTATCAGTTCTAGCAGACTTTTGGTGGAGTCTGTCGGATTTTCCATGTATAATATCATGTCATCTGCAAAAAGCGAAAGCTTGACTTCATCTTTGCCAATTTTGATGCCTTTGATTTCCTTTTGTTGTCTGATTGCTGATGCTAGAACTTCCAGCACTATGTTAAACAACAGCGGTGAGAGTGGGCATCCCTGTCGTGTTCCTGATCTCAGGGAAAAAGCTCTCAGTTTTTCCCCGTTGAGGATGATGTTAGCTGTGGGCTTTTCATAAATGGCTTTTATGATCTTTAAGTATGTTCCTTCTATCCCGACTTTCTCAAGGGTTTTTATTAAGAAAGGGTGCTGGATTTTGTCAAAGGCCTTTTCTGCATCGATTGACAGGATCATATGGCTTTTCTCTTTTTTTTTGTTAATGTGATGTATCACGTTGATTGATTTGCGAATGTTGAACCAGCCCTGCATTCCAGGAATGAATCCCACTTGATCATGGTGAATAATTCTTTTTATATGCCGTTGAATTCAATTTGCTAGTATCTTATTGAGAATTTTGGCATCCATATTCATCAGGGATATTGGCCTGTAGTTCTCTTTTTTTACTGGGTCTCTGTCTGGTTTAGGAATCAAAGTAATACTGGCTTCATAGAATGAGTCTGGAAGTTTTCCTTCCCTTTCTATTTCTTGGAATAGCTTGAGAAGGATAGGTATTATCTCTGCTTTAAACGTCTGGTAGAACTCCCCTGGGAAGCCATCTGGTCCTGGACTCTTATTTGTTGGGAGATTTTTGATAACCGATTCAATTTCTTCGCTGGTGATGGGTCTGTTCAAGCTTTCTATTTCCTCCTGATTGAGTTTTGGAAGAGTGTGGGTGTTCAGGAATTTGTCCATTTCTTCCAGGTTGTCCAATTTGTTGCCATATAATTTTTCATAGTATTCCCTGATAATTGTTTGTATCTCTGAGGGATTGGTTGTAATAATTCCATTTTCCTTCATGATTTTATCTATTTGGGTCATCTCCCGTTTCTTTTTGAGAAGCCTGGCTAGAGGTTTGTCAATTTTGTTTATTTTTTCAAAAAACCAACTCTTGGTTTCGTTGATCTGCTCTACAGTTTTTTTAGATTCTATATTGTTTATTTCTGCTCTGATCTTTATGATTTCTCTTCTTCTGCTGGGTTTAGGCTGCCTTTGCTGTTCTGCTTCTATTTCCTTTAGGTGTGCTGTTAGATTTTGTATTTGGGATTTTTCTTGTTTCTTGAGATAGGCCTGGATTGCAATGTATTTGCCTCTCAGGACTGCCTTCGCTGCGTCCCAAAGCGTTTGGATTGTTGTATTTTCATTTTCGTTTGTTTCCATATATTTTTTAATTTCTTCTCGAATTGCCTGGTTGACCCACTCATTCGTTAGTAGGGTGTTCTTTAACCTCCATGCTTTTGGAGGTTTTCCAGACTTTTTTCTGTGGTTGATTTCAAGCTTCATAGCATTGTGGTCTGAAAGTATGCATGGTATGATTTCAATTCTTGTAAACTTATGAAGGGCTGTTTTGTGACCCAGTATATGATCTATCTTGGAGAATGTTCCATGTGCACTCGAGAAGAAAGTATCTTCTGTTGCTTTGGGATGCAGAGTTCTAAATATATCTGTCAAGTCCATCTGATCCAATGTCTCATTCAGGGCCCTTGTTTCTTTATTGACCGTGTGTCTAGATGATCTATCCATTTCTGTAAGTGGGGTGTTAAAGTCCCCTGCAATTACCACATTCTTATCAATAAGGTTGCTTGTGTTTATGAGTAATTGTTTTATATATTTGGGCGCTCCAGTATTCGGCGCATAGACATTTATAATTGTTAGCTCTTCCTGATGGATAGACACTGTCACTATTATATAATGTCCTTCTTCATCTCTTGTTACAGCCTTTAATTTAAAGTCTAGTTTGTCTGATATAAGTATGGCTACTCCAGCTTTCTTTTGGCTTCCAGTAGCATGATAAATAGTTCTCCATCCCCTCACTCTCAATCTAAAGGTGTCCTCAGGTCTAAAATGAGTCTCTTGTAGACAGCAAATAGATGGGTCTTGTTTTTTTATCCATTCTGATACCCTATGTCTTTTGGTTGGCACATTTAATCCATTTACATTCAGTGTTATTATAGAAAGATATGGGTTTAGAGTCATTGTGCTGTCTGTATGTTTTATGCTTGTAGTGATGTCTCTGGTACTTTGTCTCACAGGGTCCCCCTTAGGATCTCTTGTAGGGCTGGTTTAGTGGTGACAAATTCCTTCAGTTTTTGTTTGTTTGGGAAGACCTTTATCTCTCCTTCTATTCTAAATGACAGGCTTGCTGGATAAAGGATTCTCGGCTGCATATTTTTTCTGTCTAGCACACTGAAAATCTCGTGCCAACTCTTTCTGGCCTGCCAAGTTTCAAAAGAGAGATCAGTCACGAGTCTTATAGGTCTCCCTTTATATGTGAGGGCATGTTTACCCCTTGCTGCTTTCAGAATTTTCTCTTTATCCTTGTATTTTGCCAGTTTCACTATGATATGTCGTGCAGAAGATCGATTCAAGTTACGTCTGAAGGGAGTTCTTTGTGCCTCTTGGATTTCAATGCCTTTTTCCTTCCCCACTTCAGGGAAGTTCTCAGCTATTTTTTCTTCAAGTACCCCTTCAGCACATTTCCCTCTCTCTTCCTCCTCTGGGATACCAATGATGCGTATATTATTTCTTTTTAGTGTATCACTTAGTTCTCTAATTTTCCCCTCATACTCCTGGATTTTTTTATCTCTCTTTTTCTCAGCTTCCTCTTTTTCCATAACTTTATCTTCTAGTTCACCTATTCTCTCCTCTGCCTCTTCAATCCGAGCTGTGGTGGTTTCCATTTTGTTATGCATTTCATTTAAAGCGTTTTTCAGCTCCTCGTGACTGCTCCTTAGTCCCTTTATCTCTGTAGCAAGAGATTCTCTGCTGTCAGCTATACTGTTTTCAAGCCCAGCGATTAATTTTATGACTATTATTCTAAATTCACTTTCTGTTATATTATTTAAATCCTTTTTGATCAGCTCATTAGCTGTTGTTATTTCCTGGAGATTCTTCTGAGGGGAATTCTTCTGCTTGGTCATTTTGGATAGTCCCTGGAGTGGTGAGGACCTGCAGGGCACTTCCCCTGTGCTGTGGTGTATAACTGGAGTTGGTGGGCGGAGCCACAGTCAGACCTGATGTCTGCCCCCAGCCCACCGCTGGGGCCACAGTCAGACTGGTGCGTGCCTTCTCTTCCCCTCTCCTAGGGGCGGGATTCACTGTGGGGTGGGGTGGCCTGTCTGGGCTACTTGCACACTGCCAGGCTTGTGATGCTGGGGATCTGGCGTCTTAGCTGGGGTGGGTAGGCAAGGTGCACAGGGTCAGGAGGGGCAGGCTTAGCTTGCTTCTCCTTAGGTGATCCACTTCAGGAGGGGCCCTGTGGCAGCAGCAGGGAGTCAGATCCGCTGCCTGAGGTTTGGCTCCGCAGAAGCGCAGAGTTGGGTGTTTGCGCGGAGCGAGCAAGTTCCCTGGCAGGAACTGGTTCTCTTTGGGATTTTGGCTGGGGGATGGGTGGGGAAGATGGCGCTGGCGAGCGCCTTTGTTCCCCACCAAACTGAGCTCTGTCGTCCGGGGGCTCAGCAGCTTTCCTTCCCTTTGTCCTCCAGCCTTCCCACTTTCTGAGCAGAGCTGTTAACTTATGACCTCCCAGCCGCTAAGTCGCGCTTGCTGTCGGAACACAGCCCGTCAGGCCCCTCCGCTTTTTGCAAGCCAGACTCGGGGGCTCTGCTTGGCCGGCGAGCCGCCCCTCCGCCCCGGCTCCCTCCCGCCAGTCCGTGGAGCGCGCACCGCCTCGCCGCCCTTCCTACCCTCTTCCGTGGGCCTCTCGTCTGCGCTTGGCTCCGGCGACTCCGTTCTGCTAATCCTCTGGTGGTTTTCTGGGTTATTTAGGCAGGTGTAGGTGGAATCTAAGTGATCAGCAGGACGCGGGGTGAGCCCAGCGTCCTCCTACGCGGCCATCTTCCTGATCCTAAACTTACATTCTTTCAAGCAAACAAAATATGGGACTCTCTTTTGGAAGATGTTCATTAAATGTCAATAACATATCAAGAATAAAAGCGTGCGCAGGAAACAAACAAAAAAAGCAGAAATGGTGGGAATAATGTTGTTTAATAGGCTAGTTTATTTATGTAGAACAAATAAGTTGTAAATGATTATGAGTTCCAAACATAGAGTACGATATAAGCATCTTGTGCTTTAATGATGAATGTTTGCTCTGTATTAACCAATTGAGATCAGTGTGGGTGAGAAATTTGGCTTCTAACTCTTCCATTTTGCTCTTTGGACATAGTATAACAATGTAGTAAGCTCTAGAGTTAGCAGGTTTGAGTTCAAACTGGATTTTATCTCATACTATCTATGTATTTAAACTCTGTGCTTGCTTACACCCTTATTACCTCTTCCTTCTTCCAAGTACGCGGTAGATTCAGATTCTAGTTTCCTTGCTTTTGAGTAGGGCCATGTGAGGATGAACTAAGAAAAGAATGCGTGTCACTTCCAGGGGCTCCTAGGTGACTCAGTCCCTGAAGCTTTCAACTTCGGCTCAGGTCATGATATCATGGCTTGTGGGTTCAAGCCCCGCATTGGGCTCTGTGCTGATAGCTGAGTGTCCAGAGCCTGTTTCGGATTGCGTGTCTCTCTTTTGTTCTGCCCCTCCTCCGTTCATGCTCTGTTTCTCTCTCTCAAGAATAAATATCAAAAGAAAAAAACAAAAAGAATGCGTGTCACTTCCAGATTAAGTGACTTCATTGCTTGTGGAGTCTCCTATCTCTTTTTCTCTGTTGCAAGATGGAAGAGGAAGACTAAGATGAACAAATACTGATAATTAAAAATTGTCAAAGGATGCCCTCCAGATCTCCAGAATGTTTTGCACAAGTAAAAGTTGTGTTAGGTTCAGCCACTGAGAAAGTCAGTTTTATTTGTTGCCCCACAAATCCACACTGTATCTTTAGTCAAGCACTTCACCTCCCTCACTTTTAGTTTTCTCTTCTGTAAGCTATAACACACAGTCAGATGAAATGATAGCAATTTTAAGAAAGCTATGAGATTACCTGTGGAAAGAAAACTGAAGTGAAGTTTATTTGAACTCTTAGTTCCTTAAGATATTACTATTTATTCTGTTCACAAATAATAAAGAAATGTCATATTCAGTATTTAGTGGAAATTTTTATTTTTTTATTTCTCACAAATATTTGACCTCATTATGAGTGAACCAAAAGCAAATTTCCTTATGAAAAACAAACAAACAAACAAACAAACAAATCATGTACCCAAAGCTTCTAATGAAATTTAGAAAAGCTAAGCGAGGCCCAGGTTTACTAATTTAATATCATCCACAGATAAAACTGAAATAAATGTAAACTTCAGGAAAAAGGAACATGTCATATTAAAAATGATGACTCATTTTTATACACTAATTGTGTTTCCCTCCCCCAAATTTATATATTGAAACCCCAACCCACAAGGTGATGGCATTAGAAAGTAGAGCCTTTGGGAAGTAAGAAAGGTTAGATCCTCATCTAGATCATAGAGGTTAAATCATGGAGGAAAGGCCATGTGATCACATCATGAGAAGGCCGTGTCTACATAGCAAGAATCAGAGCCACGCCTTGATCTTGGACTTCCTAGTTTCCAGAACTGTGGGAAATAAATCCCCGTGTAAGCCATCCACTTAATGGTATTTTGTTATAGCAACCCGAGATGACTAAGACAAAAGCCTTTTACAGGACATGATTCCTGAGGGCAAAGGAATAAGCATCCCCCAATATTAATCAAGTAAGGATGTTGAATAAGTAGTATGTTTTCAAACACCAAAATGTTATTCTCCTCATCATATTGTCTTTTAAGGTTTGTAAGCATTTAAAATGAAGAACGCTCCATTTGCTTTCTTTTCTTTTTTTTTCTTTTTTCCTTTATTTTCTATGACCAAGGTTTAAGAAGAGAATCAAAGAAAAACTTAGTTTTAGATCAATTTTAAAAAGCAGAGATGCATATAATCTTCTTTACCTTTGAGTACGAAACATTTTAGGTATTGAGTAAAATTCTAAGTTGTGATAAGCGTGTTTGTCATTATCTGCTAAAGAAGATTGCACTGTCTTGAAAGTTATACAACTCAGAACCAAGTTTAGTGAGTAATAACTAGATTTCTGAATTTAAGTTTAACTAATTATTAACAATTGTTTTGCCTCTGCATATCAAACCAGGCACTGAGTTAAATATAACAATAATTGATCTAGAGAAAATGTAGTTTATATACAAATAAGTTATCAAATTGTAGATACGATTTCATTATGCAAAGCATTTATGATTTCTTCTTAAATATCCAATTTAGATACTTAAGAGGTCCTGGAAAGAAATGCACATGCGTGCTGTTGAATTAATTAAATAAGGAGTCCGTTAGACTGAGGTGGCTGTGTTGCGGTGGCAGCCTGCCTAAGCAAACCAAACCCTAAACCTCTAGATTGAAATCTAAGAACAACCAATCACAACGGGTCAGGCTTTACGCTATAGCCAATCAATAATTTCCTTTGCTTCTGCTGCTTCTCTATACAAATCTCTCCCTTGAGCTCCTGTCATTGGAGCACCCCTAACCACTTAAGCCCCAATAGAATTGTTTTGCTCACATAAACGCTTTACATTTTTAATATGCCTCAGTTTATTTTTTAACACTGCTTACAAATTTCTGCTGCCCCTTACATTGCTTTTTTTCTTTTCACTGTGGCATTTTTCACAGTTTAACATATACCTGATTTACTTTTTATTGTGTTTGTTGTTTTAATTGCAAACACCCTTGAGTCTTCTAGAATATAAGACTGGAACAGGAGGGAATTTTGTCTCTTTTAAAATTACCTCCCCCTCTCCAACCCCTCTAGCACTGATCCCTCCTCCCCCAATGTGGCTCCATCCAGAACAGTGACAGGAAGTAGGACCTCAGTGAATATGCAGTAAGTACTTGCACAGCTATGTCTCACAAGCTAAACAACACACACACACACACACACACACACACACACACACACACACATTACTGATTTTTGGCTACAATAGATGAAACAAATTGCCCGCTGGATATTCTGGGAAACGACAAACAAAGAGTATTAAGGCTGAGCTGTTGCTCAGAGACTGTCCAGCCTAGTGGGTTTGCTCAGTTGTGAAAACACAGCTTTCCAGGAGGAGCTCCTTCTTAAAAAATGAGTGGTGGTGTTCTCAGGGGAACCACACACAGCACCAACTCTGGGAATTGTAGCAGCTCAGCTTCTAGTTCATTCTAAAGGGTTGCATGTTTTCTAGAAGAAAATAATTTCTAAGCCTCAGTTTTCAAAATGTAAAATTAAGATTCAGGGATGAAAAAATGGCTGCCTTTCTTTAATGACTTGAGCTAAAAACTGTTTTTGTTTTTTGTTTTTTGTTTTGATATTTTAAAGGGTTGCTTGAAAATAAAATGAAGTGTATGTAATAGAGACCACATGTAACTCACAAAGCCTGTTACATTTACAGTTTGGCACTTTAGAGAAAACTTTGCTGACCCTGGTCTAACTAACCTATTTGTCCTTTTCTAGTCCTAATATCCTTTGCTTTTGACAGATATGCATAAATTTAGAGATGAGATGACCTTTCTTGTCGAATTTTATTAAGCTTTGTATAATGTCTGTGGTGTCAAAGAATCTGTATATGTATAGCAGCAAGTTTTTTTTTTTCTATCTGGAAAGAGATAAATTTAATAATATAAACACTGTGGAATGGTCACATAGAGGAGAAAAATGATCCATAGAATGAAAGTATCTCTTTAACAGATACTGTGGGAAATCTAGATAAAATTCCCCACAATGCAAAATTGGTGTTTCTGAATATTATTTCCTAGATGGGTCAATAAATATGTTCAAAGCTCCAAACTGTACTCCAGGCATATCATTGGAACATACATCTTTCTAGTAGGGAGGAAAGCTATTATGCTCTTGTAGCCAAATTAAGGTGGCAAACATTTAATAACCACTATTATGCATATGTATATTCATAAAAAACTGGATTCATCCTGTGCTCAAAATCTTAATAACATAGACAGCTACTAAAAAATAAAATAAGGTGTCTCAGTATTTTCTAAAAATATGGGTTTCCCCAACAAATAGGCTAAATATGTAAACCGTCATTGGCAGTTCAATTCACATATAGGTAGTTTTGGCTTTTTTCTTATAAAGAGCTTCCTTCATGGAGCTAGACCATGGCCTCAAGCTGCTACAGGCCTACAACTTCACAATTTGGATGTGCAGACACAAAATGAATCTTGTAGTAACTCTCTTTACATGCTCATAAGTCATCACCATCATCACCAGCAAACAGCACCCACACCCTCTGTATATAAAAGCAAATCAAAATCTAAACATCATCTGGGATTTAAGAGTAAAATAATATTTATAATGTTGGAATAAATAATAATTGGAGATTTCAAATGCCTTTGAAATTTCAAAGGAAAACTCCTTTGAGAACTAAGGCTAATTCTAGCAGTTAGACCCCAGGCCATCAGGGCAATGATGTGGCTCAGAAACAGAGGGACTATTTGGAAGAAGACTGTGGTCTCAAAAAGAACCTCTGCTAGTATGGCAGTGCTAAGATTAGATTGAAACATACTGGGAAACCATAGTGGAGCCACGCTGGCTTCTTCTACATTAGGCTTAGCTGACTCACATATCTCCCCTGAGGTGGTGAGTAGAGGCCAAAGACTGGTAAATAACTGGGTTGGAGAAGGGTTTTGTGAAACTTGATTTTGTGTGTCATCTTGGCTAGGCTGTGGTGCCTAGATGTTTTGGTCAAATACCAGTCTAGATGTTGCTGGGAAGGTGTTTTCTAGAAAGGATTAACTTTTAAATCATCAGATGTTGGGTAAAGTAGATTACCTGCAAAATGTGGGTAGGCCTCATTCAATCAGTTTGTTTTTTTGTTTTTTGTTTTTTTTTTAAGAGAAAAATACAAGGTCATCCAGAAGAAGTAGAAATTCTTCTTCCAGCCTGCCTTTGGACTTGAGATAGAAATATCAACTCTCCCCTGGGTACATAGCCTGTTCTGCACATTTAAGACTGGCCAGCCCCCACAACTGCATGAGTCAGTTCCTTAAAATCAATCTGTCTCTCTCTTTCTTCCTCTCTCTCCATGTGTGTATAGATAGATGTAGATAGACATAGATGTAGATGTAGATATAGATATAGATATCTAGATATCTAGATATAGATATAGATACAGATATAGATATAGATACAGATATAGATATCTATTTATATGTAACATATCTTATTGGTTCTATTATTCTAGAGAATCCTGATTAATACAAGCCCATAGGGAGATTGGGATTAAAATACTGGTCTTCATTTTCCTGCTTTATTTAAAAGAAAGAAAAATTGGCATTAGTCTCCTCCCCTACCCCACACCAACTCTTCTCCAAATGTTAAGAACCACCTAATGCTTACTCTCATTCAACATTAGGTTTACCTGTTCTCATAGCTGAACGCCTTTAGTTGACAGGGTCAGTTTGGGGAACAAATGGTGATTCCTAACAGAAGAGGCAAAAACTCCCATTGCAGTGATGTAAGACTTTCACCTTGCAAATTGCAAGACCAAGCTTGCAATTTGTCTCCTGGCCCAGTCAAGTTTTGAGTGTTAATAGAACCTACTGACTCAATCTCACTAGACTCCTAATGGCATTATTTTTGAGTTTAAACCACAAGTTGAAGTATTTTACAGTCCCTGGAATAAATGGTCCACTGTGTCTGTGGCCTCAGGATTGAATGACTGTGCCACTCACTAAGATGTTTGACCTGTTCTCAACTCTCTGAATTTCACGTTCATTGGGGGCATTCAAAAGATTCAGGGTCTTCTGCATGCCAGGAATAGGTAAAGGGAAATAGAGATGTAGAGAGTGATCCAGATCTGGCCTTCTTTCTCCAGCTAAGAATGATAACAACCTCCCATAGGTGCTTCATATTGATTCAGGAGCCCCTGGGAGTTGTATTCTCCAAATATCATGAGTGGGGAGGGGAAATGGACATCACGTTCACTTTTGAAATTCCCCTCAACCAACTTTTCAATGGCTAGTGGAAACTTAATTGTTGTGGAAATACAACAGATCTGCCATTCTCTCTTTACTGAGTGGACACTCTCAGGAAATAAAGATGTCCCTGATAAAATTTCCTTCCAGGCAATTATAATATAAATCTTTAAAAAAATCTTTAAAATCAATGCCATCTTGACCTAATTTTGAGGGTCTGACTAGAAACTGGTTAGTTCTCCTTTTGTTTTTAAAGTTTATTTATTTATTTAGAGAGAGAGTTGGGGGAAGGGCAGAGGGAGAATTGTAAGCAGGCACAACACTGACAGCACAAAGCCCAGTGTGGGGCTCAAACTCAGAAGCTGTGAGATCATGACCTGAGAGAAATCAAGAGTTGGTTACTTAATCGACTGAGCTACCCAGGTGCCCCTGGTCAGTTCCCCTTCTAAAACAGCTGATAAGCCTATACTTAACCACTTCTCTTATTGGGCTTTCATAAGCAAGGACCATTATTTTCCTGGCTTAATTGCCCCAGGGCCAGGTACTGGACAGCCCCTATACTCCAGAGCCAAGGACATTATTCAAATCAACCAATCTATTGTGAACCCCATGAAATATAGCTAATTCCACTCTACCTGCCATACATAAGCTGCCCACTACAACTCCAGCTTGCTGTTACCCTGTTTTCTGGGGACAACCTGATGCATGGCCCTACCAGGCAGCCTTCTTTCCTTTGGAATTGTAAATAACATCTATCCCACTGTTAGTGTATGGTGTGTCACCATCAAAAGAATAATTAAATCTTATAAAACAGCATGCTAATGAAATAAACCCTAGGAGACCAACTAATAGTATTTTGGACAGCATTTATATATTGCTTTCAGTAGGATATATCTAGTATGTCCAAAATTGCTTATAGTAAGTAAACCTAGTATCTGACTCCTAGGGGAATACCCCATATGGTATGTAAGTATCTGATTATACAGTGAGAACATTTCATGACTATGATGACCTCTTCTATGTAAGTGATATGAACTCATTCACCCTATAGACACCTCATATGTTAATATCGTCTGTAGTGCATTCAGATGTTGTAAGAAGGGACCTGGGAAACTGCATTGATGGTCCTGGTCTCTTTTGCTTCACTGGTACCTTGAAAATTATTAGTAGAATTTCATACTGGGTCAGATCTCTGATTCTCATGTTTCTCATTAGTCTGATATTTTGTACATTCCTCCCAATATCAGAAAAGAAAATAAAAACATAAATTACAACATATTCAGCAATAAATCTTGAAAAAAATAGTCAAAACTATGTTTATATAGGAGTTCCACTACTTGTATAAAGGAGCAAGTTCCTAGCAAACTGCTTGTCTCACAAATAACTAAAAACTCTGGTGATAATATAATAAATAATTACTTGAGAGCCGTAGATTGAAGGCAGATTTTGAATAGACTTTAAAATCTTGAGGAGGTGACCAGCACAAAGTTAGTTTTCTGGTTTTTTGGAAGTATACCCTGAGGAAAGCCACAGTTGTTATGGTATTATAATGCTCCCAGAACTGTGATGGAAAGGCTCCATCTTTCCTGCTGAAGGAATCAGAATAATTTCAAGAACCACTGAAGAGTAATGCAGTAAACCAGGTGGGAAAAAGAGGAAGAAACCTAAAGTTTGTCTAAAAACTATGCCCAAATTAGGCTGACCCATTGACCACACATGAATAAGGCAGACTAAAAGTTGTTTGAGTTGCGATGTAAGCTTCAGCCCAATGTAGATGTGCCAGTGTTTGAAATGTTAAATATAAGCAAGTTAACTGGATTCTACAATAAAAAAAATATCAACACTCTTGGAAAAGATATAACAGAATCTAGTATGTCCACAGATACTAACAATGTCCAGGACATAATCCAAAGTTTCTTGACATAAGACAATGTCACTCATTATCAATGGAACACTCAACAAATGACTATATGACTACTCCAAAATGATTCTGGTGTTAAATTTGTGAGACAAGGATTGTAAAGCATCAACTGTAACTATCCTCAATGAATTAAAGGAAAACATATTTATGATAAAAGAAAAAATGACATTTCCAGAGGAGAAATTATAGAAAAGAACCAAATAATTCTAAAGTTGTTGGAAAAAACACCATCTGTTTTTTAAAGTTTATTTATTTATTTTGAGAGAGAGAGAGAGCATGTGTGATCACAAGCAGGGAGAAGCAGAGAGAGAGGAAGAGAGAGAATCCCACGCAGGCTCTGCACTGTCAGCAGAACCCAATGCAGAGCTTGAACTTATGAACCCATGTGATCACGACCTGAGCCGAAATCAAGAGTTGGATGCATAACCTACTAGGCTACCCAGGAGCTCCCAAAACACCATCTTAATAATAATAATAATAATAATAATAATAATCCCTTGGGGCGCCTGGGTGGCGCAGTCGGTTAAGCGTCCGACTTCAGCCAGGTCACGATCTCGCGGTCCGTGAGTTAGAGCCCCGCGTCAGGCTCTGGGCTGATGGCTCAGAGCCTGGAGCCTGTTTCCGATTCTGTGTGCCCCTCTCTCTCTGCCCCTCCCCCGTTCATGCTCTGCCTCTCTCTGTCCCAAAAATAAATAAACGTTGAAAAAAAAATTAAAAAAAAATCCCTAGATGATATAAAAGTAAAATGAAGTTGGAAGGGGAGTGAGTCAAAGAACTCAAAGATAGATTAGGTAATACTAAGAAGAAAAAGAAAAACTTGGAAAACAAAAACAGAACCTCAGAGACATATGGGGCAATACTGCAAGTTATGTCTAACATACAGAAAAGTAGAATCTCAGAAGGAGAGAAAAGAGGAGGGGATAAATATAAAAATAGAATGTCTGAAATCACATCAAATTAAGTGAAATATATAAGGTTATAGGTTTAAGAAACTTAACGAACCATAAACATATTAAATAAAAAAAGAGAGCAAAATCCTAAGCACATCATAGTCAAATGGCTGAAAAACAAAGAAAAAGAGGAAATATTGAGAGCAGCCAAGGAAGTACACAGATGAACAATAATTTGAATGACCATGGATTTCTCATTGGAGTTAACAGACGGAAGAAAACAATGAAATAGAATTTTTAAATAGCTGTAAGGAAAAAAAAAATCAACTGAGAATACTATATAGAGCAAGAGTATCATTCAAGCATGAAGAGCAAAGATATTTTTAGATGAATGAAAAGTAAGCATAAGGGCACAACTGCCATCAAGATTGATAAATAGGTCCATGGAGCAGAATGGAGAGTCCAGAAATAAACTTTTATATTTATGATGAATAGATTTACAACAAAAGTGCCAAGACAATTCAAAGGGGAAAAAAATTAAATGCATTTTTCAGGATCAACTGAATATCTGGATGGAAATAAAGACCTCTCTTACCTCACACCATAGACAAAAGTTAACTCAAATGGATCATAGACCTAAGTATAAATACTAAAATTATAAAATTTCTAGAAAAATAAGCATATGAAACATTACTTAGGGGCTTGACGTAAGTGAACATTGCATAGGTAGGATGCAAAAATCATGGGTCATAAAGAAAAAAAATGATAAAGTTCATCAAAATCAAAACTTTTGTTCTTCAAGGTAAGCTATGAATAAGATTAAAATATAAGCAAAATTGGAAGAAATAGTTACAATATGCATATTTGGCAAAGGACTTGTTTTAGAACGTGTAAAGAACAGTCATCAGTCAATAAGATCAACATTAACCCACATTAAAACACACACACACACACACACACACACACACACACACACACACACAAGAGGTTTGAAAAGATACTTCAGCATAAAAGATGTACAAATGTCAAATAATCTCCAGTCACCTGGCAGGACATTTGAGACAGTCATTAGGAAAATGTATATTAAAACCACAAATGAAACAGCACTACATATCCATAAAAAATATAAATTCATAAAACTTAGAATGCCAAATATGGTTAGAACAGCTCCCTAAACTGGATATCTCACAAACTGCTGGTGGGAATGTAAAATGATACAACTACTTTGAAAAACAGTTAGCAGTTTCTAAAAGAGTTAAGCAAAGCTATGACAATATGCAGCCATTTCACATCTCAGTATTCACCTAAGAGAAATAAAAGCATATATCCGTAAAAAAAGACATGTGCAAGTATGTCATAGCAGACTTATTTGTAAAAGCCCAAATTGGAAACAACCCTAAAACCCCTCAATAGGTGAATGAATAAACATATAGTGGAATAATACTCAGCTTCAAAAAAATGCTGATACATACAACAACATGGATGAAACTGAAAATTGTTAGGCCAAATGAGATATCTCAGATGAAAAAGAATACAAATTATATGACTTCATTCATATAAAATTCTAGAATAAGCAAATTATAATGACAGAAGGCCGATTATTGGATGTCTGGGGCTTAGGACAAAGGGATGGATATACTGTGAAGAGACACATTGGATATTTGCAGGTGAAAATAGTCTGTATATTATTTACATTGTTAGTTTTGCAGAGCATACATCAGTATCATTCATTGAATGACATTTTAAACATTTGCATTTTATTATACATAAATTATTCCTCAATACATTTCATTAAAAATATAAAAAAGTCCTTAGAGATATATTTAACACTGAAAATTAATTTCCATTCTCAAGTACTCATGTAAATTAAAGAATGAAGACTTTAAAGAAGTAAATGATGTGCCTAACTAAAGAATTTGGGAAAAGAGCAAAATAAGACACTAAAAGATACTAATTTATAATTAATTAAGATAAATGTATATTAACAATTGGAAAATAAAAATGCTAGCATTGATAAATAAATTCAATAGCTGGTGCTTTGTAAGAAACCAATTAAATAGACAAACTTCTAGCTAATCTAATCAAACAAGAGAATAATCACATAACCATATGAGGGAACTAATTATAGGACAATATTTTACTCAACTCTATTCAAATAAATCTGAAAATTGACTTCAAATTCTCAGAAAATATAAATTACCAGGAGAACATAAAATGTAAACAAACCAATTATCATGGTAGGATTTGAGAAAGCTGTCAAACAGTTCCTCTCCAAAATAAAACAAGACTGATTTTTCACAAGTGCCTCTATCAAACCTTCAAGATATAAATATTTCTAGTGCTAATTTAAATGTTTCCAAACAGGAAGGGAGAAAAGCTTCCTGTCTTTTTCACCAATCTCCCTTTTTAAGAAGTTAACATAACTTCTCTATGTTCTTGATCTTTAAATGCTTACTGATTTTAGTAAAGGGCCAGGTGGATTGTGGGTAATTTCCAAGTGTTCTGCCTCTCTTTTTTAAGACAATACACATTTTATTTGAGAAGAGTTTCTAATTGTTAAAGCTGCAAGCAAGTTCCTTTCACAATTAACAGTTCTAGAGACCTCGTAGTTTCAGAGAAAGTATACTTCAAAATTTATAAAAACAAACACACACCAAAAGTTTTTTAGATTGGTTTGGATGCTACAGTCATTGATTTCAGCTGTTCTCAGAAAGAAACCTACCTTTTTCTTGGAAATCAGGTGGGATGAGGTCAATGCCCACAGAAGGAAATGTCCTTATATAAGTTAGCTACTTGGACAAGATTATTCACTCTTTAGAAAATACATTAAGCTAACAAGTCCCAGTTGGTGGAGTATGTGGTACAGTACCAAGTTTATGGGAAGTTTATGGGATCCTGGGGTCAGCAGTTGTTGGCCTTCGTGTATGTCAGACTACTCCTTTGGCTTCCCTTATATCTGTTGGAAGACTGACTGGAACCTCTGTGAAAACTGAAGAGTGAAGTGAAGCGTATAGAAATGCTTTTCCTTAGGAAACAGACCGGCAATAGATATATCTGGCTTGGATGCCCCAAAACCACTAAACCAAGAAAAGATTTTCTCTGGAAGTAGAACATACGATTGCCACTACTAAACTGAGCTCCTGTCCTATTTTTCCCATCTACTCGTCCGGACAGGACTGATTCCATATTATAAATTCTTATAATTCCCTTTCTTCCTATTTAAATGATTAAGTCACCCATTTTTGTCATAGCTTATGTCTAAATTCAGCTCATTCATTACCTACATTAAAATATAAAGTGGTCTGTCATGATTCAGTTGACTTTTATTGTACGTAAATATTTATGGTGACTTCTCTCTAATTTTTCATTTTACCTACTAAAAACTATGTATTTACTTTTGTGCTTCAACCCTGCCTATCTGAAAGCAAATATAATATGACCACTGCTGAAGAAAAGCAAACGAAGGATGAGGCCTGAAACATTAAGTAACAATGCATGCTAGAATACTTTTTCATCTTCTGTTTTTATTGTGGCAAAATAAACATAAAACAAAATTTACTATTTTAACCATTTTCAGTGTAAGTTGTGTGGTATTAAGTACATTCATGGGGCACCTGTGTGGCTCAGTCGGTTAAGCAGCCGACTTCGGCTCAGGTCATGATCTTGCGGTCCGTGAGTTCGAGCCCCACGTTGGGCTCTGTGCTGACAGCTCAGAGCCTGGAGCCTGTTTCAGATTCTGTGTCTCCCTCTCTCTGACCCTCCCCCATTCATGATCTGTCTCTCTCTGTCTCAAAAATAAATAAACGTTAAAAAAAAAAAAAGTACATTCACAATGTTCTACAACCATCACTGCCATCCAACTTCAAAACTGGACTGGATATTTAAAAAAAATTAGTAAATAAAAAAGTTCTTTGACCTATTTAACCTATTTGTGTGGAAAGGAGATAAGAGAAATATTTAAAATTTTTATAAGAATATCCATTCACATTGTAAGTTTTAATAGTCTTAACAATCTAGTTCTACCATTATGATAAAGTAGCTGAAAAAAAATTTTTTTTGAAAGATTATTTCACTACCGTCAAAGTAGTGATTATACAGATATGATCAGAAATAACATAACACCTTACAATTTAGGTTTCATACATAAATATTAATTATAGAAAAAATTAATCCAAAAATTTCAATTAAAATGTACAAAATGACTCATTCTTTCTGCAGATGGTTTCTACTTCAAGGTGAATTCCTGCCAAGACACATATAAAATTTTAAAATAAAATTCAGTATATATAATTTCAAAGTTTATTGAATCTTTGGTTGTTATTGATGAAATAAGAATTACAAAATGCCAGTTTTCATGCACATAAATTGGTGTGTTTGTGTGTGTGTATATATATATGTATATATATGTGTGTATGTGTGTGTATGTGTATGTATATATATATTATGTGTATATATATAATGTGTATATAATGTGTATATATATATATATATATATATATATATATATATAGTATATGTTAACTTGATAACTTTTAGTGTCTGATCTCAATTTCCAAGTTTTAAAAATAAATTCTTGATCTCTTTTGTTTCACTTTATGGTAGAGTATAATGTTTGCATTTTTAACCTGTAAAATACAGCACATATATTTCAATTTCACTTTTAAAACTTCAATATATTTTTCTTCTCTAAGAGTAAATGTATCTCTCTATAACTAAATACTGATTCTCATAAACCATAATTATAATGATTAGCTTCCTCCTCATTGTCCGGTAGTCTCACACAAATCACAGATATGGTAACTAGTGGCTTCCACAATCATTGGAAGACCCGAAGTATTGAAGGTGTGAGAGGCTCTGAGCAAATACAAGAGGTAAGGACAACCTGTCTTTAAGGATTTCAGCTTCCTGACACATTGAAATGAGTCCTGAGGACAGCAGGGAATTTTGGTAATGCCCCAAATTGGCTGTCAACAATATTCTTGGGCCTGTTCTCAGCTTCTGCTGTTGAATGATTGCTTAGGATTCTCTTCCAACTTCCAAATCTTACAGGACACGTTCTCAACAGAAGAATCAAAACTGGAACCTTACGAGTTAGGGATTCTGGGAAATTTAGATCCAAGCTTCTCCACTAAGATAAAGGAATGAATGTAAAACATGCAGAATCGATAAGGATACATTCAGGAACTTTCTATGAGAACTAGAAGAGGAATGTTTATAGAAGTGAAGATATAAAAACCCTTTCCTGAGCCTTCAAAGCAATGAAATGCAACCTTAGATTTTCCCCAAATTATGTGAAATGCTCATTTCAATTGGTATTTGAGGAATTAATAGTCATTTCATGAGTTCAAAACAAACCCTTAGTCGTTGGCAGAACACATCACAAGCATTGGGAATGATACAGTGACTTCAGATGCTCTAGATGGGTGGAAAGAACGTATGTTTCAAGTCTTATGAATAATACAGTAAATGTCATAGAGGGCTCCAGGAGAGCATGCAAGTGGCCATATGTAATGTACCACCAAATGAGTAGTATTTCAAATATTATTCAGATAATGAGGCTGATTTTGCCAAGGAAAACTTAGTTCCATTATATTCAGCTTGATAATGGACCTGTACCTACGGTACAGCTAAGGGACAAATCATTATCCTGATTAGTACTAAAGTTATCAAGTGATCATATACTAAACTCTGCAGGACTTGGAAGACAGCACAGGCTCAATTTGTATTCAACAACAGACATTTTTAGAGCGAGAAAATTAGGAACATTTAAAACGATTATGTTGATGATTCCTTTATCAAATAGTTGAAGATCTCAAATTCTTTCACTGGCCCTACCTAGTAAAATAGCCTAAATATTTCTTACTCACACAGAGATGTATTATTATTAGTGCTCTGCACAAAGTAGAGACAGTCATTTAGAATCAGAATCAACTAGAATTTTATATGGCAGCTATGCATGTCCATTTAATCCATTCAACATCAAGGAAAGTACATAGAATATAACAGGAATGTGTGTTGTGTGTGTATGTGCACGTGTGTGTGAATGCATGTGTGTATGTGCTCGTGCTTGTATTTTACTAACAGTCTGCTAAGTCCTCCTTCCATTTCTCTGCTATTATGACTCCTGAGTCTAGAACAAATTAAGTTTCTTATTTACTCTTAACATCTATTGAGGTTGTAGCTATTTTCATTTTATATTTAAAGCATAACTTTGTGCTTAAAATTGGACCTTCTGGGTTGCTTTTTTTAGTAATAAAAGGCATAATTTACTACATCATAAGACCTTAATATTTGAGAGTCACCAGACTCCATCTACTATTCAGACACTGCTATCTTGGGTCATGACTAGTAATAGGATGGTTACTTTAGATTAGGATGCCTCAAAATTGACTCTAAGATAGAGGACCTGCATGCGCAGTTTTATTGGGAAGAGGTCTGAGTAGCTCTGTGAAAAAATGGGGAAGGTGTGAAATGTGGGTGACATAGCCAGAAGGTCACCTGGCTGATCCTGTGCTAAGGTGCCTTTTCTAAGATGTCCTAAATTGGGGCAAGGAGGCTAACCCTTTGTATCTCTGCATCAGTTCATCCCAGCAGCAAGCTCCCCTACCCCCTGCAGAAAAACATTAACATAACAGAGGCTTGATTGTTTTTCTTAATGGCCTGCCTTTGACTGAACTGTCAGCCTTTGACATCTAGGAACCTGGATTTCAGGGCAGCTTCCACCATTCTGATACAAGTAGTTCACTGAGCCTAAACTATGTAGGCAATATGATTTATGCTGAATCCCAGCTGTTCTTTGGGGAGTTTGGAATTTTGGTATGGACCAAGCAGAGGGTGCCTACGTGATCAATCCCCAGTAAAAACCCTGGGCCCTTGATTTCTTATGTGCCTCCTGGGTGGACAACATTTTATACATGTTGTCATAACTTCTTGCTGGGGGAATTAAGTGAGCACTTTCTCGGTGACCTCTGGACAAGGAATTTTAGAATGTCTGGTTTCCTCTGGACTTTGCCCTATGTGCCTTTTCCCTTTGCTGATTTTGCCTTGAATTCTTTTCTTATAATAAGTTATCTCTGTGGGTAGGACTCCATGCTGAGTCCTATGAGTCTTCTTAATGAATCCTCAAACTTGGGTGTGGTCCTGAGGACCACCAACATGAGGAGAGTTTATGCTTTTATAAGGCAATTTCTTCTGTCAGAGGACAATTCCCAGTGAAAAGGCAGCTTTGAGCCATTTGCAGCCCATGACTCCAGGTTCAAGGACATGAGTTACATTCGAAGAGGGGATACAGATGGAAAACCATTGTGTCCAATAGTGTGAATGAATACCTGTGACACTAAGATCCACATGATTTTTTTAATCAATTGTACTCCATCTGGAAATAGCATTTCCGAATTCTGGTTATTCTTGTTTCCTGGAGCACTAATAAGAGACAGGTTAGTGGGCGGGCGGGGGCGGGGGGAACTACAGTCTCTACTTCTGCAGGTGAACTCTGGAATGTAACTGAGATGGACCAACTCCTCCTCACTTCCTTCTCAAGAATTCTCAAACTCTGCTAGCATTTCTGCTTGTCTAGGAAGTTTGCTTGGTGGACAAAACCCAGAATTTATCCCTAAGGGTCACAAATTACTTGATCTCATGCCTTTCTCAAAGAGTATCTCCTGTCACATCCATTTATCCTTAAAAATTTGTATCACCTAATTCATTGAGATTCATTGGTTTGGGACATCACTTGAGCCCAAAACCTATAAAGCATAGCCTATATTTCTTGCATTTCTTGTTTCCCATACCTCTATATTGTACTGCTTGTATGTACTGAGATATATACTATTTGCTGATTTAGGGTATATTCTATATCCTGGAGGATGGTACCCCCAATACCAGCAATCGGTGTCTATCTCATGTCTCAACTGTATCTATAAGAGTTTGTTTCCTCTATTCCATAAGGCTGGCAATTTCTGGGTGGATTGGTAGGGTAAAACTCATGTATCCCATGGTCATGGCCAGTTGCCACTGATCCTTTAATATAAACTGGATCTCTTATCCCTAGGCAATGTTATATGGGATCTTGTGCCAGTGGATTAAAGACTTTAAGTAGTCTTATGGTTATTCTGGCCATGGCCCTGTGGGTAAGAAAGAAAACCTATTCTAGGTATATATGTTAATTCCAGTAGAGGCGAATTGATGTTGCTTTAGAATAGAAGTCATGTACATTTAAATGACTGTACATTTTCCTTGAAGGATGGTTTCATAGTGGAAGCTTGATGTTGGTCCCTGTTGCTGATTAGACAATTGGCAACCCATACATTATGCCTTTGCATACCATCTGTCTCTGCCACCATAGTTTGTCCATTCATGTGCCCATTGTTTCAGCACTTGAGGTGGCCAGTGACAGCAGTGACTGTAGTCAGTGGGGTGAGTCTTGTATCTCCTTGACTGTTATTTGCAGATACTTCCTAATAGTGTCAAACATGATTCACAGATCTTCATATTGTATGTCCACTCCACATACCTGTCTCTTTCTCAGAAATGATATCGGTAATCTTCCCACTTTCTCCTTTCATGTCTGTGTTCAATATGATAGGCCATCTGCCACTTCCTGTGAGCCCAGATATATTCTTTTCTTACATCACATTTCTTTCTGCACAAAGTGAATGTCCAAGTGCATTTTCCAAAGCTCTTCATTAGAGAGACTTTCTCTTCCTAGTCTCCTGAAGAAGAAGGAGGGGTGAGGGAACTCTAGTGAGACACTTGTCTACTTTTGGCTCATACTTGAATATTTTGACTTCTCTCATGATCCTGGATATACTTTTGTCTTGTCATAGATGGCTATTTGATTGGTCCATTTTATTTCACGGATCAAATATAAATAACAACTCTAGCTACATGGTCACTTAGTTTCCATGATTAGAAGCTCCATTTCAGCAGCATGCCATGAACTACTTTTCTGATGTGTATAGTTCTATGCTTCACTTTACATGACTTTGCTCTAATATCCCAAGGTACTACATTGTTATTCTCTTATTGGTGATTGATGCTAACTGCACATTAAATCCAAAGATATTTCTTATATCACAGTGTCTGGTGGACCAGATAGCCTAAGGTATAGAGTGATGGATTGGGCAGACTTTGAGCCCTTTCCTTCTCTAGGCCATATGCAAAAATGTAGCTTTCTGTTTGATCCCATGATCCCAAGAGTGAAATATTGTATTTCCTGAACCTGAAAAGGTATACCATGCAGTGCCTATTTCATTCTCACTTGTGGGAAAGAATGCCCACTAATGTCTCATTTCACTTAACCCTGAAAAACTACACTATTATGGCAGGGTCCTGAATGTTTATAATATTTACCTTCTACATATCTGACTTTATGTTTCTCCCCTTTATACATCACCTTCAATAAATCATCCCATAAAATCTCCCTTGGCCTTTGGTGATACATGTTAGCCAGATCCTTCAGCTTCTCCACATATAGACCTTTTTTCTTTTCTTTTCTTTTCTTTTCTTTTCTTTTCTTTTCTTTTCTTTTCTTTTCTTTTCTTTTCTTTCCTTTCCTTTCCTTTCCTTTCTTTTCTTTTTTTTCTTTTCTATTTTCTTCTTTCTTCCCCATACCTCCACAGTCAAGGTATGTTGGTTTGGTTGCCAGAGAGGAAATTGGTATAACTCCTGAAGATGAACAGTGGTTTGTAAGGAATTTCCTCCTCTTGAAATTTCTGCAGGGTCTTGCAGAAAGTAGGCAGTATCATTTAATAAACACAAATAGAATACCATAACTCACAGCTAGGGTCCAAAAGGTATAAAAAGGTGGTTCTCAACCAGGAGCAATTTGCCATACCCCAGGAGGGCACACTTGGGTATGCCTGGAGACATTTTTAATTATCATGCCCGGGGAGAGGAGATGCTGTTGGCCTCTAGTGGGTAGAGACCAGGGATGTTGCTAAATATCCTACATGGTACAGTTCAGCCCTTCCACAACTAAGTATCAAAAAGTCTAAAACATCAGTAGTGCTAAGGTTGAGAAAACTTGGTTTAGAGAAATATGAGAGCTTAATTTATTTCTTGCATCTGTACAGATATTTTCTTCACAAGTCTTAGGGTCACACTCTTAACATTAATACAGCCCTAGGCTGGCAGAGGTATCCTACTGGGCTAACAATTCATTTTTCTTTAAATCTTTGTTTCTCTTAAGATTAAGCCACAAACCTATTTCTCTACCTCATCTATCCAACAGGAAACTGTATATAGAAGATTTAAGAAGGACTTTTCTTGGGTGATGAGCCTGACACGTAGGATTGGGCAGAGGAAGAAGCTCATTTGCAGTTGTAATTGAGGCCTCAGTCAATACAAGGAGCTCTAGAGTTGGAGTAGCCCCTCAGAGGCTGCTACAAATTGAATTATAGGGCTGGAACTTTGTATTCCCACACAAAGCTGTCAGTGGGTGTGAGTAACCCTGGAGAGAAGGTGTCACTTTGGAGGAAAGTGATTACTTGTGAGGACTGCGGCTGTAAGCCATTAACAGCAATTCTTCCAAGAAATTGAGTGATGAATGTGCCAACCTCTAAGAGGGAATTACTGCTTAACACTGAAAGCATATGCTATAACAATAAAGTGCTTAGCACATGGGACCAGAGTCCTGATATCAATGCTAGTACGACCCTGGAACGTAGACACAGAATCTAGAAGGAATAGGATTTATTTTAAATAAATAAATAAATAAATAAATAAATAAATAAATAAATAAATTTTATTTGGATTCCTAAACCATCAAATAGAGATAAAAATAAACAACAGACAAAGGTGTTGGGTCAAAGAGAAGGGAGGGGATTTACAGTAGTTACTGAGACTTTTCTATGTGTCAGGTAGTAAGAAAGGCAGGTGAAAGGTGAAGAATTGATAATGAGTAAGCTATATATAACTTATATTGATAAGAGTAACTCTTCCTTGTTTTTGTTTTTGTTCTTTTGTAGAAAAACACATTTTTAAAAAAGAAAACTTAAGTGTGTACCAGGTGGTATCAGGAATTATACATTTCTGCTATTATGGAAAACTGTGTTCTCCACCCACTCTGTTGACCTTTTTAAAAATTTCTGCCATATGTCTTACTCAAGCAGGTTGGTAACTGAACAGACAAACAAGAAAGAAACAAGAAAATTTTGGATTTTTAATTTGAAGTGATATAGTATAATTATGACTGCTCAGCCATGTTATAAGGGATAGTTTATTATTCTTTTTACTTTTATGTAATCTTTATCTCTTTAGAAGAAAATTATATCTGCCTTGAAAATGTTTTTTTTTTGGTATTGATATTTATTGTTTGTAATTTGTATATTATATCCCCTATAATCATGCTGATATAAAAACCATAGCTTTTCTGTTTACGCTTGTTTGATCTTTGTCAGCTCTCTGAATAATAAATTATGGAAGGCATCTATGAAACAATAGCCTTATAGATGCCATCTACAATTATTTTTCTTTCTACTACATTTGACATAATATTACCATGTTATCATGCCCAACATTTTTATGGTTCCGGCTACTTCCCTGTCCTGAAACTTGATACTTAGTACACATTGCACTCACTACAAGCTATTATTCCCTTTGTAAAATATAGCAAAATGGATTCAATTATGAATGTAGACTTCTTTACATTGAGAATAGAGTGTAAACATTTGCTGAATATTTGGAAATGTGACTTCTGAAAATCATAAAATGCAGTTGTTTTTTATATTTTGTATTTTATAATTTACAACTTACATCATTATTCTCAAGCCAAGGCAACACCTACCTGTGTGTGCACACACACATTCACACACCCACACACAGCCACAAGGAAGCATGCCAGAGGACATCTTGCAATATCTGGAGATGTTTCAAACTACCACAAACAGGGTGGATGCTGCTGGAATCTAGCCTGTAGATAGAAGGGCTGCTAAGCATGCTAGAATGCAGAGGGCAGCCCCACAACTAAGACTTCTCTGGTCCAAAATAGAAACAGTGCTAAAATTGAGAATGGTTTAGATGTTTTGTTTTAGATGGTCTTTTTTGTTAAAACAATAAAAATTTAATTGTAAATGAGACTTTAATAGAATTCGTAAATGAACCTTGATAATAGTCCTGCTATTGGGCTATTGGTAAGAGAGTTTTATTCAGCTTTTTTTTCTTTTTTCTTTTTTTACCTTTTAAACCAATTATATCCACACTATTCTGAGGTCATTCTTCTAATGATACTTAAGAAACATCATTTCTTTACCAAATTCCGATTTGGCTTATGGATAATATACAGAATCTTTGAAAATATATACTGTTCTCCTTAATTCAAAAAATACACTAGGAAAAAATTGCATTATAGCATTTTACTTTAATTTTCGTTGATATTCCTACCATCTCAACAATTAGTTTTATTTTCCAGTGTATCGTTTCCATTCTTGAAACACTAGTAACATGTATTATTAATGCTTGTGTAATAAATGCTACATTCGCACTAATTTATGTATAGTCAAGTAAACCAGGTATTAAAATTAAACATTCAATAAAACAATAAATCATTCCATTAGAATAGTAAACATAATGGGGAGCGCAGAAGTTTATTGAGTATTATCTAGGCTCATAAATAAGATAGAATATTGGTAAGCTTGTAAAAGACATGAAAATAGAGATTTTGACTTAATTTGAAAGTGATAGGGAAAATTGCTACTGAGTTGTGAAAATTGCTTTTCATTTAAGCTTTAGTATGCTTAAATTTCAATTTGACTAAGTCTTCATATTTTCAATCAGTCCTTAACTAGACTTTCTCCTGAGTTGATTCCTTCTTTATTCTGTCATTCAGAATAAAGGTCATATTTACAAACTGTATAGATGTATCCACATTTTATCTGACCCTATGTCAGATTAAGTTCTTCTTAAACATTGTGATGAACTTTTTCTTAGCATATATATATGTATTTTTTATTTTGAGAGAGAGAGAGAACAGGGAAGGGGAAGAGAGAGAGGAGAGAGAATCACAAGCAAGGATTCTACACTGACAGCACAGAGCCCAATGTAGGGCTCAATCCCATGAATTATGAGATCATGAACTGAGCCAAAATCAAAAGTTGGAGGCTTAACAGACTGAGGCACCCAGGTGCCCCTCTTAACAGATATTAATAAAAATTTTCTTTCTTTACAACAGAGAAGTCTATAAGGAACAAAGATACTACCAATTACTTTTATAAAGCAGAAAACTTTAAATCACTAAATTAACTCTAGAAAAGCATACTTCCCCCTGGATGCCCCCAATACAGTTAAATGTTGATAAATATGTAAGAGTAAGTTCTGTTCATATAAATGCTGTTATTTATATATTTCTGTATTTTCATTTTAAGACCTCTGGCAAAAAAGAAATAAAATAAAATTTAAAAAAAATTACAGAAATGCCATGTTCATTGATCTTGAAAAGATGCCCTTACTGTTTAAATTGCTATTTTAAGGGATGTTATTATACAAAGCTAAGTGAGCAGAAATTTTAAGATCAATGCTGATCAATAATAACTGATCTCAATTATAATAAAAAGTTTATACAAATAGAAGTTCCCTGGTTGAATTGGAACCATAGTTTCTAAGTTTTACTTAAGAAAAATAATAAAAAAATGGGTGATTACACTACTGTCATTTTTAAGAAACTGAGTTAGGTATTCCATTATTTATACCCCGAAGATTTTAAGTCTTAGATTTTAGTTATCCATATATTGGATCTTAAAAATGTGACAAAATCATAGTCAATTGCACAGAGAAGACATGCAAGATAAAAATGTTTCATTGAATGTATGAGCTAAAGCATAAAGTAAGTGTATATTAAAGAATGAGCAGTGTTGGCTTACAGGAAGGTTCTATGGCTTATTTTATGTCTCCATCCTTTTTACCATTTTCTTTTGTCTTTACCTGTCCTTTCGATGGATCACGATCAATGCAAAGAATAACATATAGTATACAGATCAAGTAAGGTGTGAGGGTAGGAAGACATATGTGAAGAGAAAGTTTGAGTCTGGCACTTTGACTCATGTCTTGCTACAAGGTTGCAGGGGTAAGAAATGTCAAGTTTCTTATCTTTTCTCATTGCAAGAAGGCCTGAGTGGACAGTCAAACACACTCTGCCCTAGTCATTGGGAGAAGTTCTTATACTAACTTCTTCTTCTTAAATGGAAAAATTGTGGGAAGTTGGGGACTGGGTATGGAGCTAAGTGAGAAAGGGAACAGATTAATTAAATTACATTGCATTTGTTCTACTTCTAAGCTTACTTCTAACCTGTGAAAGGGATTTCTTGATCTTAGTTACCTATTGGTAACTGGGTTTGGAGGAAAAGCCTCACTTTTTCATTTGAACTTAAGCCAATAGTGGTTATGTATTCTCTTATTTTTTGTGCCTATATTTCCCTCAGGAACTTTTGAAGTGATAGGAAACTAGTTAAGAATAATATTCAAGTCGGGGCACCTGGGTGGCTCAGTTGGTTGAGTGTCCAACTTCGGCTCAGGTCATGATCTCACACCCGTGGGCTGAAGCCCAGCTTCAGATCCTGGAACCTGCTTTGAATTCTGTGTCTCCCTATCTCTGCCCCTCCCTTGCACATGCTTTGTCTCTGTCTCTCAAAAAATAAAATAAAACATTAAAAAAAATTTAAGAACAAAATTCAAAGAGAATTAGCAGGATTTTACAATACCACTTATCCTATAACTTCTTTTCCCAACAGTTATTAAATACTTATAATTGTTTATGATGAATCTTGATCAAACATATATATTGAATCTTGTAGGAAATAGACATATTTGATAATATATCTAATAAAAATCTTGTGGAAACAGAGTGAACTATGGATTTAGTGATGATAAATGTACATTTACATGGTTCCATACTTGGTTGAAAGAACAAATGCAAAACTGTTGATAAATAAATTGATACTAATCTGTAGGAAAGTGTTTAAACATTAGCTAACAGAGCTTATCCTATTCTACATTTATACCAGTTCCTAGGACAGAAATGGCATGATGAGTGGATTTGAAGGTGAAACTAATTTAGGACATATTAGTAAGTATATTAGATGACAGATTCAGGATGTGAAAGAATATTGATGAGTTAGATGGACCAAAGCGAATTAAATGAAATATAATGAGAATAAATGTAAAGTATTATGCTTAGTTCCAAAGGAACAATTGCAGAAACATTCAATGAAGAAAATAAGTCTTTACACCAGTATATATGAAAAAGATATATGACTTCTAGGTGACTGCAGCTTTTATATAATTCTATTGTATGGTGTGAGAAAATGCAAATTTGACTGTAGACCTTATCAACATAAATACAGAATAGAGAGTAGGGAATTTGATGGTCCCATTGTAACCTCAGACTCCAAATGCCATTGGGACAAAAATTATAATTTCCATGCTAGATTTTTAAGGAAATGTCATCCAAAATAGAATATATTCAGAAGAAAATGGCCAGTTTTAGAGAATACCTTACCATAATAAATACCTAAATGTATGAAAAAAAATAAATAAAAACAAGGGAGTTTTTACAAGTATTTACAATGTTTTACCCTAGGGGGTATCTGGGTGGCTCAGTTGGTTAAGCATCTGAATCTTCATTTTGGCTCAGGTCATGATCTCACAGTTTGTGAGTTTAAGCCCTTGTTGGGACTCTGCTAATGGCTCAGCTCCTGGAGCCTGCTTTGGATTCTGTGTCTCCCTCACTCTCTGTCCCTCCTCTGCTTGCACTGTTTCTCTCTCAAAAATAAATAATAAACATTTAAAAAGTAAAAACAATGTTTTACTCTAGAATGACAAATATTATGTATATATCACATAATTTCAGAAAAAGATAGGTGCATAAAGAGAAAATATGGGTAGAGGTTTCACATAAATATAGAAAGTTTTAAATATTTAAGATCATAATGGAATGGGTTCTGTGTTAGTTTGGGCTTTTGCAAAGCACACACAAAGTTATAAATAGAAGATAAGAGATTTAATGGGAAAATGCCTGTGTAAGGAGTGAAAACTGGAAATGGAGAGCAAGAGCCATTAAATGCCTGGAGCCATCTTGAGAAGTATGACCTCAGCTAAAATGCTGTGGAATTAGTATTCATGGGTTGTCAGGTAACCACATGAAAGCATGTTCTTTTCTTTCTTTCTCTTTCTTTCTTTCTTTCTTTCTTTCTTTCTTTCTTTCTTTCCTTCCTTCCTTCCTTCCTTCCTTCCTTCCTTCCTTCCTTCCTCTTCTCTCTCTCTCTCCTTTCATTCTTTCGTATTTATTCTTAAATTAGTTAACATACAGTGTTGTCTTGGCTTCAGGAAGAGAATCAGTGATTCATCGCTTACATATACTGCCCAGTGCTCATCCCAACAAGTGCCCTCTTTAATGCCCATCACCCATTTTCATCAACCTTCAGTTTGTTTTCTGTATTTAAGAGTCTCTTATGGTTTGCCTCCCTTTCTGTTTTTATCTTAAGCATTTCTTTCTTGAAAGGAAGCACGTTATAGGTGCTATGGAGTCCTCCATTTGCCCCATGTAGTTCCACCTCTCCATTCATGACCAGACAGTAGCTCTTCCAACACTCCAGTAGTTACCCCTTCCTAGGTGTAAATTTAGAAGAGAGGTGAGATAAATTACAGCTCTCATTCCTGCAGTTGGTTTTGAGACTACAACTCATTGTATTCCCCCTCTATTATATATTCTAAATTCCTCTTACCTCCAGCTATCACCTCTGCTGGTCTTTTTATTGACCTAGGACTGTAACACAAATCTTCATTTTAGGGGTCATATCACTTAAGAATCATACCTTTCTCAAGCAGACATATTTTATCCCTATCTATTGACAATCACAATTGACATAGAAAAACAAATGGACAGCCAAGTGAATCACCTGCATTTCGCATATATTTTTCACTGCCTTGAAAGTATATCAATATCCCTATCTTTTCCTGCTAATCAGGGTTAGCTCCTCATGAAAAGTTCCCCTTCCTGCCTGTTGGTCTAAATGAGGGGTATATTCTTTGGGATCAGGACTTTATTCCAGCAGAATTCAGAGTTCCAGAAATGGGAAACAACTAACTAAAATGGACCTTTGGGAGTGAGGCCTCCACCTTGTTTCCTGGATTCATATCATTTTCCTATTGAGGATGCAGTAACATTTCTGATTTAGTGTGGATGGAATACTATCCTCAGAGTATTGCCTCCAAACTGGCCTTTCAAATGAATCTTTAGCAGGCATTCCAACTCTTTACTAGTCCAACTGTTTTTGAATGGTGTAGTATGTAACATAGGCCCAATCCTCCATATTCTTTGTTATGAATGGGGTTCTTTGTTTTAATACCCAGTTGTATGGGATTTCATGGTTATGGGCTCATAATCTGTAAGCTCCTGAATAATGGTGTTGGCTGAGACTTAGTAAGAAGACAAAGCAAATCCATACTTGAAATTAAACATCTGTTCCTATGAGAACAAATCAATAGCCATTGCAAGATGTTAAGAGCCATTTTATCTCCTTGAAGCATAGTATCATACCAGCCACTCTGTTGTTTTCTGTTGTACATTTAGAGGTGGCAATAGCTAGACCAGCTGTGATAAGAAGGGGTACGTGCATATCCTTCATTTCTGCTAGAATGCACTTATAATTTGAATGTTCATTTGCCAGCACTAAGTGGCTGCTGATAAAACATGGTTAGTGTCAACTGGCTGAGTCATTAATATCTATTTGGTTGTGTAGTACTTCTTGTGTGGTAGACATTTTCTTTGCATATGAAGATGTTATACAAAGGTCTTCACACTTTGTCCTCATTCCCATCTATTCATCATTATGTCTCCATCCCAGACCTCCTTGTCTCTGATTTTCCAATCCTTGTTTTCTGGTCTCCTGAACAACTATCCAGCTCATTAGCCACTTCTTTTAACCTCAGCCACTTCTTCAAACTGTGTATAATCAAATCCCCCCCTCAAAGCTTCATCCATTGGAAATACTTTCCTTTCTTCTGTCTTTCAAACCTGTCTGTGAATGAGGCTACAACACAGCCACTCTCTAGTTTCTGCTTGAACCTACATGTTTAGCTAACCCACAGATAAAGCAAGTTTGTTATTTTTATCCATATTCAGGTGGTCTTCTGGGATGTCCCACATAGTCATTGGTGTGATATGAGGGAATAATGCTGGTGCAGTTGCTCTAGGTGACATAGGGTCCTGATGACTTGCTAATGTCCTCTAGATTGCTTATGTCTTCTATTCCTGCATGTGCTCAGTCCTAAAGTTATTGTCTTTATCTTTCAACAAATTTTCTATTGGACCTTCCTGACTTGGGATGTCTTATAGGACTCAGTTTTTGATGTACAGTGCCAGCATTCTGACTTTATTAAGGAGTAGGTGCATTCCAATAGCTGTTTTGTTGTTGTTGTTGTTGTTGTTGTTGTTGATGTTGTTGATGTTGTTTCAAGACATCTAACTTTCTGTTTCAGAGAGCATGACCTTCATCTGGAAACCTATGGGCTTATATTCTGATCCTATGACAGGGCTTGCCATAAACTTCACAGTGCAACTTCTGCTACCACTGATCCTTCCAGCACCTTAGATACCACTAGAAGGGCAACTCATACCACTGTTGGACCTACTGCAGAGTCCTTCCCTGCTCTGGGCCTCACTCAAAGCAAGTAGGCTTCCTTATCAACTGGTATATATTCCAAGGAAGTATTCTTAAGTGTGGAATGTATTGCCTCCAGAATCTCATGTTTACTAAGTTCTATGCATACTTCTTTTTTATAGGAAATGCAAGATGCAACAATTTGTCTCTTGTTTTCAAGAGAAGAACCTAACTATTTGGACTCCTGAAGATTTTACTGAAATGGCAGGTCATTGATATCTTTAGGGTTTATTTCCTGCATTCTGAAATTTATATATTTTGTTAAGGTCTTTATCATCTCATGCTAGTTATCTGTTCATCATGCTGCCCATTCATCACAATAACATCAATATATTTGATCAGTGACATGTTCTACATAAGCCCTTGGAGCTACTACTCATGGTCCTGTGGTAGTCCTCAAAATTCATCTGGTTTCTTCAGGGGTTAAAATCATGAATCAAATGATAACATAGGGACCCTCTCCCTTGCATTCTTTAGATCTTTAGTGTTACACTAATCTCTACCGTCTTGCTATACCACGTAATATGTTTTTATTTACTATCTTGGTTGGGGGAAGTTTTAGAAACTTCCATTTGTCCTTCTGCACTATTGGTTACACTTACTTCCCAAGCCAAGTTCCCAATGAAGAGATTATGTTAACTACACAGTGTGCCAACTCCAGTTATAGATTCAGAGATTGATGAAATGATCACCATGTAGATTCTCTAATCCAGTGGGCCTACTATATGCTGGACACTGGCAAGATTTCTATTTTTTACCTGGATCAAGATAATTATGGGGGGGGGAAGGGGAATAACACTTCATGTATCTGAGAATCCATGTCAACTCAGACCCTGTGTTCAATAGCTCTTGAAATGATATGCAATATTCTTTACACATTGTACTTCCATCCAAGCAAATAGCTATAGGTAGTTTGGAAAAGAATTGGCACAATTATTAAAGCATATTCTTGCCGTAATGTTGTTGGGTCCTCCTTCCATGGATCTGGAAATCTTTTCAGGTGTATGTCTCTGAGATAAAAACTATTGGCACTGTATTATGACAATTCCTGGGTTACTTCTCTTAGCATCCTATTTTCTCATTACTGCTTTATTTAATTGTATATTATTTTATGATGGTATTACACAGTACCCATATCTTTTTCGCCTGGAGATGCCATGTTTCATTATCAGCTTCCATAACACCCTGAAGCTTAAACTCCTCTTGGTTGTCACTCTGATCTTGCCAGTATACAACACTGCATCCCCCTGAGGCTTCTGGTAGACCTTAAATAAACTATCTTCTCTTTTACTATTAATCAGAAAAGATTTATGACCTTCCTCAATCTCAGCTTTAGCCTGCCAACAGTTTCCACTGGCTAATCATGCTGGTGTCCCTCTTACCACTTTATCCCTGATGGCCTCGGTAGATGGTGTGTCCTCTGGGCCTTCCCAGGAAACAAAATTATCAGGTGGGCCTTGGCATTTCATATAATATATCCACCCAAACATGCATATTCCTCTAATTTTTTTTTTGTTACCTCTACCATCTGCAATGGCAATTAAACCTTTTTAGCTTCACTCATCCTGGGCTCTTGTTTTCTCCAAGCTTCTAGGAGCCAATCTGGCAGTGAGTCTTGACACATCACTGGAATCCCTGCTATTGTGTTAAGTTCTATATACTAAGAGGATTCCCTTACAAATGAGTTGGGCAAACTGGATATTATGAGGGAATAGTCCCCACAAGACTACTCTCACTTCAAACACTAGCCATAATTTGGGGGTCCCTATAGCCTTCTCACTTATTACTAGCTGGCCATGAATTTGTGGGTCCCCACAGACTCCCTCAGATTCAATAATCCACTATAATGGTTCACAAAACTTTCTGAGGGCCATGATTCTCATAGTCTCATGTTTATAACAGCCAACAGATACACAATAGAACCAGCCAAATGAAGAGACAGGTAGGGTAGAATCTGTGAGCACCCAAACTTGAAGGTTTTATCATGTTTAGGGACATGTTACCCTTTCAGCATTAAAGGTGGTAATATGCAAAGAATATCACCAACTAGGGTTTAACTACAGACTATCTCTGTAGCTGAACTTTAGTCCCAGGTCCACCTTCCTTTTCCCCTCCCTGAGAGGTGAGCCACCACTTCCTCTGGAGGTGTGAACTCATAAGGCGTGGTTCAAAGCCACTGCCAATCACATTGATAGATTGTCCTAGAACTGGAGCTCCCAGGAAAACAAGGACTCCTGTCAGGCAGGAAATTCCAAGGGCTACAGATTATCTAACGGTAGCCCCCCGGCAAAGGTCAGACCTCTTTTGGAGAAAAAGAAATTCTTTACTATGCACCCCCCAGTTGACAAATTTACCTTTCATCAATCTTATCTTCTGGCCCCCTTGACCAGGTACACTTATGAAACAGCTCCAAGGCTCTCACATACTGGCTCTTTCCAGTACCTCCTTCTTCTTAGGGGGAAACTTCTTTCTTCTAAAAGGTCTCCCTTCATGATGGATAGTGCTAGCCCTTAATAAGCTTGGATGAGTGACCCTGCAGTCTCTGAGGGTTCACAGGTGTTTAAATAGTGGAATGTCTCCACAAGATATACCCGGTTGTCAGGTTTTCTCAAATGGCATTCTTACTCTGGAATAAGTGTTCCTCAGTTGAGTATTCAATCACCTTTAAATTTTCTCTTTTCCTTATATTGGAGATAAGGGCCTCTTTGTGAGCTCCTGAAGAGGTCCTCTGGCCTTCACATTTAGTGTCCTAGGCCCTTAGGTTTTCACCATCCCTCAGAAGAGTAACAGTGCAATTTTATAGTCAGTAAACAAGTCCGTTTCCCTGCAAGCTTTGTTCCCTGTGTTTTTCAAATGTCTGAATTGTCACACTGTTTAGGGCTTCTCCCTACCAGAACATTTTCCCAAGTAACACCAGTAAAAAAATTAGCAATTGGGCATCCATCTTGTGTCAGAGAACTATTTGTGTCCTGAGATGGGGTTTTCAATGTCTCCTGCCTGGTGAGTGAAGCAGTTCTGAAACCTCTTCTTACCACCTGCTCATTTAGGCATCATCCCATTGAACATTCTGTCAATCAGCTCCTTTGGGAAATAGTCTCTGAGATGAAGTGAGAGGTAAACAATATTGTGAGGATTAACACCTGAAAAGTTAAAAAACAGAAAGCAGGATTAAGCATGGGAACAGTCAAAACATGAGGCAGGAATTACCAAGATTTTATCAGCCAACAGAGTTACAGACTAAAACCTGCTTATTAGAGGAGTCTCACTTGAGGAAAAGTAGCTAGGGCCCAGGATGATGAGTCATTGTGTGGGACCACCCCAAAAAGAGCAAGATCTTGGCTCAAAAAAACAGGCACACTCGAAGGAGTGTTAACACTCAAAGCTGCCAGCTAATCCTACTCAGCCAAGCTCTTTCTTGAAGGAGTATCTGAGTCACACATCTCCTTGTCCACTTAGTTTCAGCCCCACCAGAGAGGGTGCGGTGGACTTAACATTACATTTTGTTAGCACTGTTCTTTTCATGGTTCACATGCTTCATTTTTAGAAAAAACAAAACAAAACAAAACTATAAGCATGGTGTATACCATTTATGAGTTAAAATATAATAAACATAAATGATATTATAAGACAACTCAAGGTATGGTGTTAGTATTATAAAATCATTTGATATGTGCCAAGAAAAAAAATGCCATGAAAATATTTACTCGGTCTTTACAAGGTAAAAGCTGAGGTTTTAGAATACTGAAATAATTACTTTAATTTATCTCATTCTTTGCGAACATTTGAAACTTTTGCAAATATCTCGATAGCATCTCCATAGCTAAGATGATAGATGATAGATAGACAATAGATAGGTAAAATAAACAGTTACAGGTGTCTATATCTAAATCTAGATATACTCCTCAACCACATATTGGTTCTCAGGATAGCATATCCTCTGAAGCCAGACACTCTGTGTTCCAATTTTCCCATACTAGCTGTAACTATTCTGTTTTGTTTTTCTCATTTATAAAATGGAGGTGATAATACCACTAGCTAATACATATTTATTTTATGTCAACTAAATATTTTAAGGATTTCAAACAGTGTCTGGCACATATTAAGTATAGAATATTGTTTCTATTGTAACAAGTTTTCAGGAGGAAAACAGGGTAAAATAATAGAATTTTGAAGTTTTTAGGCCAAAGTTTGGTTTGCTTCTTAGATTTGTAACTTGAAAGAAATGCACTAATAGCTGTAAATCCTTGTTCGATATCTCCAAATAGGGAATAATTATGGAGATTTTGCATGGTTTGGGAGAACATGAAATAAATTAATGCATGTAAATTTTCTAGTCAAATGTTATAGTAAGCCGATGATGATGATGACGATGATTTTTATTTGAGAAATGCATATTGCAATAACTCACAGCAAATAAAACCTCATGGAATCTTCCCAGAGGACTGGAATTTAAGTCACCATTATCACTATAATTAAGATTATTAACATTACCTTCAACTTCAATATTATCAACATTATTCTCTTCACTTCCCATTTTATACTTTTAACCAGACTTAACAAATAAATTTATGCAAGGAATTTTCTTAGACACACAAACCAAACATTTTTTCTGAGGGGGAAAGTATCCTCTACTCCAGTTGATCCTATTACTATTTTTTTTTTATTTCAAAAAGAACACTCATGTCTGAAATAATATTATATTCCAGCCTTAGATTACAATTTCCTTTGCATGTGATTCATTTTCATACTTTAATTATTCCATGAGGTCAAAGGGATAAGAGAGATAAAATATAGTCAATTAACTAGAAGCTGTGCACACATGTATTTAAATGATGTAAGTAATTATTATTTAAAAATAGTTCATTATCATTTTTAACTCTGGAAATTGGTACTTTCAATTTTCTCAAATTAACTTACATGAAAGACGTCTTTCTCTAGAATAAGATCAAGCAACTTACTATTGAATGGTTTGCTTACTCCACAGTATATTAACCAATTCTGAATCTATCTTGAACATCTAAAGAACTGAAAAAAAAACTACTATACTTAACTATAAGGAAAAAATATTGTTCAAGCAGCAAATTAATAACTTTTCAAGAATGCATAAGAGAACAAAAGTCAAAGGACAAAAACGTTTACTTACTTTGGGCACAAGCTGCCAGTCACTATAGAAGTCTCTAGGAACATTAAACTAGAGAACACGATGAGTTGTTGGAGGCTAAATGTGAGTTTATATGAGAGTATGTAGCTCCTGGAGACTGCAGTAATAGGGCCTACCACCCATCTGCATACTTTTTCTTCAAAAATACTCAGGCTTTCACAGGAAGGATCAGGAAAATCCAGAAAAATCTCCCCAGGGCAATGCTGGTTGGAGAGTACAGCAGTCCCCATAAAATCCGTTCAGACCCATCGCCATATGAAACACAGGCTGATTTAATTTACAGGGGAACGCTCACAAGGAAGGAGACAGAGTACTAGAGAGTATTTGCTGCAGCTCGGGAAAGGAAAATGGGGCAGAAGATCACGTGACAAGCAGTCTAATTTTAATCTGTATGTTGAGTATAAATTCACTTTCAATTGTATTTATGTTATCAATGAATTTATAGACATTTATGTATATACAGATGTACACATGATAACATTTTGACTATATATGTGATTTGCATGCTATTTTTGTTGATTTTAATGTCACTTAATATTTTGTGAACTCTGCTTCATAACATTAATATTCTTCAAATGCTTAGATTTTAGTGGATGGATGGATTTGACTGTTTCTTGCAGGTTATTTAAGGTTTTTTTTTTCAATTTTAATTATTATAATTTTTTTGGTTCTAGCCTTTATAAATAAAACTTTACTAAAAATACCAAGTATATGACAATGAGTACTTACATAGTGTTATTGAGTCACTCTTTATTCTTAGAGTAAACCTTAGAACTGATCGTTAGATTTAGACTTTTTTCCTAGACGTTCACACTATATTTTCAAATTGTTTTACAGAACATTTATATGAAATTACATTCATCTTTGTGGTGGATTAGACAGTTCGTTTCTCTGCAACCTGGCCAATAAAGCATAATTTTTATACATTTCAATCTGGAATTTCCCTTTCCCAACAAACAAAAGGCAATATTAGGTGAAAACAAATAATCCTGAAGATTTTTTTTTGAATTAGCAGCAATTAAAGCATTTGATGTTACTAAGCATATATTTGAAAAACTGAAAATAGTATTTTTTTTGTATCTGTTAGGACGTATTTACTTATTTTAGAAACTTCTCCCTACAATTCTTCTCATTGATCTTGTGCATTGAAAAATGTCTCCTCTAGTTTTTATCTCTCCTGTGTCATTTTTAAAATGGCATACAGTATTTCTAACAGCTAAATTTAATTCTGATCAGCCTAGAAAATGCAGGCTATAAATTTGATAATCGAAGTATTCATTAAAATATTTATTCAGCTTAGCTTTTTCAGTAATGATTGCTGTTCAAACCTGGGAAATTACTCTAGACTGACCCACTGAGAGTTATTTGTGCTTTGGCTATAACTTTAGTGCTGAGTGGTTATCAAGAGTCACAACAGTAGTTTCCTTCTTCATAGTGCAAATTTATTTGCTGAAGAGATTCTGCCATTTCAGAGAGATTTCTAACTCCATTTTAAATTCTTCTAGGATAAAAGACACCAGTATATTTGGGGAGAAATGAGACTATGGTTTTCAAAGCATATAATGTAGATACAGTGTCTCCCAGTAGATTACTGCCCCCAATAAATTACTGCTTTCTACTTTATTTCCTTTCAGGGTATGCGAACCTACTGTTTGAAACAATACACATGTGTGTGCAGCCACAGCAAAGTCTTCAGAAGTAAACTGTAATCTTAAAAATTTTAAAGTACCTGATGATATGTGGTATCAAGGATCAGTGTCTTCAAGTGGGTGTTATCTTGTGATCATAAATCATCATCACAGATTGGATTCTTTGGGCTTTCTTTGGCATACAGGTACGGGCTGCGAAGTCTACGAAATTAAACATGTAAAGTCTCTTTTGATTGAACCATAGCATTTGGTAAAGAAGAATTGTAATTTTTATTCAACAAGTGCCTTTTACTGAGGTAGGAACAAAAATACAGTTTTAGAGATATTAAAATAATTAGATAGTAAAGAATCTTTAGAGATCATGTAGTCTAACCCTTTTGTGGTAAATGAGAGAGGGAGGGGCTGTGAGGTTATATATGGTATGATTCTCATACAAGACAATAGCATTTAACGGTTTCCTCCTTTAGAAACTCATCATTCCCTTTTACAATTTTCTTAAATTTTTCTTGTTCTTTTACCTTACTTTTAGGATTTCTTCTTCCTTTTTAATTAGTTGGTATGAAGTCTTCCTTCAAACTGTGATATTCACTACCCTGTAGATCTGGCATCATTTCTCTAAAACCATGTGAAGTAATGCACAAGAATAAAAAAATATGTTTCATAATTTCTGAAGAACCAAGACAAGACATTAATATGTTTGACTCTGTTTTTCTACCATTTACTTATTATACACAGAAGGCTGGAAATACCATACAAAAATGGAAATTAAAAAAAAATTAACACTTCTATTACCTACAGAAAATCTGTGCAGGCAATTATACTCCTGTCCTATTCATAGGGAAGTCAATGAAACATGGAGTAATCTCCTTTATCCCCAGGCATTCAAGAATTCTTTGGCATTCTGATTCACTTGAATAAATAACTCCACGCTCTATCAGAGGGAGCATACAGATACTCAGAGTGATTCAATCAAACTTGGGCAAATGTATTGAATACATCCAACATTGTAATTGTGTTTGTGTGCATGTGTGTTTGTGAGCATAGGTATGCAGTGTACATAAATAGATAGGAATAACATAAATTTGTGTTTTTAATTGATGAAATAGAAATTAATATACTTTATGTAAAATGAGCACTTTTGTCTCTTCAGTAAAATTTACTACATATTCTTATTTCTTGCAATATAACAGTCCTCCATCTATGGAGGTCTCCATCTATGGAAGTCCTCCACTCAACTTCCATCTGAGAAGTTGAATGTTAATATATAGCTTTTGACTACTATGGCCAAAAAAATAGTCTTTTTTCATTCAATATTTTCCAATGTAATTAACTTTCAGAAATCTTAACAAACAGTCTCATATCCAAACAATACTTTATTTTATTTTTTTAAGTTTATTTATTTACTTTGAGAGAGAGAGAGTGAGAGAGCAAGCAGAGAGAGGCAGAGAGAGAGAGAATCCCAAGTAGGTTCTGCACCATCAGTGCAGACCATGACCCGGGGCTTGAACTCACAAACCGTGAGATCATGACCTGAGTCGAGATCAAGAGTCAGACGTTTAACTGACTGTGCCACCTAGACCCCCCAAACAATATTTTAATATGTTACAAGAAATATTTGAGGCTTAAAATTTTTGCAAGAATGAACACAATACCTATAAACTAATACATCTAAATAATATTCTGGTCTCAATTTTACATTAGATAACATATTCTCCCTGAATATAAGGGAAACCATTATGACAAAATACAAAATCCCTAATATATGAAACTTTATCCCAGGCAAAGTGAAATCTTTTTTAAATTGCTTGTATAGTTTTATAGATATTTCATGTGTGAAAGATAGTTCATGATCTACTATTCTCAGGGGGTTGCTGAATACATTTTCCTCATTGTTACCATAGAAATATATCAAGTTTTTCAAACATCATAGAGTATAAGAATAGAGAAACTTGTACCTCATTTTCAGCTTAGACTTTTCAGATTGCCTATTTCTTCTTCATTTTAAAATATTCCAGTATTGAGAAACTAATTGAGTGGAGGTATTTCTCATCAACCCAGTCAGTGTAAAATGATCCCATTGCTTAACATTGGTATAAAGCCTATTAAAGTTAATGGAAGAAAAAATTACACCACTGAATGAGAAGTAATGGTGATGACTCGAACAGAGGCAAATGGGGAGAACGGGCAAAAAAGGTTAGACTTCCCCAGGATTTCTTTTTATATGGCTTTTTTGGGGGAGGCGGGGAAGGGAGGAAGCACAGAGGCGCTGTTATCTACTTGGAAGTACATTTTAGACTGCCTCTGTGTATTTAAACGCCATTTTAGTTGCTGAGAACTCTTGTCTATTCAGTGTAGTTATTACATAAAGCTGTTTGTGTGCATTTGTTCTTCCAAATAGAGCATCAGATCAACTTCTCTGCCATTTCTGACTCACCCCTTCCATACGGCGTATTTAGTCATGAACAGTGACATGAAAGTACGCTTGTCATTGCCACGATGTTCAGACTAATGGTCACTAGATTCAGGCAGTGCCAACGCAGCGATCATTCTCAATCTCAACCACTACGTTGAGTTATTTTCTCCTTACTCACACCCAGTATACAATGCTACAACACTGTAGATTTCAGAATTCTGTCACACTTCTTAGTCTAACTCCTTAGGTTTTGTGTTTGTTTGTTTTGTTTTGTCATCATACATTTTCTAATCTGAGATGTACTCTTAAATGTTAACCACTTGTTTATTGAGCATTTGAAAATGACTCCCTTGTATCTTCTATTTCTGAGCCTCCCTCTTTGAGCAAAACATAGAAGAAAATCATATCTACAGGTGTTTGTGAAGCTTGAAGGTATGGTTTTATGCACTTAGACAACCTTCTCCTCTTAGACCCTGAAACTAAATTCACTGCTTTTATTTTTTCCACAGACATTATTATTCAGCCTAGTGGACAGATTTAGTGACAAGTCTAAATCGCCTTACCACTGCTTTAAAGGTATTCATAAAGTCATACTTCATTGCCTCCTAAGATACAAAATGCATTTTATTTTATTTTCCTGTATTATTTTTTTTAAAAAGTGCATATTCTGCATCTGAATAAAATGCAAAGCTTTGGGCTTATTTGTTTAATAACAATATGTGGTCCAAGCTAGCTGTTGACTTATCTAGATCTAAAATACAAATTGTGTTATATATGCATAGCTCTACATAATTGTATAGTGTTATCACTATGCATGTAGGTCCACCATGCATAATGGTGGACATTACGATGAATAACTCAGACGCTCCTTCAGGTCTATTTCTAATGGTTGATGGGAAATGCTGTTGACAGAGAGCCTTCAGTTGTTAGCACTCTTCTGAATTAACATGGTTAAAAAAAATTCACATACCTTTTTTCAGGACCCCTGCATCCAGTGATTGGTTATGAAGGACAATAAAGTTTTGATTCTTTTGGCCCCACTTAGGATATCTAAGATGGGCCACTGAGGCTTCAGAGTTTTCTGTAGTCTCATCTAGTTCTCCCTAGGAATTGAATCTCTTCCAAACTTCCCCTCCGACCAAGTTTTCATTCCTTTCTTTTCTTTCCATGGGTTTGGATCCTAAAAGTACACCCTTAAACATTCTGCATGTTAATTTGAGTCTAAGAGTCAGCTTCCATAACACAACCTCTGATCATAGGTAGATCAATATATAGACAGACAGCTGGACACTTACATGGCAAATATACAGTAACCAGATTGAATTTAATCAAGATCTTATACAAACTTATATTTTTTTCTCCAATTATAATATGTATGCAACCATCTTATATTATGGAGATCCATCTTATATTATGGATTATATTTAGTTTGTGTCCTGGTTCTACCACTCACTAATTATGTAAAATCAGGAGGTTATTCACCCTCTGTAAATCTAAAAATCTTCATTTTTAAAACAGTAGTTAGAGTAAGTCCCAACATCATTGCTGTTAAAAGTCAATGAGACAAATCATATTTATCTCTGTCTATCCTTTTTGAGGATAAACATTTATCATTTATCTGCTATTTTATTCTTTTAAATTATACGATAATGCGTTTTTTGATATAGAATCAGTATATGGTAGTTATCTTGAAGCCAGATAAAGTCATAACATGCTGTGATATTTTCTAATAGTTTTTTTTTCAGAAAAAGATACGAATATACCTCTAGTTATAGTTCAAATAAATCCTTAACCTATATTACAGTTTAATTATGCTCTTGAAGAATAGTTAATCTTTAATAAACCTCCTTAAGTGGGCTAGAAAAATACTTATGACTTCAGGCTGGGTTGTATATACAGATATCTGGCTTCAAGAAAATGTTTCTTGGGATAACTATCTTTTCATTCTGCCTTATACACATTTGAGGTGGAAGAAATTAAGTGGGATGTGGAAGAATGATTAGACAGAATGTCAGCAGACTCTGTGTTGCTTCAAGAAATAAAATAAAGGGTTCTGGGGTGGGGGACAGAGTGTGTAGTAAAATTGAAGTTCATTAGAGTCACACATATGCTTCTTTTTGATCAGAAAAAAATATACTTTGATTCTTGGCTGGTGGAAAAATTTGCATATCACTGGAAGAGGGCATTGTGCCATTTTACACTATAAAATACATCTGGGTAACCTAAGGCTAGCTATTATAAATCATAAAGAAAGTCAGGTTTATTGAATATCAGATTTCCATTAAATCACATTCATACACAAAGAGACACTTCAAATTGTAATTGAAGTTGTCAGCTTTCATTCATCTTATAGAGGATTATTCCAGCTGCACATTACTCATTCTTTTGTACTTTGAGTCAATTTATCCAAGTCTGCTTGCTGTAAGAAGATGAAAAAGGACAGGCTGAGATTTTCTTTTAATTCTAACAAAATAGTAGTTTTTTTCCTAATCACAAAACAATATTTTTCCTCATTCAAAAAATAAGTAAGATATAATTCTATTTTTTGTTTCACCTGTAACCCATATAAAGACAGTCAATAAAAGGGATGTACCATAACAAATTAAAATGCAGAAAATGTCAGCTCTCCAGGAACTGTCTGAAAAATAAATTAATTTTAAGTTGATAAACTTCTAGTAACGCACAATGAGAATTATTAAAGTGATTGGATGATCCCTAATGATTAGTACCAGTCAACTTTTATTCTGATAAATGCAGCTTTCCTGTGAAGTAAATATAACAACTTCGAAATTGTTTAGAAAAAAATTGTGAAAGTTTTAAAAAGTGGGTCTTAAGCAGATGAAGAAATCTCATTTCTTATTTTTGTCAATTTCTAAATTAGATCGTTACTGTAAACCTGATAAAAGTTGCGTTTAATATTGCCATTAAAAGACATATTATTTTTTACCATCCAAATAACATATAATTTGGACATACAGCACGAGTTTTAAATTTTATCTTAATTAGTCCAATCATAAGAGTGTAAAATGGAATAATTGAATTATAAACTTACTATAGAAGTCAGAGATACTCAGTTTTTGCACAGTGCAGAAACACAAATATCCAAGTACTACTCTTGTTTTCCTTTTGGTTTTCTTTTCACAGTAAGTTTTTTGCATAATCTTAATTTTGTATTAATGCAAGTATTTCACATGAAAGTTGGCTTAATGTTTAAAATTTTAAAAGTCACAGACTTGGAAGCCATTCAAACCATGTATGTTCCCAGCCAATGTACGGAACCAATGATCCTACAATGTGAACACTGACATACCCTGTCTGCCTCAGTATTCTCAGTGCTTTGGATGGACTTTCACTCCTGGTCTTCGATCTACTACAGTTCGTTATTAATCCATTTATGAATTAATTTGTATCAATTCACATGTCCATTCATTCTCCCAGTATTTATTAAATCTCTATCATGTGGCAGGTGGTATTCTGAGCCCTGGGCTATCATTTGTTTACTTACAGAGAGATCCAGTCTTATGGTTTACCTCCTGCTGTAAAAATAAACATTGGTCAAATAATCACGAAAATGCAAATTTCTCTTCTATAGAGAATGCAAAATCCCACCAACTATGAAATATAATTCTCATGCTGAGAAAAAAACCCATCTAACAGTTTGACCTGATCTGGCCTAAGAGAACGAGGGAAGGCCTCCTTCTTGAAATGCAAAAATTAAGCAGACACTAAGTCCGTGACACATGGGAGAGCGGGCATAGGGAAAATGAAACACCTTTGTAATGTATCTGCAAAGATCCTGGGGATTAATTTACTAATTTTAGGAGCCTGAGGAAAATGAGAAGATTGTCATGAGATAGAGTAGTGGAGATCAGGGGGAGCGCAGTGATCTCATGTTTTTTGTACTGTTTACTACTACAAAGGCTAACTATGTAGTTTATTTTATAATGCCAATGTTATTTCTAACAGTATTTTAAAATATTTGATTTTTTTTTTAATTTTTTTTTCAACGTTTATTTATTTTTGGGACAGAGAGAGACAGAGCATGAATGGGGGAGGGGCAGAGAGAGAGGGAGACACAGAATCAGAAACAGGCTCCAGGCTCTGAGCCATCAGCCCAGAGCCCGACGCGGGGGTCGAACTCACAGACCGCGAGATCGTGACCTGGCTGAAGTTGGACGCTTAACCGACTGCGCCACCCAGGCGCCCCTAAAACATTTGATTTTTTAATCCATCACCTTGGTGAGTTTTCTTATTGATTCTCATATTTCAGTTGACTCCTTTGAAATTGCTAAGTATATAAACATATAACTGGCACAATTTAATATGTGTGCCACTTTGTCTTAAAAATATAAAAAGGAGGGGCGCCTGGGTGGCGCAGTCGGTTAGGTGTCCGACTTCAGCCAGGTCACGATCTCGCGGTCCGTGAGTTCGAGCCCCGCGTCAGGCTCTGGGCTGATGGCTTGGAGCCTGGAGCCTGTTTCCGATTCTGTGTTTCCCTCTCTCTCTGCCCCTCCCCCGTTCATGCTCTGTCTCTCTCTGTCCCAAAAATAAATAAAAACGTTGAAAAAAAATTAAAAAAAATATATAAACAGGAAACTAGAAATAGAGATGTGATCTGCCTTTCTCTTGTTTAATTACCTTTGTGATAATTTCAAAACAGTATTAGCAATAATGTCGATAAAAGTTGTGGGTTTTCTTGTATTATTCATAATTTAGTTGAGGATATTGTGAGAGCAAACCTTGGTTAGTTTCATTCAACAAACATTTATTGAATATACCATGTGCCAGGCACTGGTAATATAGGGAAAGAGAACAAAAATACCTGTTTCATGGGCTTATATTTTAATAAGGAAGTGTGTGTGTGTGTGTGTGTGTGTGTGTGTGTGTGTGTGTGCACCTTTTAACAGTTTTCCAGTTCAAGTTTGTTTTTAGGAGCTTAATTAGATGAGGATAGTAAGTACTAAATATCTAGCAGGAAAGCTAAAAGATAATCTTTTTAACCATAGGTCACTGTTTACCATAAGGATTATATGAACGAAAATGAAAATTTTATTGATAAAAAAAAGACATAGTTACTACAGCTTCGTTAATGCAATAAGGATTACTGGGACCTCCCCTCTCCTCCAAGAAGGAGAATATATTTCATCTGCCTAAAGGCAAGCCAAAGAAGGAAGGAGTTTTGAGAACTAATGGAAGTGCTCACTCCACATGCACCCACAGAAGTTTCGTGGGGCCATTGGGATGGAGGAGGCTGGCATACTTATGCAACATTTTCATTGCTCTTTAATAGGAATTTACCCCTATTATGGAAGATCTCTCAGTGAAATTCTTTTGAGGGAGTTAACTACTTCGAAAGTTACACATCTTCTTTTTCCAACCTTAAGTCATTTAGATGTGCCTCCAGTTTCTTTCGATGTATTGGCATCATTTTGCCCATTCAGGTGGGCTCCTTGAACAGAAGCTGAAACAATCCAAAGCCACTTTCCTCTCCTGATTATGTTAAACATTTGATCCATGCAAAGCTCTAATCCAGTTTCTCATGCAGAAATTTCCATGACTCCTTTCCACCCTTGGTCTGCCACCTCTTTGATGGTATGAAATTAATGCAACTGGCAGCACCTTTGGATTCCCCAAATGTCAATCAGGCACTATCCACTGTGCCCCTCAATCTCTAGGGGAAATATATTTTGTTCTCTGAATAGTCCAATTATAGACCTTTCCCCTTAACACCCCTACTCACAACATCTTATAATATCCCACTATTTTGTTGGTCTCTCCAAACTCAGTATTAGACTGGAGATGGATTAGCAGATAGAGATAAAAATCTGTTTGGTCCTGTATTTTGCAAGTTGGCATAGAGGTTATGATCTTCACTTTAGATAATGGCACACAAACTAAATAGAAAACTTCTATTCTAGAACAGAGCAATACCTTACGTTATGGTTTGCATTAAACTTTAAATGCATTAATCTTTTGTGAACTTTATCATCATTTTAATGACTACATAGAGAGTAATAGTTCACCTGCTGGATATATGCCAAATCTCTGTGGGCTCCTCATTTCAAATATGAACAAGGTCACAGAAAGATTCTAGCAGGCTTAAAATTCCCAAGATCATTTCCCTTTGATAGTCTTAAGTCTGAGAAGCCATCTTACCCTTGTCCTTGTAGAAAATATTTAGTTATATCCTTCCTAATTCTTTAGTACTGCACTTAAGCACTTTAATTTTTATCACCAATCAGCTTATTTTATTCTTTTTTATTTTTTTTTACTAATGTTTACTCAGTTGACTATGAGCAGTGACTCTCTTGTTCAATGATGTATCTCCAATGCTTAGCACAGAGCTTGACATATAGTAAGCACCTGATAGCAAATAAATTGATGATGAATGACCAAGTGATATAATTCACCGCAATTTAATATATTTAACTTCTACCTTAATGTTGTACTTTTGTTTCTACCTTTTTACCATTATTAAAAGCATTTTGAGGATATTCTAAGAATTAATGTTTTCCATTATATCCATGACTAAATATTCTAAATACATTTCTAACATGTTGATCATTGCTGTGATTCAATGCCTGTTTTTAAGATTTTTAGTATATGTTTCCCAGAAGCCTCAATAACATGGGGTGTTACCTTTTAATTTTTTTGACAGTTTGGGAGATTAAAAATATCACCACACTATCTGTTAGTTTTAATTTTTTGGTCACTAGTAAATATGATTTTTTGTCTCTTTGTTTGTTTGTATAGTACTACTACCAAAATCTTTTTTAGTAAACTGAGTTTTATGATTTTTTGTTGACTTTTTCTATTACGATACTTGTTTTCTTGCTGATATATTAAATTATTTTATGTACTGATAATGTACACGCTTTGTACATATGTGGCAAATAATTTATAGTTGTGGTAAAATTCTCACTTTTATGGTGACTTTAGATAGCAAAAATTTCTATTTTTTTGGCAGTCAAATCAGTGTCTTGGCTTTTAGTATTCTAAGAAGGACTTCATTACCACTGCGCTTAAAGATCATTCATAATTTTCACTATATACATGTTGTCTTTAACCCTTAAATATCTAATCTAATTAACAACTGATTATTAATTGTGTATTTAGATTTTTAGGTCAATTTATAACTTGTAACACAAGAGACACACAGATACACAGAAGTGAACTCTGGGTTTACAGTTTTATCCACTGTCATTAAGCTAACTTGTTTTTAATCAATCTACTAAGACTTCAGGATGATATTTTAGTTGTGGTCATCTTTCAGTGCTAACAAACCCCATGTGGTTTTGCACAGATTACTTTTGGGGAACTTAATATGAAGCATTCCTACCTCTACCTATAACACAGTTTTTGAAAGTAGTTAGTTAACTCCCCACTGTTCTGTTCATTTTAGATTATGTCTAAATTAATGTGCATTCATATTTAAAAGTAGCTCTGACTGGTTGACTCTTTTTGTTTTTGTCCTTCTGATTAGCTTCTTCCATACATTTATTTATTTATTTATTTATTTATTTATTTAACCTCCTTCAAGGCACTGCCACGTAGGTAATCATTTGTTGACTTGCCTATTGCATAGTGAATTATGTGGCTGGGTATGTTTTACTTTTTCTCTGGTTCTGAAGAAGATATTGAGTTGGTTCAACTGATTTCCTCCCAAGTAAATTTGTAATTTGACAATCTCCTTTTCACATCATAAGCCTTCTTCTAAATCAACTCTATAGCCCTAATTTGGGGATATGTATCTTCCATTGTTAAAAGAGAGTAAATTCATTCATGTGGAATTAGGATAAGACTATATTAACGTCTTAGGGAACAAGTGGGTGTTAATTATGCAAGAAAATGGACTTGTAATATGCTGGCAGGGACAATTCCTCAAGGCAAGCCCACTCGAATATTCAAATGGGAAGTCTGTGGATTCTACACTGGTGACCTGATGGCTACCAGATCCTGGCTACACTGTCTTTGCTTAGCAATGTTGAGGTGAAAACAGAAATTCACCACATACTTTCTCCAAGACCTCTATCTTCTTCCCAAGATCTATGAAATTAAAACCTCTCATCCACCTGCATTGTTTTTCTTCTCTGATTCTCTGATTCTCTGATGTTGGGAATCATTCTCATCTTGGTAATATGGTTTAAATATTTTCTTAAATTTCACATGTGTTTCAACAACCTTTTAAATTTTTTTTGGTATGTGAAGCCTTTGACTTTTCTTGGGTTATGATGTGGATATATGAAAGTTTCAGAAAGAATTACTCAGTTCTTATATTTTTCTTTCTAAATTTTTTTTTCCTGTGCAATGCCCTACTTGAGGAAATACATGTAACGATGCCACTGTGACTGCATAGAAGAATGGAGATATAATAGTAAGAAATCTTGAGAACAAAATCATATTGCTCAATCCCTTAAAATATTATCCATCCAAAGCAATTAGCAAATGCCAAGTAATTTCTGTGTGTGTCTGTGAACCATAGCTGGCAACATACACACAAAACCTGTCCTTTTGAAGTCCGTATTCTAGCTGAATTTGAGCTGTCATAGAATGCATTGTCCTTGTTCAGCCACCACTAAACAAATGTTTACTTGTTAAGTTGCTAATGTTCAAGTGAATTAAGAGTGCTTTCTTTTTGAAGTTCAAAATGTAGGACTGAAAGACAATGAATGCTTTTTTTTTTTTTTTTTTTACTACCAAACCAGATAAAAGCTATAAAAAGAGGTGTGGCAAGGTACAGAAAAGAACAATGCTTAAATTGGCCGAGAAAATAACCCACAGAAGCTTCCCCAAAAGAGGTGACATTAAGATGCACTTTACAGAATATGTACTTTTTATTTCTGCAATAAGAGTTGAAGAAAGCAATTCTACACATGAGGAAAGGTGTATCGTCATGAGACAGAGTGGCCCGTATAAAGCCACCGAGATCATTATGACAGATGGGAATAAAGTATGCACCCGTCTCTCTAAGTAACTCCCCTGTTATCTCCTTTAATGTAGTGCCACCTAAACTTTGGCTTCTCAAAGTTTGCAGCAGTTTCTTTTTTATTATTTTGTATCTATTACAGATTCAAAATAAGTTTGATCTGTGTAAACAAATTCTTTATTTTAAAAATCATTTTTAGTAAATAATAACACCTGAGAATTTAGAAAAGTCTAATAAGAGAGCAGTTTGGGAGTCTTTTAGTGTACGATTTTTTGTAAGCAATTCCAGATACCCACATTTTTGGGATATTTTTCATGTGTTTATATTTTCCAAATCACAGAGGAACTTGCATTTTCATATGTCAGCCAGACACATTAAAAACTGTCTGAAAAAGAGTTTTTCTCCAGTTGAAGAAAGTGGTGAAAGACATTCCAAGAGAAAGAAACAGCAGAATTGTAGAGTTTGAAATTGCTTAGCTATTCGAAGACTGTCAACTCATCCAGTGTCATTGAAATATAGGGTGGGTGTCGGAAGTAGTCAGGCATCTGGAAAGAGAAATCGGGAGCAGATTGTAAAGGGAAATTTTTGGCACACTATTACATTTATTCTATAGCTAAAATCTGGGTAAATTAAAACTTTACGTAGTGAGAGTCTTGGTTAGGACTCCTCTCTTGGGAATATGCATTTGAAGCAGAAATAAATATTTGAGCTTATGTTTACCCAGACTCCAAGGTAACAACCTTGGGGTAGATGTACTAAGGAATTATAGACACCATTCTGATATACAATAGCTGTTAAAGCTCCAAATTCCATTTAAAAATTTGGACTGATACATTTGGCAATCAGGTCCAATGATTATTTGTATACTTACTAATACTATAGATACAATGATTTATTTTGGTAAAAGAAATGACAATTTTACTATGTGAAAATGAAGTTTGTATATAACATAACCTACGTCAATACACAATAGTTGAAATGAAAAAGTATCCTAACAACAGTACACATAGACAGTTGAAGGCATGGGATGCTTTTGGATTACTACATATATGGGACAGAATTAAATGGAAGAGTACCTGAGATCCAATTTCAAGCATTTCCTTCCAGTAATTCATAGTGAGAATTACTAGGCATAATACATAATAAAAAAAATGTCACATTAAAAAAAAAAAAAAAGCAGAATTAAAGCTTATCCAGGGGGCACCTGGATGGCTCAGTTGGTTAAGCATCTGACTTTGGCTCAGGTCATGATCTCATGGATTTGTGGGTTCGAGCCCCACGTTGGGCTCTTTACTCTCAGCACAGAACCTGCTTCAGATCCTCTGTATTCCTCCCCTACTTGCACTCCTTCTGTCACTCTCTCTCAAAAATAAGCATTAAAGAAAAAACTTACCCATGAATACAATCCAATAAAAGTGTGTATATACCAGTAAACAAAACCGATCTATTAATTGGACACTTAAATTAAGCCAAATAAAATTGAGAACAAATTCTTAAACAAATTTAAGTTGGATCTGGTTATATTTATACTATTTATACAAACACATGCAAGGAATAATATGACTTTTATAGCTAGAGTGGCAGGATCAGAATAATATTCTAGATTTTTTTTTACATTTTCTAATAATATACAAGTAAAAAAATTCTAAATTTAAAATACAATTTCTAAATCATTAGAGTAGAAGTTGTTACACAAGTGATAGGAAGAAAAAATCCTAATGTGTAAGAAATGGGAAAAAAAGCAAATACATTCATTTAAGTTGATAGTTAATTTTGGATTCCTTTATTTAAGATTTTTTTAATGTTTATTTGTTTTTTGACAGAGAGAGAGAGAGAGAGAGAGAGAGAGACCTCGGGAGGGGCAGAGAGAGAAGGAGACACAGAATCTGAAGCAAGCTCTGGGCTCTGAGCTGTCAGCACAGAGCCCAACGCAGGGCTGGAACTCAAGAATCATGAGATAATGAGCTGGGCCCAACTCAGACGCTCAACCCACTGAGCCACCCAGGCACCCCTGGATTTCTTAATTTAAATTACAGATATTCATTATCTTTATGTTGATAGAACAGAAAAAAAAAACACAGAAGGAAAGTAAGGCTAATATAGAATAGAAGCAATGTTTTAAACAAACATAATTGAAACGTGACATTTTATTTATAGACAAGTTTGTTTTTAACATGTATTTGATAAGATTAAATATTTATATTTGATAGCTGAAACTTGCAATCTAAAGGGAATTCAAAGAAATATTATTTAATATAGGCTAAATTTAGAATTGTTATGTAATTTTATTTCCTGCTCAAATAAATAGATGAAAAAGTTTATAAGAAAAACTGAAAAAAGCAAGCTAGTTACTCAGGGTTCATCAAAGAAGTGCAATTAGGAATAATGGGAAGAAATTTAGGAGAGTGCAATTAAGGCCAACACCATGTTGGGGAGAACTACTGAATAAGGAGTCTGGATTCCTCGTGGAAAGAAAAGAAGCTTCCTCTCAAGAGGCAAATAATGGCAGAGTAGACATTACACTAACGGACTTATTAGAAATAGTTTTTCTCTACTTACAGAGAAATGGACTCAATGGTCTGATTCCCACACTTATCCCTTATATTCAATGAACCTAGACCCATAAGGTCTGATTTACCATTTGCCTAAAGATTCAAAGAAGTGAAAGAATTCTCAGAACTCCCATAATCAAGGATGATTACTTTTTCCCTCCATGTCTATGTCTACCATTTGATACATCACAAAATTACTTAAATACTTATTTAATTATTTCTGGATATGAGGAGAATACCTAAATGCTTGGTCTGAAAAAAAAGGTAGTAAGTTGAAAATGTATGCAATGTAAGTTCAGAAGTTTACCTAGTTAGGGGCACCTGGGTGGCTAAGTCCATTAAGTGTCAGACTTCAGCATAAATCATGATCTTGCTATTCATGAACACTTGGAAGTTCATGAGCTGACAGCTCAGAGCCTGGAGCCTGTTTCAGGTTCTGTGTTTCCCTCTCTCTCTGCCCCTCCCCTGCTCATGCTCTGTCTCTGTCTCTCTCTCAAAAATAAACATTAAAAAAAAATAATTAAACAAAAGAAGTTTACATAGTTAGATTGTTTCTTTCGTTAAATATTGAGTCTTATGAATTCTAGAATATTATTGACAAATTAAAATTAAAAAAAGATATTCCATAAAGGACATTTTGTCTTATAGACAAGACTCTCTTGTCTACTTGTGGTGGTGAGAACAGAAGCCATCTTTAAATTGTGAAGTGAGCAGCCCTGAGAATAAGCCAACACATGGTATGAAAGAGCAGCAAGTTGAAAAGAAACACTTCTTTTTAAGTGAGATAATAATGTTTTTTTGCTATATCATCTGCTCGGTAGTGTTCTGTTAGTTGGAATCTATGACAACCTGAAACATTGTTTTGATATTTCCAAGCAACAACTATATAAATGCATAAAACACAAAACTTGTTTTTTAAAAAGACTTTGAAGTCACAATCTTTCCAAAAATTCATTTAAAAACTTAAAGAACACACAGCAGGCTTATTACATAAAGATTAAAATCCATCTCATTAAATTGGTTCATAAGATCTTAGAGTTAAAATTATAATATGAAGCAATCAAAGCCAAGGTTGGTAACCTGATAGAAAAATGTTTTAAAGTTCTGAATTTATTTGATAATATTAAGAATGATAATGGCATGCCTTTGAACATCTGATTAAATATAGTAAGATGTTGCTAGCATATAATTTCAGTGATTTCGTTTGTGTGTTTCGTTTTGGTTTTGGTTTTGGGTTAAGATAAGACTGAGGCCAAGTAGTTTTATTTTACTTGTAAGAAGCTAATTAAGAATGATGGATTGAGATGAAAACATATTTAAAACTCTAGACTTAAATTATTTGGGGGCAGGAATTACAGGATTTCTTAAAAGGAGAAACAGAATGTCATAATCATTAGATTTAAGGATGATGAAAGTAAAAGCTAATTGCAAAGACTTTTAATTATGTTCAGAAAAATAAAATGAAATCCTACTTCCAGGGAACTTTGAGTCATATTGATGAACACTGTATAATAATTCTCTAAATCATGATATATTTTAATCTTATCAAAGAGACCCTAAGATAATTGTATAGGTGAGGGCCCAAACAAGGAAAAACATTCATATACCTAGGAGCTGCCTATGTGTTTGGCTGGCTCAGGCAAATAGACTATGATTTCTTTCATCCAATCATGGTTTTTCCTTATTCATTTTTGAATACTCAATGAATAGATAAATGAAATGAGACATAAATTGCATCTGGAATTTTGAAGTAAAATCCCTATTTTCTAAAATGTCTTAAGCAAGATTTTACAGTTTTAATGGCTTTTTAAATACTTGAGCAGTAGTAGGGGCACCTGGGTGCCTCAGTTGGTTGAAAGTTATTATTTCAGCTCAGGTGATGATCTCGTGGTTTGATTCCTGAGTTCGAGCCCCGCATTGGGCTTGCTGCTGTCAGCATGGTGCCCACTTCAGATCCTCTGTCCCCCTCTGACTCTGCCTCTGCTCAGCTTCCCTCCTTCCAAACTAAATTCAAAACAAAACAAAACAAAACAAAACAAAACAAAACATTTAAAAATAAAGACTTCAGGGGTGCCTGGGTAGTTTAGTCAGTTAAGTCTCCCACTTGAGCTCAGGTCAGGATTTCACGGTTTGTGAGTTCAAGCCCCATGTCAGGCTCTTTGTTGACAGCTCAGAGCCTGAAGCCTGCTATGGATTCTGTCTCCCTCTCTCTCTGCTCCTCCCTCACTCACACACTCTCTCTCTCTCTCTCTCTCTTAAAAATAAATAAACATTAAAGAAGAAAGAAAGAAAGAAAGAAAGAAAGAAAGAAAGAAAGAAAGACAGACTTGAGCAGTAGTAAAACATTGTTTCTCTATTTCTCATAAAGTACAATTATAATCTAGAACAAATGAAACTGCTTCCTATAATTTATATGAACTTTAATCAGATTGCCATTGTTAAAATCTCACAATACAAGGTTAGAATTTTTAAAATTTTAATATAAAGCTTAAATGGAGTCATCAATTATTTAACAAGTTAAAACATTTATGAATATTCTTCAAATTTGTGAAAATAAAGTAATATTTTAAATATATCAATAAAAACATTAGCGATCCTAAATTTGCAGTTAAAGTTGTATCTTTTTCTAATAAAATGTTCTTCATTTTATACAGGAATGTTGGTTTTACCTCTAGAGTTGGTAATTAAAACAAACAAACAAACAAACAAACATTCCCAGGGCTCTCTCTCTCAAAATAAATAAACTTAAAAAAAAAAGAAATAAACAAAAGGAGCACCTGGGTGGCTCAGTCGGTTAAGCATCTGACTCTTGATTTTGGCTCAGGTCATAATCTTCCAATTTGTAAGATTGAACTGTGCATCAGGCTCTGTACTGACAGCAAAGAGCCTACCTGGGATTCTCTCTCTCCATCCATCTTTCTGCCCCTGTCTACTTGTGCTCTCTTTCCCTCTCTCCAAATAAATAAATAAACTTAAAAAAATAAAAATAAAAAGCATTCCCCAAAGCTCTTTAAAAATGAAAATATGCCTATAGGCTAATTCTTAATATGCTATGGTATAATATATTTACAAGAAAAAAGAAAAGTATTTTAACAAAACCCTCTTAATTTAAGGCATCGAACAAATCCATCCAAATAAGTTAAAAGAAAAATCCAGCTTAACTATTAAGAACTTGCACTATGCAATGCAAAGTTTCATAAACTATAAAGAATACAACCAGAATAATAATAATAATAAAAAAAACACTGTAATCAGGAAATAGCAATATTCCAGAAAGTTAAGACAGAAAAAATTCCCAACATTATGACATAAAATAAACATTTCAAAAAAGTGTACAAAGTTCAATGAATTCTCAACACCAAAATTACTCATATTTTTAACTTCTTAGTAAAACTGCTATAAAGAAAGCATTTAAAGATCGAGTAGAATTTTGATGGAAAGAAAATGTGACTGTCTTAAAAGGATTTAAATAGTTACTGAATAAATGAATGCAGACATGGCATAACTAGAAAGGACATTTATGTTCCAGGGAATGCCATTAACACCAAGACAGAGGATGGACTATATGGAAAAACAGGGAACATATTCTATTAACATTCATTCAGGATTATTATAAAGGATAAGATGAAAATTTTTGAGAAGAAAGAAAGAGAAAGAAAGAGAAGAAAGAAAGAAAGAAAGAAAGAAAGAAAGAAAGAAAGAAAGAAAGGGAGGGAAGGAAGAAAGGAAGGGAGGGAAGGAGGAAAGGAAGAAAGAGGAAGAGAAGGCAGGAGAGAGGGAGGGAGGAGGGAGGAAGGAAGGGAGGAGGGAAAAAGGGAGGAAGGAAGATATATTATGCATTCTGTACAAAACTGGAAGACAATGAGGATTTGTGCAAATTAATGTTAAAAACAAACGTGTAGCTTTGGATATATTAATCTGATGACGGTGGGAAGGAAGGATTGGGGCAAACAGTGTTAGGAAAATATAAAATGACATCACATAAGAAAAACATAGACAACTTCAGAAAGGTAGGAACTGTAAAATTATTTAAGATATTGGATGTGTTGGATGGATCTTTACTACTCTCTGCTGCAAGTAACAAAATCCCCACATAAACTTGCTTAAATTACAAATGAGATTTGTTGGCTCACATAACCACATGGTCCACAGTTATTGCCAAATTCAAGCGGGGTTTGGTGCTAGGGTTCAAACAACATCATTATGATGTTTCTAACCCTGCTTTCTGCTGTATTTTTAATATGGTTGGCTAATTTGCAGATCATAATTAGTAACCCCCCACCAGTAGCTCCAGGCTAACATAATTCTTATCTATCCCACTCACATTAGAAAGTGGAGTCCTTTTACATAACTCCTGAGCATTGCCTAGGCTTGGATTAACTTGATAAAAACACTCTTCCCTGAAGTAACTTCTATAAGCCTAGAAGATAGAATCATGCTGACTGGCTCTCAGGGGTCATGTGATCTTTCCCTGTCATTGGGGTGGAACCAATTCTGAAAGACAAACGAAGCATGGAAGAATAGATAGGGAAATTTTTCAAAGGAAAAGCAATACTGTCCTTTTTCTTCAGCAAGAATAATAAAGAATTTGGATGACATTTGGATTTATCAGCTTGAAGTCACAGGTAATCTTCAGGAGATCTCAGTACAGAAGCAAGTGCAAAATTCAATATTCGAGTTTATCAGTGTAGGTGGAGAATAGTATTTTTCAAAAATGTATTGGTAAATGAAAAGGAGGGAACAAACTAGTCTCTTCTTTTTGCCTTGCATCTATTACACAAGGTTTGACTTCATTAACATCTCCAGTCTTTCCCTTCTTTTCCCTTCAGTCTATACTCTCTCTTCTCTCTTAAGCAAGCCGACTCTACATTGTTACATTGGAATGAGTCTCTTGGAAACATCCTCACTGAGTTGTTTATCCTACCAGTCCCTCAGCTCATCCCTCTCTGATCAACCCAGCTATATGTCTTGTCCTCTCCATTTGGAGTAGGGAGCATCAGTGAAGGAGGTCATAACATTGGGCAACAAACCTGATCTAGATTTTAATGCCAAATTGAATTATACTGATTGATACCAAGGGGTAAGTAACTCCGGACAGAAGGGTCAGCCTGATTAGGTTTCAGGGAGAGCACGTATGACAGATTCCTGAGGATTGTGAACATTTGCTGTTAACCAAACACTGGATGTTTCACAACTAAGAGGTGGCTGCAAACGATGAGGAAAAATAGGAGCAAATATCCTCGAAGAAATCAAAAGAGAATTTTTTCTTTACAGAAACAAGGGAAACGTAGAAGACTCCACAAATTAACAATAAAATGTCTCTGAATTCATCCACTGGGAGCCACTGATTGCTTTGGCAATGAGATGCCTACTAGGACACGATGAGAGCACCAGCCAGATTACCCGGAATGAGGACAGAGTGAGAGATAAGGGTATATTTATAGGAAGGACCATGAAATCTTTTAGGAAGCTTGGTCGATCAAACAGAAATCAAGTTACAATGGTAGCTATATGGGAATTGTAATGGAATATATTCATCTTCTTCTGTCCTTTCAATTATAGAGTCACATTTTCCTCCAAGCCATGTGGCTCAGGTACATTGGTCATATGGTGAAAATGTAGCCCAAGCAAGTCAATGAGAAAACCCTTTTAAAGGAATCCTCATAGGCTCTAGGAATAGGCTAACTTTTCTCCCATGGAATTAGGTAGTATAAGAACCACGAATCTCTAAATGCTCCAAAATTCATCTTTCCTACCACCAGGGGAGAGACTGCAGATTTAAAGAAACATATACACAAGGAAGGATGAAAGATAGAAATGAACAATACATTGCTAATAGCAGAGTTGGTGCACCTGACATCTAACAGAGTCAAAATGCAGACCGATCTCTCTAGATTTCAATGAGTGAACCAAAACATTCACATTGTGACTCAGCTAGCTGGGGTTCCAATCTTTTATATGCAACTAAAAAGACTCCTGCTAAAAATAGATACTTACATTCCAAAGAAAATTTTATTAAATGGTTGAGAAGAAAATCTCTCCTCTTCAAAACCACATCTTTTACCTTTGCTAAAACTACTACTTTTTTTTTTTTCACTCTACCTTCCCAGTGAGTCTGATTCATTAGTGTTTTTCTTTGCTTGTTTCCTTTGGTTTTACTTTTTTAATAGTTTTATTGAAATTTAACATCACATGAAAGGAACAAAATATAAAAGTATAACTCAGTAACTTACCACAGTTACTGAGTGAACACCCATGTAACCCTTTCTTCTACATAAAGTATCCCTTATGCTGATTTTCTAGCTATAAATTTTATTTTGCTTCTTTTTGACCTCTTTATGAAGAGATTGATGGAAATTGTACAATATGCATTTTTTATCTTTATGTGTTAGTTATTAGTGACCCAGCCTTTTGGGATGACCGCTTCATAGTTTCCATGGCCAATGAGCTGTAACCAGATGATCACTTCTGAGCTGAGTCTTTAAATTGACAACGAAAGTTATACCAGGGCTCTCTCTTGCCATGGACCTATGAGGTTCAGGTAGCAAGCACAAGGAATAAACTTGTGGCAAACCACTGGCTTTAAAATGATTTGTTATTGCAACATTACATGATTTTTCTTTAAAAATTTTTTTTAATGTTTATTTATTTATTTTTTGAAGGAGGGAGAGACAGAGTGTGGGGGGGGGGGGCGGGGCAGAGAGAGAGGGAGACACAGAATCCGAAGCAGGCTTTAGCTTTGAACGGGGCTCGAACTCATGAACTGTGAGATCGTGACCTGAGCTGAAGTCGGATCCGACTGATCCACCCAGGCGCCCCATAACGTGATATTTCTAACAGAAACATCAATATCATTTAATCTGCTTACATCAGTTGTGCTTCATTAATGTTAGTATGCAATGTCTCTTTCCATACTTTTACTTGCAAACTTATACTCTACTATTTTATATTTCACCCATAAGGAAAAATATTAGTAGGCTCATGTTTTAGGTCCGATCTGAAAACTTTTTTTTTGTTTTGTTTTGTTTGGAACAGTTAGCCAATTCATTTAAGGAAATCAATGATATAATTTGCTTTGAAAATAACTTGCTACTATATGTTTACTAATTGTTTCTTTTATTAAGATGTTTTTGTTCTAACATTTTGCCTTTCTTCTAGAGTATATTTGATTACTTTGTATTACTATTAGTTTGATAATTTGTACTTTTTAATCCAAATAACCAAGTGCCTTTTTTTTCTTTTTTCTTTTTAGAGAGAGAGGGGGGTGTGAGTGGGGGAGAGGGGAAAAGGGAAAGAGAAAGAGAATCTTAATCAGGCTCCAAGATCAGTACAAAGCCTGAAATGGGGCTTGATCCCAACATCCTGGTATCATGGCCTGAGCCAAAATCAAGAATCAGACACTCAACCGACTGAGCGACCCAGGTGCCCTGCCAACTACTTTTTATAATTATAGTTGACAATGTTATATTAATTTCAGATGTATAAAAAAATGATTCAACAATTCTGTACATTATGCTATGCTGACCATGGTACATGTGGTCACCATCTGTCACCATATAATGTTTTTTTATGATATTATTGACTATACTTTCTATGCATTACTTTTCATCTTTGTGACTTATTTATTTTATAACTGGAAGTTGGTACATAATTTTCACTTTTCAAAGCTAACCTTTTAGTGAATGCCTTTGACTCTATATATTCCTTTGATTTATAAAAGATTATTATAAATTGATGACCTTCTATATGAAGTCCTTTCCTTTCATATTGAAGTATACCAGCAAGTCTGATGCTGACAAAATATTTCAATTTTCTTTTTAGAAAATCTCTTCATTTCCCATTCCTTCTTGAGGGATATTTACACAAAATATGGAATCCCATATCAGTAATTATTTTCTGTCAATGGTTTAACGGTATTATTCTATTGTCTTCTATCCCTGTGTTCCTGTTGAAGGATCAGCTGTCAGCCAAATAAGATGATTTTTTTCTCTGACTGATTTTAAGATTTAATTTTTCACGTGGCTTTAAAAACTGTATTACAATGTGATGTTAGAGAATAAGTAGATAAATACCTTTGGAATTTATAAGATTTTTAGAATCAATGGCTTGATTTCATTCATTGGTAATGGAAACTCTCCACAATTAACTCTTTAAAAATATAGCTTCTACTCCATTTCCACATATTTCTATATTGTACATCATGTTCCTTGATCATGGATTTTTTTAAAATTATTTTTTATTTATTTTTGAGAGAGAGAGAGACAGAGTGTGAGCAGGGGAGGGGCAGAGAGAGGGAGACACAGAATATAAAGCAGGCTCCAGGCTCTGAGCTGTCAGCATAGAGCCCAACACGGGGCTCGAACCCATGAACCATGAGATCATGACCTGAGCAGAGGTCAGACCCAAACGATTGAGCCACCCAGGTACCCCAATCATGCTTTTTATTTACTCTTTTCTACTAGTACTCAAATCTCTCTGTTTTCCCTTCACATAATTTCCAGCTTCTGTAAAAATCTCTATCTATAATTTTATTTCATTGAACACATATAGCATTGCTACTTTACCATTCATGCCTTACAGTCCATTTTAAAATTTATTCTCAGCATGTTTTTATTTCCCATTATTTCTCTTGATTATTTAAGATCAGATTTATTAAGGTATCATTTATATGCTATCATATTTTCCAAATAAGTGCATAATAGAGATACATGTTTTAATTTCTCTTGGATAAGTATCTAGACATAGGACTGCTATATTACAATATAAACATAGGTTTAACTTTATGATAAACCATCCACATATTTAATAATGTGGCTATATCATTTTTGCACACCCGTGAGGAAAAATTAGAATTTTAGGTGCCTCCTAAAGTCAATATTTGGTATTATCAAGTTTTCTAAATTAACCATTCTAGGTGGGAAAATGGTGATATATTTTCATTGTTTTCTTAGCATTTTCCTAATGATTATGAGCTTTTTATGTGTTTATTTACACATAAAGATTTATTTTCTAAATCTTCCTTGGTGAAGTGTCCATATGTATTGGCATATTATAAAACTGTTTTTCTTCTTATTATCATTATAATGATTATTTATTTATTTACTTATTTATTTATTCTGAACATAAGTACTTTAAATAGAGATAAAAATACATAAATATTTTCCCTCTGTATTGCCTGCTTTTCATTTTTGAGTGATTGAAGAGCAAAAAAATTTTTTTGATAGATTTCAATGTAATATATTTTTTCTTTTATTGCTTCCAGCTTTTGGCTTATCTCAAGTATGGAAAGGTTTTTTGTTTTTTTTTTCTTCTGTTTTGTGTATTCCTCAATGTTTTATAGTTTTAGCTCTTATGTTTTGACAATTACCTCTTTCTTTCTTTCTTTCTTTCTTTCTTTCTTTCTTTTTCTTTTCTTCTTTTTTTTTTTTTAAAGAAAAGGAGAGAGAGAGAGAGCATGAGTGGTGAAGGTTCAGAGAGAGAAGGGGACAGAGGATCTAAAGTGGGCTCTGTACATACATCAGGGAGCCCAATGAGGAGTTCAGACTCACAAACCGTGAGATCATGACCTGAGTTGAAGGCAGATATTTAACCAACTGAGCCAGCTAGGTGCCCCAATTGTCTATTTTCAATTTAACGCTTGTAGGTGATGTGTAGAAGAAGTTGGAGTCTTTTTTTTGCTTTCATATAGATATCTGATTGTCATGGTATAATCTTTGAAAACACTTTTATGTCTCTATTGAAGGGCTTTGACACATGTGTTAAAAATCAATTGAATATATACATTTGAGTCCATTTCTAGAGTTTACATTATGTTTCATGTATCTATATATTTATCTTTTGCCAATAACACAGTTTTGATTAGTAGAGCTTTTAGAGTAAGTCTGGTAGAATGAATTCTCTAACATTGTTGCTTTTTTCCAAATTTCTTTTGGCTATACTAGTAACTTTGCATTTCCATGTAAGTTTTAGTTATCTTATCAGTTTCTATAGATCAACCAGCTCTGATTATAAATGGGGTTGTATTTAATCTGTAGTACAATATGAGAAGACTTGGAAGTCTTGATATTATTGAATCTTCTGATATGTGAACATGGGATATCTCTCCATCCATTTAAGACTGTTAAAATTTATCTTTGTGACGTTTTATTGTTTTTACCCTACAGATACTGATTCAAACACTCATCATGAAAAAAAACTCTCCTGGATAATATTTTATCCCCAGAGGACCCAGATTCTAATTATAGATTCTTAGGGAGAGTCCTATTGAATCTAGTATATGGATATATTAAAATATTTACTGTGAAAATTTGAAAGAAATTATATATAGAGAGAGTTTAATGTATTTTAATTTTATCTAAGAGAAATTCATTTGACCACCTTAAAAAATAAAAACAACAACAACAAAAAAACAACACAGCTTCTCTCTTATCTCTGACATTATACTTCTTCCTCCATGGGTCATTTATCCTCATAAAGCTGGGTTGTCCCTAGAACCAAGGACATCTTGGGTGGTTGTTGTTGTTGTTGTTGTTGTTGTCATTTAGAGGGAAAGAGAGAGAGAGAGAGAGGGACTGCACATGAGCTGGGAAGGGCAGAGAGAGAGGGAGATTGGATCTTTACTTTTTGTTTAAGTTTATATATTTAGTTAGAGAGAGCAAGAACAGGGAAGGGACAGAGAGAGATGAGAGGGAGAGAATCCCAAGCAGGGTTTGCGCTGCCAGAGTGGAGCCCAACATGGGGCTCAAACTCAAAACTCGTGAGATTTGGACAGTCAAGAGTTGGACACTTAACTGACTGAGCCACACACGTGCCCCAAGGACACAAGGACATCTTCTTATACTCTTATTTTAGTATGTTTCTCATTTTACACTAGATTTTCTCAGTGTCTTATTTTCAACAAGCTGCATTGGCTAAAAATCTTAAAAATTTAGGGCTTTAGACATAACCCAATAGAACCATTATAAAAAAGAAAAACCAAAAACCAAAAAAAAAAAAAAACCCAAAAAAACATTTAGCCAAAGTTAACTTTATATGTAGGGTAAGACCTCATAATTGCAAGTTATTAAGGTTTAGCAATCATGAATATGTACCTCAAGGTACATAAAATTTAAGAATAATATATCTTAATGACCTGTAAGTAATATTATGGATAAAATTTCCAGAAATATCTTATATATTTTCTTATGAAACTTAAATGACAGTAAGATTATAAGCATTGGAAAAATATTTCATGATATAAAATTAGCTGTAAAGGGGCACCTGGGTGGTTCAGTCAGTTAAGCGTCTGACTTTGGGCCAGATAATGATCTCACAATTCTTGAGTTCAAGCCCCACATCCAGCTCTGTGCTGACAGCTCGGAGCCTGGAGCCTGCTTCAGGTTCTGTGTCTCCCTTCTCTCTGCCCCTCCCACGCTCATGCTCTGTGTGTGTGTGTGTGTGTGTGTGTGTGTGTGTGTCTCAAAAATAAATAAACATTAAAAAAAATAGTTGTTAAAATAGAAGTCCGTATCAAAGATCCCCATGAAGAGTTTATGTAAAATATTTATATGAAATTTGAGAATAGATAAAAATAATATTGCTAAATTTATTTATTATTATATAGTTTTACACAAAGTTTATATAGCTAGCTCTATCTAAAAAGAAAGAATTTCCATAGATATCTGTCCTATTAATCTGTTTCTCTAAAAGTTTAAATAATTAATGTATCTCAAAACTTCAAAAAAATTACCTAGCAAAAATGGAAAATTAGTTACCTTCAGTCGAGGTTATCATTTATTCCAGAAAATATATTAAGTAAACTTCTGTGCTAAATACAAGACTAATTTAAAACATCTCAGATTTGCTTCATAATGTATGATAACTCTACTGGAATTTTATCAATTGCATGCTTGTTTTTATATGGATTAACAATTCTCATAATAACCAATTTGAATCTTTTTTTTTTTCCCCTCTCTCAATGACTAAATTTAGGAAACAGAAAAGATAGAGAATATGGCTATTTGATTAAGAGTTCCTGGGGCATCTGGGTGGCTCAGTCAGTTAAGCGTCTGATTTCGGCTCAGGTCATGATCTCACGGGTCATGAGTTTGAGCCCCGTTTCTGACTGTGCTGACAGCAAGGAATCTGGAGCCTGCTTCAGATTCTGTCTCCCTCTCTGTCTATCCCTCCCTCACTCAGTCTCTCTCTCTCTCTCTCTCTCTCTCTCTCTCTCTCTCTCTCTGTCTCTCAAAAATAAACACTAAAAAAAAAAAATTAAAGACGAAAAGAGTTCCTAAACACATAATTCATCAAGAGCTATTACTGTCCTAGACATGAAGGGATGATATATTAACAATCTTATTGCTTTAAAAGATAGTGGGTGGGCGCCTGGGTGGCGCAGTCAGTTAAGCGTCCGACTTCAGCCAGGTCACGATCTCGCGGTCCGTGAGTTCGAGCCCCGCGTCAGGCTCTGGGCTGATGGCTCGGAGCCTGGAGCCTGTTTCCGATTCTGTGTCTCCCTCTCTCTCTGCCCCTCGCCCGTTCATGCTCTGTCTCTCTCTGTCCCAAAAATAAATAAACGTTGAAAACAAAAAATTAAAAGATAGTGGGCAAATAATATATCAGTCTTTCAATCGATATCACGTTTTGGACGTAAAATTTTCCTTCTCTTTCTTTAGATTACTTGAGAGATCTCTTATGGAGTGGGGTCTATCAAATCTATGATTTTAAACAAATGGCAAAGGTAAGAGAAACACGACTTTTCTATGAGGAAAGTGTTTTTGGAACAAATATTCTCCAGGCTGTGGCTATATTTGCTCCACTTTGGGTCTCATTATGTAATTCATGACTTCTCTCTTCAGGAGGTCAAATGCCCGCTAACACATCAAAATTAATCAGATGTACACGTTTGATTAGTCCCGCTGCTAGAGCTGCGGGCCATCTACCTTGCCACCACATGGCCATGAAAATGCAGGTATCATACAGTGTGTCCTTTAATTCTGTCTGCCCTGTGACCTCGCTTTTGGCTTTTGGGGAGCCTGAAATAGCAACATTCCTGCCTGAGGACTCTAAAATAGCAACACATTTCTTCCACAATGGGTGTGGTATTATTTCGTTACAAATCATTTTAATATGACTCATTTTTTTCATGTGTAATGGCTCCGCCGGCTTCAAGATACTTGTTTTAAATGTGTTAAATTATATTTATAACCAAGGAATTGCAAAAAAAAAAGTTTTAAATATCCTTATGCTTTTTTTTTTTTTTTAGCTGCTGATTTGATGTGACAAACTATGACATAAATGTCTCTCATTTTTATATTTAGAGAGTATTTCTATTTTGGTTAGATCATAATTACAGTTCACATGCATTTTACATTGCATCTACATTTTCTGAGAACTATAATTTTGCTGTTCACTTTTCACTAGGTTTTCTTTCTGTTTATCTGTGTTCTGTGGCCTTGGTCATATGTTACAGCTGCCTGATTTTTGGTCTCATGTCAGTGCTTTCATTTTTAGGACTTCAAAGATGTCATACACTTTAGTGTTTGGGTCTTCATGGACTTTGAGTTACTTTTAATACAAGGTGATGAACAATCTCTGGGACACCATTATGTCTGTATTCCAAGATGTCTACTCATTACTTTTTCAAGAAAGAAAATCACAGTTCTGTTTTTGTTAACCAATAACCAACATTACACGGAAGAGTCATACAGATGTCTAACAATGACAGATGAATGGATTATTAAGATTTTGATTCCAGTCACATATTCCATGATTCCTTTTGTTTTTCTGAGATATTTGACCAGCATGTAATATTCATGCGGCAGCTTAGGAGGTTTTCATTAAAAAATATTTACACATGGCAAACGTGCATTATAACTGTTTAGAAATTAATAAATTCACATTGAGTAGATCAGCATAATTATTTTGCATATGCTTGTTAATGAGCTGTAGATATTCATAAAATCCATGGAAAGTTTTAGTGCAGAATCTAGTCAGGGATTGTTTCACAGGGGATTCTTGTGAGTATTTAAAAAAATGCAGAATGTAAAAATTTGCTAAGTGGAATTTTAAATTTCTATCATATTATTGCCTTCCAAGCAGTCATAACATTTTGATATAATTGAATATTCTCTTTTGTAGTAACCAAATTATCATTTTAAACATAACCTACAAAGAAATACTATATATAGTAATCTAGTCCCTTATATTAGTTAATATTGCCAAATATAATAGTGATATTTTTATTAAAAATGTCATAGAAAAAGTTTGGAAAATGAATCTAAGTAATCTTTCCTCTCCTATGAGCAGAAGATTCAAGGATTATTTTTAAAAATTTTTTAAAATGTTTTTTATTTATTTTTGAGACAGAGAGAGACAGAGCATGATCAGGGGAGGGGCAGAGAGAGAGCGAGACACAGAATCCGAAGCAGGCTCCAGGCTCTGAGGTGTCAGCACAGAGCCTGACGCGGGGCTCGAACTGACGGACTGTGAGATCATGACCTGAGCCGAAGTCGGACACTTAACTGACTGAGCCACCCAGGCGCCCCAACAAGGATTATTTTTAACACGGTAAAAATAATATCATCTACTTCATCACTTTGGCTCAAGAGAAACACTCCTGGAAGGGACTGAAGAAAAGATATTTTATTAAAATCAAGCTTTAATTAGATGCATAATACTTTTAAAGCTGATTATTAATATGGCATTATTTAAGAGTTGATAATCAAAATTAATTGTGATTATGTTGTTTATATTATAATCTATATTACATATAGATATATACTATAATTAAAAAAAAAATAAAAGGGGTCCTATAAATGACCTAGTCCAATAATGTTTATTTATCTATAAGAAAGCCAATAAACTTAAGTCACTTTTTAAGACAGAGTTAATTAATGGTACAAGACTACTGGAAACATGTCTCTTAATTTCTAATTGAGGAAATGAAATTAGGTGATGTGGAAGCTGAATATAAATTATGTAAAAGATAGTAGGTGGGAGACATGAGGATGAATCAAAAACTCATGTGAAACACAGAAAGTCTCCAAGACTGTTACCTACTGGTTGGAGACTGCAGGAGACAAAATAGCGCAGTCATTGCCTCAAAAGAAACAAACAAACAAAAAAGGTGGCAGGAGGGGGGAGCCTGTGTGGATCAGTTGGTTAAGTGTCCGACTTTGACTCAGGTCAGACTTCAACTCGGGTCATGATCTCGTGGTCCAAGAGTTCGAGGCCCGAGTCAGGCTCTGTGCTGACAGCTCAGAGCCTGGAGCCTGCTTCAGGTTCTGTGTCTCCCGCTCTCTCTGCCCCTTCCCCTGCTCTCACTCTGTCTCTCTCTCTCTTTCTCAAAAATAAATAAACATTAAAAATTTTTTCAATTAAAAAAAAGAAAAAAATTTTCCACATGCTGAATCCTTGGATTTTATCACTATGCTATATTACGTATGTGGCAAAGGAGAAATCAAGATAGCAGATGGAATTAAGATTGTCAATCAGTTCCCTTTAAAATAGAGTGATCGTCCAAGATTACTGGGGTGGGCCCAATGTAATGAAGAGTCCTTAAAAGTGGAAGAAGGAAGCATAAGAAAGCAAATCAGAAAGATGGAGGTGTGAAACTTCCACCCAACCCCTTCTGGCTTTCAGTATGGAGCAGGAGTGCCACAGGCCAAGGAATGCAAGACAGTAGTCTCTAGAAGCAGAAAAAAGCAAGTAAACATTTTTCTCTAGAGTCTCCAGAAAGGAACTCAGCCCTGCCAACACCTTGATTTTAAAAAGCCCGGTGAGACCCATTTCTGAGTCCTGACCTCCAAACTTTCAGGCAATAAATTTGTGCTGTGCTTAGCTACTAACTTTGTTTTAATTTTTTACACCATAAATAGGAAATGAATACAGGGATGAAAGAAAAGCTTGAGTTAGAAATAGCCAATGGCTTTCTAACTGAAGTGATTGGCAGAGAGATGAAAGAGACAGAAAACATGGGACAAAGTCTTGAGAGTTGAATGGTTTTTAGCACTTTCTGTTGGAGCTAAGGAAGGAAACTGCCTGCAGGAAATACACTTAAATATGTATTAAACTCAGACGCAGATGTTAGAAGTGAAATCCAGGTATAGGCCTGGTGAATATTAACATAAAAGTGTTACCCAGGATCTCAAAAGTAGAGTTTCTTAAGAGGAAAGAGAAAAAAGCAGAGGAACCTGGTCATCTGATCATAGGTAGGCCTAGAGCCAGACAGAGAGAAACTACTATCTGTCTCATCAGTATCTATCTACATCTATCTACCAATCAATAAATCTATCTAGCCCAGCAATCTATTGGCTAGGTTTTAGAGCATGTGTTTTTTCTAAAAAAGAAGATAGACTCATGGCAATATTACAAATAACTCTCTTCTGTGTAATCTTATTCTTAAAATGTAGCTATGCTGTTCCTCCATGAGGCATTATTTAAAAAAAAAAAAAAGCATCATCCAGAAGTACACTTGTATCTGCAAAATGCCCAAATTGAACACTGTTATGTCGCTAGAATTAGAAGTAAAGGGCTTCTCAAGAATTTATCTAGACATAGGTACTGCTAAACTGAGCTTCTTACAACTTGATAATAATCAGCATAATATGCTAATCTTAGCTATATGCATCTTTGAAATTTCTTTGGATGTCCTAGAATGTCCAAAACCTTAAGTCCCTAGAAACCTCCTCCCTAGAAACAATTTACATTGCTTAATTTTGGTATTTTTACATATCTGAACAATTAATCTTTTCCTAATTAGACTTCCCCAAGGAAATTTTATCTCAAGAATCAAATAAAAACACATCCTATTCATTACATTACATTTATAATCAACATATTAACCTTGGAAATCACTCTTATTACACAATTTAGATCTGCTTCGAGTAACAAAAATAAAAGCTGAATAGGCATTTAAACTGGTTTAGCTAAACTTTTATCTGCAAATGACAATTATAAGACAATTATAAGACAATTATATTAACGTCAATATAGTAACATTTTTGGAGGGTGGGATAAAATGGGTAAAGGGGGGGACCAAAAGTTACCAATTTCTAGTTATAAAATTTCCAGTATATACAAATATTGAATCATACTGTGGACCTGAAACTTATATGTTATGCCAATTGTACCTCAATTAAAATAATATATAACACTGCTTAACATGTTTTGTTAAATATTTCTCTCCTAATGAATGCAACCTGTGTATAAACTATGAAAACCAAAACACATTTTAATAAAACTGTACCCTCTTAAAATATTAATCTGTAGGATTAACAGAGATTACTGCACAACACTATTGTATTTTTCAATATTCAGAAATGGTACGCATAGATTTTATAGCCTGTCCTTTGAGAATTGAAACTTAAACTAAAAGCAAACCAAAAAGCATTTAAACATATCAAATCAGGGGTGCCTGGGTGGCTCAGTCTGTTGATCATCTGACTCTTGATTTCAGCTCAGGTCATGATCCCAGGGTTGGGGGATTGAGTCCTGCATCAGGCTCCACACTGAGCATGGAGCTTGCTTAAGATTCTCTCTCTCTCCCTCTGCCACTCTCCCAACATTCACACACTCTCTCTCTAAAAAAAAAAAAAAAAAAAAAAAAAAAAATAATAATAATAATAATAAAAATTAATAAATAGATAAATTAAAATAAAATAACATACCAAAACACATTGTCTAAGTATATTAATTAATTCACTGAAGTATAGAAAGTTGAATTATTTTCAACAGTAGGTCTCAAAGTGAGAAGATTTTGGAACGAGCGGCATAGTGAGCAGTTGCTTGTACATGGAACACGAAGTGGGTGCTGAGTGAGGTGTATTGATTATCATAAGGAGATCTTTAGTGGTGTGATAATAACATGGAATCAATAAGGATTGAAATAATATTTATCTTTGGGACTCCTGGGTGGCTCAGTAGGTTGAGCGACCGACTTCCGCTCAGGTCATGATCTCACGGTTTGTGAGTTTGAGCCCCGCGGGGCTCTGGGCTGTCAGCTCAGAGTCTGGAGCCTCCCTCGGATTCTGTGTCTTCCTCTCTCTCTGCCCCTCCCCCACTCATGCTCTGTCTCTCTCTGTCTCAGAAATAAATAAATGTTAAAAAAAATTCTTTTAAATAATATTTATCTTTGCGATCTGCACTAAGGAAAAAAAAAGGTATGAAGGATGGGGAAGCTATATTTTCCTATAGCGTGAATAGAAGCATACATAGATTAGCTTGGGTTTGAAACACAGCAAACGCCTTTATTGACTATATAATCTTTAAAAAATCATCCTCAACATCTGTTTTATCAACTGTAAAATGGGACTTATAAAAATGACCCCATCCATTTACAGTGAGAATCAAATGATAAGATACATTTAATTAAATAATTAAATGAACCTGCTATATTGTCAAACATATAATAAATGCTCATATTATTGCTATTACATAATAAGATAGTAAGTTTAAAATATATATATGCATAATATATATAAGAATACTAGCATGTGAATTTGTGAATTTTAACTTTTAAAATACATTTTATTAGCATCCGACTTCAGCCAGGTCACGATCTCGCGGTCCGTGAGTTCGAGCCCCGCGTCGGGCTCTGGGCTGATGGCTCAGAGCCTGGAGCCTGATTCCGATTCTGTGTCTCCCTCTCTCTCTGCCCCTCCCCCGTTCATGCTCTGTCTCTCTCTGTCCCCAAAAAAATAAACGTTGAAAAAAAAATAAATAAAATACATTTTATTAATACGATTAACTTATTAAATCATTATAATAAAGTTACATAAGTTTTTATAAAAATTTAAAAGCTACATTTCTTAAAAAACACTCCTTTTGTGAAGAGTATTAGTCCAGTTGCCAGGAATATTCCTGGACTGTTATTATAGAAAGCAAACATGGTGTTAAATCTGTTTCATTGTCTATTATTTGACTGGAACTCTAGAAAAGACAAGGTTCTTCCTGGCACACAGAGTGGGTCTGATCATTATTTAGGAAAAAATCAGTTTAAGTAGGGCACTGGGTTAGCCGAAAGACGTTGACACTTGACTCACCTTAGTCAAATACCAAATTGGCAAGAATAGTCGGGGGAAGTAGACAAACACTGATAGAGCAGCTGGGGATGATGGAGCCCAGGCTTGCACCGCTGGATAAATCAACCCATGATAGTTACCAAAACTAGTGAGAAATACTCAGTGGCATAAGAGCATTAATTGCACCTTTAATACTTTAGGGTGATCAATATGAGCACAAGCAGCATACAGAATTGTTGAATCCTTGTATTGCACACCTGAAACTAATATAACACTGTCTCTTAACTTTATTTCAATTAAAAAAAAACCTTTAAGGTGATAAGGAACTTAACTATAACTGTCCATTTTAATTATTTTATGAGTTGTTTTTAAAAATCAGTTTGGTTAAATCCGGTTGAATTTAGTGTGAGGGGTTGAATGCCCTGCACTTAATACTACCACCCTCTTATGGTAATAACCTAGAACTACACCTCAGAGGCCTTTGTTCTCAAGATTTTTCCTGGTTATGCCTAGATCTTAGCCAGAAAGGAAGCACTGACTCACAATTAAAGCAGGATAGAAAAACCTCTTGGCAAAACAGTAAATACTGTTGTATACACGTGAAGAATGCATTTTTTTTCTTTTGAAATACTTGAAGGTACAATTGTATAATACATTATTGAGGATGGACAATTATCCCTGAAATCTTAGTGGGGAGAGAGGAGGTTGTCCAAAAATTAAACTGAATCACAGAATCGCCTTTTATCTTTATAATGTAGATCAACTGATCTTTATATGTAGATCAATTATTCATTGCTGTTTTGAACTGCATGTTTTAAAAATGAATTTTAGCTAATTATGCTCAACTGAATTATAATCCTATGAAGGGAAGGACCTTTTGTTTCTTTCTACTCCATAGAGTGTCTTGTATATTCTTAGAATCCAAATATACTAATTGGTAAATACCTATATATTCTCTACCAATATCCACACTGTTGGATGTGATGAAAGAAAAATCATTAGAGAAACACATAACCTCAAAATTTGATGCCGTGATAAATATATGTTCTTCTTGGTCAGTGGAATCTCCAACATTTTATGGTTGGTTATCTTTGTGTATTTTTGTGGTTAGTTTTTCCTCTCAAGTTCTATTGGCTATTTCAAACCATCTCCACTCCACAAATTTGTAACCTCATCGCAGGGACCTTAAATTTCCAACAACTAATCTTTCTAGTTATTTCCCTCTTCACTGGTTTCTTCCCTATAATAAACATGCTCCTCTCTTTCTCATCTTAAAAGTTTACATGATCTGTCACCTGTTTCCTTCACCAAATAAAGCTCCTTTTATCTCTTTCCTGGCTTCTTGGAGATTTTCTCTGTTCCATGGATGCTGTTCTTCACTTCTTATCCACTCTACAGTCTGTAAGCCTTGTACTTTACTCTCTTTCGATGACAGGAATTGATTATAAGATCTCAACTGAAAGTAAGATTACTCGGTATGTTAACTAACTGGAATTTAAACAAAACCTTGAAAGAAAAAAACAAGAAGTTCTCCAATGCCTACCATGTAGAGAAGGTCAGTGGAGTCTTTTAATAGTGTAGTGCATGCGAGCAATACTCCTTTTAATTTTTTTGAAACTGTGGTCTGATGGTTTCTTTCCTCTATATTTGACTTCATGTTCTACCCATGCTTTATATTACACAATGCGTACATTTACTAGGAAAAGACACTTCATTTCAGTCCCGGCTAAAATCTTCTTCATGAAACAGATTGGCAATTACTTAATATTAGTGAAAACAAAATAACTGACCACAATTTGAAGGGATGTGATTAAACTGTATGCATTGGTCGTTTTGGTATAAAAAAAAGAAGGAAAAATAAAAACAGAGCAATTTCCATCATCAAGATGATGGGTCCCAGTCCAGAAATTTTAACGTTCCTACTAATATTTTGAGCAGGCTCTTAAGAATTAGCAGTCGTCACTGCTGCCATTTCTAGCATGCATTTGGGTGGAATTCTGTAGATATTTCTCAGGGAAGCCAGTGGCTTGTCATCATCTACTGTGAAGATGCTGACAGCATCAGAGAAACATTCAAAATTTTGAGTTCGTCTTAAACACTTGAAAGGTCATAGATGTCTCTTGATATGGTAGCACATTTCTCTGCCAGAAAAAAGAAGAAAACAAAAGGCTCAGTTGAAAATGATAAAGAAATATTGGTATCTCTGCACAGATAGAACACTCTTGATGATAGTTTTTTGGTGGAGGCAGAAGCTCCAAACAAAATTCATTCTTCCTACATCTAAGAAACCATCAATGATCTCAGAGAATCTCATCTTCTTTTACAAAAATCTCCATCTATAACAGAAAAATAGCATTTTATTTATTTATTTATTTTTGTGAAAAATAACATTTTAAAACACTTTTAAAATACTTAATTAGGGCACCTGGGTGGCTTAGTCGGTTGAGCGTCTGATTTCGCCTCAGGTCTTAATTCCGAGGTTCGTAAATTCAAGCCAAGGATAAGATCCTCTGTCCCTGTCTCTGCATCTCCCCCACTTATGCTCTCTCAAAAATAAATAAAACATTAAAGAAATAAATAAAATACTGAATTAGAGTTCATGTTCTGTATAACAGAGATGTAATTATAGAGAAATAATTCTTTTAGTTTTTGACCTTCAAGTAAAATTATTATGATTTTTTTGAGTTAACCGTCTTTGTACAAGAGAATACTAAAGCTTAAAATCAGTATTAGACAAAAAAGAAATTTATTTCTTGGCTTCCTGGGGAAGGGTACATGAATTTTGAACATTAGGATAAGGTAACTTTTTGTTTAATTAAAGGCCTTGGACTAACTAATATGAATGGAATATTTTCTAAAATGAGACTTTGTTATGAGCTACCAAGTTATAAGAAAATAATAAATATGTATGAATATTTCAATTCCTATTGCTAAAGGAAGTATCCCTGTATAATTAGGTTGAGGATCATAAAGCTTTGTCTGCTTTTCATAAAAATAAATCTATAAGCCCTAGGAAAAATTAAGAAACTCTTCTGAGAGTTTTTAGAAAAACTTAACAATAAAGAAACATGTTTTTAATAGTTTCCACATTGTCACAAAGACATAAAAAATGCAGCCCACCTAAACATAGTCTGAATGAATTGAGGACAAAGAAAGAGATGAAACTTGTTTTTAGCTCAGACTGTCTTAGAAAATCCTGATATTCCTGATTTAAATCTGGTCCACTAGATTGCAAGGGAATGTCTGGAATTTTATATATTTTTAGTGTTCTCCAAAAATGAAAGATGAAATGCTTGGTTCAAAAGATGATATACACATTGCCACATGAATGACCTTTGAGAAATGCCAACTCAAATTAAAAAAAACAACAGTAGCTTTCACTTCAAAATTAAGTCTAAGCAGAATGAAATTTATTTTTATGTGTACTATTTAGGTAGCTATAGGTCATAAGTTGGATCTTAGTAGAATGGAAAGAAATAATACATTATTATGTATATTATATAGAATATATTGTAATGTGGGAGTAACAAATTTCTTAACTTTATTTTATTTATTTATTTTAAAGTTTTTTTTAAAAAAAATTAATGTTTATTTATCTTTGAGAGAGAGATGGAGAGAGACAGAGACAGAGTGAGAGTGGGGGGAGAGACAGAGAGAGAGGGAGGCACAGAATCCAAAGCAGGCTCCAGAAATCATGAGATACTGACCTGAGCCAAAGTCAGACACTTAAGCGACTGAGCCACCCAGACACCCCTTAAAGACTTTATTTTTAACCAGTCTCTACATCCAACGTGGGCCTCAAACTCACAACCCCAAAGATCAAGAGTCACATGCTCCACTCACTGAGCCAGCCACGTACCCGGTAAATTTATAATTTAACATGTACTTAATTATATACACTTTCCAGAGAGGGGAGCTTTATCTCTCCTTATATTTTAAAGCAATCGCTGTTCTAACTGTGGTTAAGTTGCTCTTCTCCAAAGTTCTGTCCTCATATTTCTTATATTTTCATTCCTTACATCAAGTCCCTTAGCTTCCATTACAAAATTTTATTCAAGCCATTACTTTCCCCAAGAAACCTTCTGAGAACCTTCTAAATTTGAGTTATGTGTTCTTCCTATGTGCTGCCATTGTATCCCTGCACATAATGCTGTCAAATACTTGTCACTGCACACCAAATTGCCTTTTTATTTGCCTGCATCATATACCAGACTACGAGGTCTGTGAAGTGAGGGACTGTCTCTCTAATGTTAACACACAGAATATAGCACCTAACTCAGCATGTGCCATATATACTGGGTGGTCAATATCTGCAGGTGATTGAATTTGAGTTCAAGTTTCCCAGTACTTTCTACTGTAAGAGATGAGCTTTACTATTTGAATTATATCTCTTTACTGAGAACTGAAACTTCCTATGACAATTTGACTTAAGTGTTTGTTCCAGAAAATTCTTGTTCAGAAAGATAAGATGGTTAACCCATAAACAAATCCAGAGAATTTTCATACAAAATTTCTCTGGGAAACCTACTCGTTTATCTGGCAACCATTTGCCTGGTGATTCTGGTTTCAGGATCCTGGCCTCATTCATTGTGTCTACTGTTCATGGATGTTATAAAATTTTCCTAATCCCAGCTAGTTTGAAAGACTCACCTTGGAACACTGGAGACCAGACTCTGAAGTCTAATAATGAACTTTCCCAATTTCTTTCTTTTGAGAAAATGTCAAAACGGTATTTTTTTTTATGATGGTAGGTTAAATTAACTCAGTTTTGCTTTGATAGACAGATTGATCCCTTAGTCTCAGTTGCAGATCAACAGTCAATGCTCCCAAAAATTTAAAATTGCTGTGAGAAATCTCATTGTCTTATATTTTGGCGTATTTCACACTTTGACATGTATATTTTTGGTATACTGCAAAACTTATGGACAAATAAAAGGATTATTTGAATTGTCTAAATGTTTCAAACACAAAGTAGATAATACACTAATTACTTCAACATTTAATATCATGTCTTAAAAAAAGCAAAACAACAAAAAAAACTTTTGCATTACTCTGAGATAGCTTTGTGGCAGCCCATAAATATATTCTTGAACATACTTATGTTCCTGAATTTTCTTGAGATGTCTTCTTGTTTTGTTCTATTCTCTATGTGTGAGAGCATAAATACACAAACACCAGGTTTTAGTTTGGTTAATTTCATCCAAGAATGTCCCTAAATCTCATGCCAAAGATAGGAGGATATATTTGGGATTTGTACATGAATGACAATACAACATTTGCTTTTCTTTATGCTGTACTGCAAGATAATTATGTACCATCTATACCGTGTTTAAAGTGGTAGGTGAAGATAACCTTAGTTCAGTTTATGGGGGAAAAATGTAGAGATGAATTCTTGATAATTCATTCACCTTTTTTTTTTTTTTTTTTTGGTAACTTACAGCTTATTTGCCTCATATTGTAGCAAAGCAATTAATAAAAAAAAGTCACTTCTGGTCTAAATTTTTTGGAAAGTTTCCACTTCAGTTGTTATTTTGAGGGGTAGAATAAATGCTGAGATTTATTACAAAAAGGATAGATCACAAAAGCAGCAGGAAAAGGATGTGAGTCCAAAAGGAGTCCATAGAGGATGGGTTTGGGAGAATTTTATCTGAGGTCACTCAGGAGCACTTTGTTTCTGGCAGGGATCTACAAAGCAATGTGTGGAATGATCCTCCCTAGGGAAACCCAAATGAGTCTTAGGGTCCAAGGTTTTCATGGGGGGCTGCTCTCAGCTGTGATCATTTAATCTACATTCCGTGTGAAAGCATTGTTTTGTACACAAGAAAAAAGGGGAAACTCAAGAAAAAAAGGGAACAAGTCAGTAACTAACACAATTGTTTTGTTTCACAGTAACTTAGACATGATTTACAAAAAAAAAAAAAAAAAAAAAGTGCCATTTAAAAATGTGGTGAACCTTATATCCACCGTCTCCTTTCAGAGATATGCCTGAGGTATGCTCTATGACTCTGGTGTCAAAGTAGGGATGACCTTTCTAATGACAGAAACTCTTTCTGGGGATGGGAGTAACTCCAAGATATCATCCTTCTGCAGAAGTTCTGAAAAGAAAGAGCAAGATAGCAAGATTGCTTTAAAATGAAAGCGATGGGAAAATAAGGCAGAGTCAATGCATGAGTAGGATCTGATGTAGCAATCGGCCTTCATGAGAGCCATCTTAACTGGAGCTTGAAGGCTAATAAATGCAATGGCTCTAAAACAGTCCAGTCAGAGACAATTTTGAATACCATGCCTTTTCCATTGTCTTCTTTTGCTCTTACTCATAGCTACTAGTCCCACTGAGCAGTTCCCTCCTTCCTGTTCCTCTTTTGCCACTCATCTGACCCCTTCTACATAGTGTCTAATTTTGACTTCCACAAATCACTGCTAACTTTCTTGATTTAAATCTATAGCCCATCATTTTGTATGAGTCTGAAAAGTGGCTAACATTTACTGAATTCCATTAGGGAGTATTTTGTAGTGTATGTTGGTTAAAAAAAAAGTTAAAATCACACACAGTTTTAGAAGATACATATCATTCTGACCCTGTAACTTCATAATGAAAAATGAAAATGAGCAGACATAAAAGTTTTCTATAACTTACACACACACACACACACAAACACACACACACACACACACACACACACACACATATGATACCACATTGGAATGGTATTTTGCTATTAAATGTTAGTAAGTGCTAGAATCTTTGATATGGGTTGGATGTTTTTGAAAAAGTACAAAAGTAGGAGGATAAATTTCAGTATAGAACAGAGACATTATAGTAATACAGATGTGCTATAATTTCCTTAAAATACACTAATGCACACCTTGCCCCACCCCTTAGAGTCACATCAGAAATGGTTATAGTGCTAGAGCACTCGCATATGGAGACACATACTACAGGTATTCTTAACAAAACATTTGCAAAAATACATTTGTTTGCCCTTATTCTGAATCAAAATTTGCTCAGGTATCAACAAAGTACTATAAAACCTCAAATTAGTATGACTCAATTAATAAATTTTTAAAAGAAAAAAGTTAAATAACTAAATTTATGAGATAAAGGAAATAATTATTTAAATTTTATGAAGTAGATTTTATAAAGCTCAAAATAAAAATTCTTTATTTACAGTTCTTAAACAAATATTTTTCCTAGAGAGGCAGGAAGGTAGACGAGAATGGTGATTAGATGTTATTTTTTCTATTCTAGGAATGGCCTTCATTAGTCATTCTATCATTTACATAGATTTAGAAATATTTGGAGATATGTACAGAGTTAGACTACACAATTTTGTTTTCTTAACATTACAAGTATCATCCATATCTGAGAGTAAGTGTAAATAAGCAGATGTTATTTTTAGTTAAAAACCTGCTTGCATATTTACAGATAAATGTCATTGTTATATTTTAAATTTTAAACCTTAACTCAGAAGTAGAGAGAACCAATATAGGCTGCAAAGATTTGATAATTCTAATTCCTTAGGAAGAATACTGCAGTGAATGATAATAGAGAAAGTGAAGGACAGAAAAGGGTGGGGTGGAGGGCAAGGGAGCTGGAGAATGGAGAGAGAAGAATTTTAGTATTAGAAATTTCATGAAGTTTGAAATGTAGTTTTTGACAGTTAATAAACTTGTTCAGATTACTTTTAAACTGACAGGAAAGTTGCAATAATATTTGAGTATACCATGCCCGAGTTTTTTCCCATTATTAACGTGTTACATTACTATCGTATTATTGTCACAATTAATAAACCAACATTAATTCAGTAACATTAATTAAAGTCCATATGTTATTAAGATTTCCATAGATTTTACCTAATGTCTTTTTCTAATCAGAGATCCCACCCAAGATACCACATTACATTTAGTTATTGTGTCTCCTTCCAAAATGTATTTTCGAAATTATTTTATTTTATTTTTTTAATTTTTATTTAATTTTGAGAAAGAGTCAGAGCGTGAGCGGGGAGGGGCAGAGAGAATGGGAAACACAGAATTTGAAGCAGTCCCCAGGCTCCGAGCTGTCAGCACAGAGCCCCACGCAGGGCTCTAACTCAGGAAACGTGAAATCATTATCTGAGTGGAAGTTGGACGCTCAACTGACCGAGCCACCCAGGCACTCCTCGTATTTTAAAATATTGAATATAACAGAATGCATTGCACACTGGGACTGCTAAAATATTGAAACAAAATAAGCATGTTACCCAGGTGGAAAATGGATTGGAAAAGTGCTAATACATCAAGACACATAAATAATTCATGACCCACATCTTCAAGATTACATTGGAAATCCTATATATTGAACAGTATCAAGACTACAACTGAAAAAAGAATATAATATACTTTCAAAATTCAAAGATAATATAGTTCTAAATTCGGATAAAGTAGTTGTTACACACAGAATAATATTTTTCAGTTTTATCAGAGAAAATAATATTCTATGTTTTATCTTGAACTGTGATAAACATTAAAATTCTCTTCATTCAAAAGAAATGTTTCCAAATAAATTTTGAAAACATTGTGATGCTATTTGCTTAAAGGCAATAGACCATATCGGTTGTCCTCAAGTTTTTGTTTTTTGTCTTTCTTATCAATAGAAATGTAACAAAACTGAAGAAGGTGCATTACTTGTACTTAAAATATAATGTAGATTTTGCTTTCGGTCATTAAATCTCTTATGTCAATTACTAGTTCAAATCATAATTAGGAACATTTCGGTATCTAGTAATGGCATTTATTACATGCCAACCTGTTCTATATAGTCTAGAGGTTTTAACTCACTTTATCTCCACAACAACCCTATGAGATAAATACTATCATTAGCCCCATTTTAGAGATGGGAAAATGATAAACAGAGACGATGGCAAATTGCATAGGACATTTTGGCTCTAGGGACCTTGCTCTTACTCTGTACTTTTTATAGCTTCACATATAGGAAAAACCACAGTACCTAATTCCTAAAGGTTGTAACTTAAGTTTTGAGTCCTCTTAGTATCTGAGAAGGGAACAATAATACTATTTCAGGGCAATATACAATGTATTATTTACCTGTGCACACATATAGGCATGCACCATTGTATGCTACATAGATCCTGATAATACATTATATTTTGTGATAGATTATAGTAGCAAAAAAAAAGTTCCTGTTTGTTTGAAGACTATTACTTTGTTGAAAGTAAACTTTTCCATTTCAGTGGAGTCATTCATAACTGAGAATTACAAGACATTTTATCATCTCAAGATTCCCTGTACAAAACTCTGATGAACTGCATTTTATCATTCCTTGGGTTTCAGGTAAGATAATCATATATTTGAGCAGGGGTTATGACATGCCTTCACGCATTCCCATAATGGCACAAGAATAAAGGAAGCATTATGAGTTTTTATAAAGTTAGTTTAAGCTCGCCTGATATTAAATTTAGGAAGTCTAGTGTTCCAGAAATATTTTCCTCCATTGTGTTACTTGTTATAATGATCACAGCATGGCTGTGCTTTCAAAATGGTGTGTTTTAAACATCTATCCAACATGACAATCTCTTCTTTGTCAGCAACCCTATTAATTGCTTGTGATACAAGAGTGAAGAGTGTTTGTGTTTAGAAAATACACATTCTTGTGGGAAATATTGATACATCAGTATCATTAAATGCATGAGTAATAAAATTAAATCATACCAAGACTCCATCCCAGTCCCACTTAATCAGTTTCTAGTCTTGACCTTCTACTTAGACCAGTGCTATGTGAATGAAACATATCCAAGGCAAAGATTCATTTAAAAAAATCAGCCATGCAAATTTAAAAGTCACTAATTTTATTATTTTTAATAATATATGTTATTCAACCCAACATATCCAAAACATTGCCCATTACACATGTAATCATTATTTTAAAAAATTTATTGATATATTTTACATTCCTTTTTCATACTATGCTTTCAAAATCCTTTTTAGATTACAGTCCAACTCTATTCTGACTAGCTACATTTCAAGAGCTCAACAGCCATATGTGACTAGTAGCTACATTATTGGACACTGCAAGTGACCACACTTGTCACTTAAAAAGTGGTTCTTGGACCAACAGTATCAGCATCAGCTGGGAGCCCCAGAGAACTACAGAATCTCAGCCCTGACCCCAAGCCTACTAAATTTTAAAAAGATCCTTGGGTGAATCTTGCATAAGATTCACATTAAAGGTGAGAAGTATGGTTCTAAAAGAAGGTATATAAAGAGGCCCTCAGGAAATTCTTATCAGGGAAAGTTGGCAAAAACTGCTGTAGTCATTTGGGCACACAAATCCTTACTCACTTTTTCAGAATTAATTTGTAATTCAGGGAGGTGGATTCAAAATGATAACACATAAGGAAATAAGTGAACCGACTTAAGAAAAGTCATCTCAAAGTTGCTTACAAGTATCTTCCAAACATCTCAGAAAATTTTGTGAAGCCATCTTGACATCCGTACAATATCGTTAACCTGTGTGTCTGCGTGTGCATATTTGTTTTGTACTATCCATATTTTTTCAATAATTCTGGACTAATTTCTTTGATAAATAGATATCTTCTGTTTGGACAAGCATGTTTATAGAAGAGATTATGCAACAGACAAATAAACTTACTCTGCTGATTTAACTGTTATCCACATATTAGATTCAGCAAATAATTCATGACTTCAATGACACAGTTTTGAGAACAGCTGGAACTTGAGTAATCAATTATAGATGCATCTCCCCCAGGCTCCTATGAAAAGATGGGAGTTTATTCCATAGTGTTAAGGATGTTTATTCCCTCAGCTACTATGACATTTCAGATTGCATTTGAAATGGTGACCAAATTCCCAGTGTTATGGCATTTTGCACGCATGCATAATCAGGCAGTCAAACTTTTATCTGGGTGATTCTCTTGTGGCTACTTATCTAGTTAAAATAAGTCTAAATATCTTTTAATGAAAAAACAAATATAAGTTCAAGGGCTAAAAATAGTTCATTATTATGTCTCCTAGTATTTGTTAAATAAATGGTTAAATAAAACACTACCTAAGAACATGGGTTTTGAATCAGACATGTCAGGGTTCAATTCCTGATTCTCTCACTCTCTACTTGAATAAGCTTGAGCAGATTAAATAGCATCTCTGAGCTTCCTTTTTGCCATAGTTGAAATAGAAATCATCAATTTTACTGACTTATTTAGGAAGTAAATAAAATGAGAGTCTCCATATAATAATTGCCTGTTTATTGGGTCTTAAATCATATCAGATTTCACAAAATGAAACTTTAAGAAAGAAAGTCTCAGTTTGCTATCTATCACTCTTACCAAAAAAGGAAGCCTTAATCTTACAGACTGTCAGTGTTATTTTCTTTTTTGAACTTGACTCTGAGATATACAATTCGATAGCAACCGTAGCACCATTATCACTATCAGCAGGGACACTGTACCTTATATTTAACGTGGGGTCCGCTGCTAAGAGTTTTGCAGGAATTTTCTTATTGGTATCTCACAAGAATTCCATGGAGTAGATACTGTTAATATCGTCAAAGAAGAGATTCATAGGGATTAAATCACTTCTCCAAATTCATACCGTGTGATGGCAAGGACAAAAGTCTGGACTAGTAACAGCAAAGCCAACTCATCAACATAAAAACATTAAATAGGTTATTAGAAAGATGACCACCTGTGTGATATGAACTCATTTCATAGGAAATGTAAGACTGTAAAGCACAGCTATCTGCTTCAGAAAATTCCAGCAAATCAATTTGTCTAAAACATTCTGCTTATTTAACAGCTTCTTTATCTATGTTGTAGGCTGATCTGTGTCCCCCTACCAATTTATATGTTGAAGTCCTGGACTGTTAGTATCTCCAAATGTGGCTGTGTTTGGAGAGAGGTATTTAAAGAGGAAGTAATAAAGGATAATTAATTATTTAAGGATAAATGAGGCTGTGAGGATGGGCCCTAATTAGATACGACTGGCATCTTTATAAGAAGAGATTAGGACACAGACAAACACAGAAGACCACATAGTAAGGCACAGTGAGAAGACAACTATTTGCAAATCAGAGAGACCTCTGAAGAAACAATCCTGCTGGCACCTTCATGTAGGGCTTCTAGCCTTAAGAATTGTGAGAAAATCATTTCTGCTGTTTAAGCCACCTGTCTGTGATATTTTGTTATGTCAGCCCTATTGGACTGATACAATCAACATAGTTTATCCTTGGGTTCCACTTGAAGAACGATTCTTACTATACACACATATCCTAAATTATAATGGCTTGAAATTTGCCTGGTCCCAATTAGCTCTTTAATTTGAAAGTACTCCTTTAAACTATTTGATTCCAGTCCCTTCAAAACCTATAAACACCCCACCTCTCTGAGTATACGAAGACTTAAGAGTTTATGACTAAGACTGTAGCAATGTTTTCGCTCAATGGAAAATGTTTGGTTACATTTAGTTTCACTAATAGTTTGTCTGGTGGTATTTTGGAAGTTCAATAATATGTATGTTTTACTAAAATTAATGAAACTCACTTGCTGTCATAACTCAAAGTCTTCAATTTTGAAACCACAAACTCAACTTGACCTTCACCTCACGGAACTCTCTAATGATGACGGTGGGATAATGCTCACACTGGTTCTGAATTTTGCATTATTTTCATCAAGATCCCAAATGCTAAATGAATTTTGTCTCCAAGAAATAGAACTGCTTCCACTTATCCTGTGGTTATGTGATTAAGTTTAAAAACTTAATCTTTGGTGAAAATGTGTTTTATTCCCGTATTTTCTTGTTACTTTGTGTTTTAAGTCTATGAGTCTATATGAAGATAAGCAAAGGGCCAAGAAGTCTGTCCTTTAAAATAGCTAAGAAGGTCTAATCACATATGCCTGGACACACTTTTATAAGTCCTGCCTTTGTGTCCCTGACAATTGCTTGCTCAGTGTCTGTCAGGAGTTAAGAGTTTTGTTGGGATTTTGACTGGTGATGGCTAGTCTCTTGATTAGGTTCCGGAGACATGATGTTGGACAAGCCTCACCTCAGTTCTAATGAGGCACCTGTATGAATCCAACTCTGAGTTCCCTCTGCCAGACGCCTACCACTTACATGTATTTACACTATAATTCTAATTTGTGGGGATATCTTTCTAAAGGTTACAATTTCACCAAGGATAATTTAGAATTACAGCAGTCACTTTGAAGACCTTTTGTTATGAACAGAATTGTTCCTGTGAGAGACACCTTAGAAATGGAAATATGAGACTTTGCTTAGTAGTACTATAAGGTATGCACAAAATTGATCACCCAGGCCAGAACCCTTTTGAGAAGGAAGGTAGCCCTGCTTTTACATGTCCTAGGATATGAGGCATAAAAGGAAATATCCCAGGCAAAAGCATAAGTATCATCACTCAATTTCTAGTATAAAGTTAGGCATTGCTTTTACTTTGTTGGTCATAAAACATAGCTGATAACCACCGCTACCAATAACAAAACAATTCTCTTTTTGGAAGATTCTCAGGGAAACAACTCATGACTTAAGTTTAGGGCCACAAAATAGATTCAAACAAAGCACCAAAAGACCTAAATAAATTCTGATAATCTTCCTATGTGACATACCAGGGATTTTTTTTTCTTTTGTATCTTAGACAAGTGAACCAACTAGGTATATAAATAAATTTTGCTGGAATTTCCTGTGATATTTAGTAGTTGTACTGTGCCCCTTCACTAAACATCTAAACAGAGAAATTAGGAAATGGCTAGTCAAGTGAGTGCAAAAAAAAAAAAAAATGAGTAGTGGGAAAGGGAGATGTGCATTGTGAATGATTTACATACTAGGTAGCAAGTCCCTGACAAATAGTTTCCATTTTATTTTGTTTTCGTTATTTCAGTGTTCATAATTTAAAAATTGAGTTCACTTTGTCACACACTGGGATACTTAATCTTCTTTAAAATGACATTGTTGAACAGTATCATATTTCAGGTGGAAATTGAAACCAGACAACTGAAAAATAACACACATCATGCAAGTGTTAATCACAAAATATCTTCCAAACTCTAGAATTTAAAATTAATGTGACTAAAACATTTATTACATTTCATCTTTATTTAAACCTCTGTATTTATAATACCATGAAGAGGTTTATATTTTCTAAGAAATTTGTATATTTTTTAAATTGTTAAACTTTTAAATTGGATGATAAAAAGAGTAACACGGGATAAAAGGTTAAGTTTTTGAATGTTTTACTGCGTTCTTTTTAATTTTGCAATACTTCTCAAAATTGATCAATTAGCAACAAGATAAACTGAAGAACATGAAATCTTTTGTGTTAATAATTGTAAATACTTTAAGGAAGAGCAAAATACATTAGAATAAAAAACAGCAGATCTTTTGGGAAGCCAGTACAATTAATAAAATCACATCATAAATATCCAAACTATGTAGAATAAATACTCTAAAATTTATTCGAGGTCAATAGCACCTAAGCTAAAAGAGCCACTAAAGAAAACACTGCAAGTATCTATTAAAAAGATAAATACAACTTCTTAGATTTGTGTGTGTGTGTGTGTGTGAGAGAGAGAGAGACAGAGAGAGAGAGAGAGAGAGAGGAAGAGATAGAGAGAAGCAACCCAGGTTGGAAATGGTTAAATGTGATCAATACTACACTAAATAATATAATAACATATAAACTGTTTATTATATTTAATTATAATTTCTGTTTAAAGCTGTCTTACTATATTTAATATTATTTTTCATTTAATGATTGAGTTAATAAAATTAATCTTAGATTTATTAGACTTAAGTATCATATAAAATTATTCTACCCTAAAATACAGTTTGTTTGTTTGTTTATTTATTTATTTAATATTTTTTTAATTTTTGCAACTTTTTTTATTCATATTGCCATTAATCTAGTTTTGATCCTCAATACCTTTTCCCTAGGTGAATAAAACTGATCTTCCTTCATTAATTCCTCTACATTAAGTTCAATCTATACACTGTTAAAGATTAATCTTAAAGCATAGACCTTTCTATTTAATGTGTTTAATGGCTCCTTATTTCTGCAGTATAGAGTATGGATCTTTCTACATGGCTTTGAATATCTTGATTTCTATTTCTTCTTGATTTCTATTTCTTTCTCTTTTCTTAAATATGAAATTTATTGTCAAATTGGTTTCCATACAACACCCAGTGTTCATCCCAACAGATGCCCTCCTCAATGCCCATCACCCACTTTGCCCTCCCTCCCACATACCCCCCCTCCCATCAACCCTCAGTTTATTCTTAGTTTTTAAGGGTCTCTTATGGTTTGGCTCCCTCACTCTCTAACTTTTTTTTTTCCTTCCCCTCTCTGTTAAGGGGTTTTTTGTTAAGTTTCTCAGGATCCACATAAGAGTGAAAACATATGCTATCTATCTTTTTCTGTATGACTTATTTCACTTAGCATAACACTCTCCAGTTCCATCCACATTGCTACAAATGGCCAGATTTCATTATTTCTCATTGCAAAGTAGTATTCCATTGTGTCCATAAACCACAATTTCTTTATCCATTCCTCAGTTGATGGACATTTAGGCTCTTTCCATAATTTGGCTATTGTTGAAAGTGCTGCTATAAACATTGGGATACAAGTACCCCTATGTACCAGCACTCCTATACCCCTTGGGTAAATTCCTAGCAGTGCTATTGCTGGGTCATAGGGTAGGTCTATTTTTAATTTTTTGAGGAATCTCTACACTGTTTTCCAGAGCAGCTGTACCAGTTTGCATTCCCACCAACAGTGCAAGAAGGATCCCGTTTCTCCTCTCCAGCATCTATAGTCTCCTAATTTGTTCAGTACAAAAGACCCTGAATAGCCAAAGTAATATTGAAGGTGAAAACCAAAGTGGGAGGCATCACAATCCCTGACTTTAGTCTCTACTACAAAGCTGTAATCATCAAGACAGTATTGTATTGGCACAAAAACAGACACATAGACCAATGGAATAGAATAGAAACCCCAGAACTAGACCCACAAACGTATGGCCAACTAATCTTTGACAAAGCAGGAAAGAACATGCAATGGAAAAAAGACAGTCTCTTTAACAAATGGTGCTGGGAGAACTGGACAGCAACATGCAGAAGAATGAAATTAGACCACTTTCTTACACCATTCCCAAAAATAAACTCAACATGGATAAAGGACCTGAATGTGAGACAGGAAACCATCAAAACCCTAGAGGAGAAAGCAGGAAAAAAACCTCTCTGACCTCAGGTGCAGCAATTTCTTACTTGACACATCTCCAAAGGCAAGGGAATTGAAAGCAAAAATGAACTATTGGGACTTCATCAAGATAAAAAGCTTCTGCACTGCAAAGGAACCAATCAACAAAACTAAAAAGCAACCAACGAAATGGGAAAAGATATTTGCAAATGATGTATCAAAGGGCTAGTATCCAAAATCTATGAAGAACTCACCAAACTCCACACCTGAAAAACAATAATCCAGTGAAGAAATGGGCAGAAGACATGAATAGACACTTTTCTAAAGAAGATATCCAGATGGCCAACAGGTACATGAAAAGATGCTCAACATCACTCCTCATCAGGGAAATATAAATTAAAACCACACTGAGATACCACCTCATGTCAGTCATAGTGGCTAAAATGAACAAATCAGAAGACTATAGATGCTAGAGAGGATATGGAAAAATGGGAACCCTCTTGCACTGTTGGTGGGAATGCAAACTGGTGCAGCCTCTCTGGAAAACAGTGTGGAGGTTCCTCAAAAAATTAAAAATAGATCTACCCTATGACCCAGCAATAGCCTGCTAGGAATTTACCTAAAATACAGTTTAAATACATCTTACTGTTTAACTCCATATTTCGGTATCAAAATTAAATTAAATACATATTTTACATATTTGAATTTTTGAGTTTCTATTTATCTCATTAATGGAAACAAATGTTACTGCTACTTTTGTTTCTCCCTTCAACAAACCAACACACTAATTCTCTCTTACTTTAAAAAGTATTATTCTTTCTGGGGTGCATCGGTGGCTCAGTCAGTTGAGACTCTTGATTTCTGCTCATTCATGATCCCAGGGTTGTGGGATTGAGCCCTGTGTCTGCACTGAGCATGGAACATGCTTGATTCTCTCTCCCTTTGCCCCTCTCCCCTGCTCATTCTCTCTCCCTCTCTGTAAAATAAAAAGATAAAAAAAGTATTCCTTTTAAAATGCTAAAATCTATATGAACAATTATTTCATCAAAATGATGTCTACCTAGATTGTACAGCTGAGAAATAAACAATAATATTTAGAATGCTGTAGGGGTGCCTGGGTGGCTCAGTCGGTTGAGCGTCTGACTTCAGCTTAGGTCATGATCTCACGGTTTGTGGGTTTGAGCCCCTCATCGGGCTCTGTGCCGACAGCTCAGAGCCAGAAACCTTCTTTGCATTCTGTGTCTTCCTCTCTCTCTGCCCTTCCCCCACTCATGCTCTTTCTCTGCCTCTCAAAAAATAAAGTAATAAAAATTGTTTTTGAAAAAAATTTAGAATGCTGTCAATATCTGTAAAGTTTATTTAATTCCTAAGACATTATTGAAACTCAGCTGTAACTCTGATTCATTTGGTGAGGAAGCATTTCACATTCCTTGTGTTTGGTTGACTGACATGAGTTTTCTAGAGAAACAATAAACTGCATTACTATATTTCACTGTAACAATGATAGTTGTATTATTTGCTATATGAAACCAGGTGCAAAATGAGAAGGAATTTATTTCACTTCTTTAGCACATGATTGAAAATAAATTAAAACACAATGCTGCAGAACATTGGAAAATATGCCATTGGGGAAATGTCACTGGAGAATTTAGGCTTTGAAAGCACATTTGAAAATAACTTGCATTTTCTAATTGAATGGTATAAAATTCAATCATAAACAGATTAGTAACAAAAAATATGATTTTTTTTTGCTTTTCATCAATTTGTATTTCAAAATTAACTTCCAAAAAGAAGGCAAATAGCCTTCTTCTATTTTCTTCTATTTTAGGATGGCAAAAGCCCTTGAATTTTACATTGTAATCTTAGATAAAAGAAATAAAACTTTTTTCAGATGAAAACATGACTTTAGGAAGAATAAAAAGCTTTCTTTTTTGTCCAAAATGCAACAAGAAGGCTGTTTCTTCAGAAACTACTTTAAAGAGTATAAAACGGAAGGGTAATTATAAGCCTTCAAGGGTATGGAGCTACTCTGAGGAGTAATAGAAGAAAAGCTGACAGAGGAATCCAAGCAACAGGGGACACACATGGTGTGAGTTAGAAAATACGGCACGTACAGCATTACTTGGGAAAGGTACTGGTTGATACGTGCTGGTAACTCCAGTTCAATTCAAGGCCAAGTGAACTTTTCTACTTGCGGGTCAGGGAAAATGTTAGGAAAACATAGAAATTCAAGACAGTTCAGGAAAATACCACCTTTCTTATTTAATTATGTAAGAATTCAAAACTGTCTTTGAACCAACTAGATAATTATCCTTCTACAGTACCAAACTCATACCTTATTCAGATATGAATAATTTTAAACCATAATTGTGACATTCAGCTTGAACTCTAAAGTTTTATGTTCTAAATACTGATTGTTAAATCCGATACATTGTGATCGCTACTTGTATTTTCCTACAGGAGCTGGTAATTGCTCTGAAGGATTTCAATGACAAATTATATAAAGTAGTCCAACTTAATAATTCCATTATAAGACAATTTATAACTGTTGACATTTTCTAGAAATACGGTACAGAGGGGAAAAAGTCACCTTCTTTTCTCTCTGTATATGCTCATAATGTGGCTTCCCATTTTGACTTCTTGTTCTCGATATCTATTCAATAGCAATATTGCATGAGATATTTTTCAAGAGTTCAATAAACATGCTTTGTGTGCTAATGCAGTTCTCATTAATTCCAAGAGTCTAACTGTGTAGATGTTCTGTGTAGACACTAAACAGTCGTGGATTTCTGAATAATGGTATCTGTTGACATTATCCTTTCTACTCCAGCATATTTGTTTAGATGCCCTTGAAATTCTGCTCCAAGTTTTCTCAGCTGTAACTTGAAAGCCATTCTTTAACGAGAGCCATGATTGTTCTCTTTTATTTGGTGTCTAAGGCCATATACATCTACCATCTGCACACACTGAAACTGCTTGTTCTGTGTACTTGAAGGGAATTTACTTTGTGTCAGAGAAACATATATTTTTCCAATTTTTTTAATGTTTATTTATTTTTGGGAGAGACAGAGACAGAATGCGAGTGGGTTAGGGACAGAGAGAGAGGGAGTCACAGAATCCAAAGCAGGCTCCAGGCTCTGAGCTGTCAGCAAAGAGCCCGACGTGGGGCTCGAACTCACGATCTGTGAGATCATGACCTGAGCCGAAGTCGGACACTCAACCGACTGAGCCATCCAGGCACCCCCCAAAATATCTTCATTCATCAAAAACTGAGTGACAATACATCTATAGATTTAATTCCTGAATTGATTAAGCACATATTGTTAGTCATATGTTGCAAAAATAAAGATATAAGGACACAGACTCTGATGTCTTGCAAGCCTTAGGGTAAGAAATGCAAATCAAATAGCTATAAAATAACATAGTAATTTCAATCGCTTTAGTCTACTTTGGACAAGTAGGGCACCTTCTTGAAAGAGGGGGCTTAAGAAGCCTCCAACTTCCATCTTGCCAGTAGACTGACTCTTGCCTTAAATGAAACAAATTGCAGTGCTGTGGGTCCATGTGACAAGGAACTATGAGTGGCCTTTTGCCATGAGTCAGCTGGAAACTGAGGTCCCCAGTCCAACACCCCCCCCCCAAATTCAATTGTGCTATCAAACACATGAATTTGAAAATTGATCTTTTCCCAGTTGAGCTTTAGGGTGAATACAAACCCAGATGACATTTTGATTCCAGTCTTCGGTGAGGCCCTGAGGCAGTGCACTTCCTGAAGCTGAGTCCACCCACAGAAACTGTGAGATATGAAATGTGTGTGTGAGCTCTTAGGTTGCTAAATTTTTGGCAGTTTGTTGTGCATTAACAGATAACATATACAGATTGTTAATAATAATAATATTGGTCGAGATGTTGAATGAACGGTAGGATTTATTGATGGGGGTAAATGTGCAGTGAAGAATAAATCTCCAAGCAGACCAGGGTTGACAAGGCAAGAATATGAGAAGCAGCACTATTCTTGTAGGGAATTGTAAGTTGTTTGTGCTTCAGGAGCTAGTGCTCCAAGAATATTTCAGATGGAAAATAAAGAAGCAGCCAAAAACCCAGAAGAGGTTGTGCATCGGCTTTTAATCATTCTTGTCATAACAGAGTGTGGATGGAACAGAGGAGAAAGAGGTTTGGATGTGATTTAGATGCCTCACTCTTATAAAGAGGAAGAGTTTAGGATAGGCAAGATTAGTAACATATTACTAATAGGTAATGTTTATTGGGCATTTGGGTGACAGGAAGTCTTCTACTTCACTTAACGTCCACCAGCCTCCTCTTTGATTTCATGTTATCATTTCTAATACGAGTAACTTGAGGTAGAGAGGAACTAAGTCATATTTTGAAGGAGACAGAGCTAATAAATTACACAGCCAGGATTTGAACACAATCAGATGTGCCCCAAAGGCCATCTGCAAGACTATGGTGTGCAACGCCTCCCTGGCTGCTGCTTATTTACGAGAAGGCCAATAAGAAAAACATCCTTTCAACTTCTGACATCCTGGCTTCAGTCCTGACCATTTATTGCATTCCCTTGTGACCGTGTGAATGCTGTCCCATACTGGTCACTACTTTTTTCTCAGTTCTGTCTTCTCTCCTCCTCAGTATTCTTTCCATTAAACATCTCTCTTGCCTGAATCGCCAATCTATTCACTCTTCCTGCCTCTTCCCTGTAGGATTTAAAGTTTAATTTCAGGTTCAACAAAATGATTTTCTTCCTTCCTTCCCTCCCTCCGTCCCTTCCCCCTTTCCTTCCTTCCTTCCTTTCTTTTTCCTTCCTTCCTCCCTTCCTCCCTCCCTCCCTTCTTTCCTTCCTTCCTTCTTTCCTTTCTTTTTTATTCTAAATCTTCTCCCGCCCCTGCTCATTCTTCTGACTGGCCCATACTCATAGAGGATGAGTCAAAAGAGGAAAGAATATGAATTAAAGGTGCTAATGCATTCCCTTTCTGCATTGCCTGTTCCATAGAAAGTTTTGCTATACACATGCCTGCCTTCCCTATCAGCAGGTAAGAAAAAGAGGAGGGACATCTGGGTTTAGACCTAAGGTAAATGGGTCAAAGGCAGGTTGCCCAGTGTTGTTTTATTATAGGCCATCCAGGCAGAACTCTCACCTAAATAAAGGAATTTTACATGAGATTCAGCTTAGATCAAGCTGGAGGAGGTACAAAAGCCTCATAGAGAGAGTTTCTTGTTGCCTTAATTGTTTTTGTTTTCATTGTTGCTGTTCATAAAATTTCCCCATGGCACTAGTTTGGATCTCTGGATTCAGATAGTAGATCTACTATTTACCAGCAATGCAGCTGTAAGTTCCGTGTTCTTTACCTCAATTTTGTCACCTCATAACAATACTAAGCTCATAGAATTTAGATGACAAAAGCAGAGTAAAATTGAGAGACTCACTCAAAGAATGCAAATATTGAAACTCACATAAGCTGTGTCAATGTGTAATTTGCTTTAAAGGTGATGTTTTAATATAGATGAGTAGTACCAATTATTATCTTCTGGTTTGAACCCTGACCAAGTAGATATAAGCAGGTAGAGTAAAAGAAAATATTGTATAAAACTCAAAAGTATTTTTAAACAAAACTAGTAATATATTGTGAGCACAAGAAGTTACCTAAAATAAGTGTTAAACTAATTACAGCATAAAAACAATAGGTGCTCTGAAGGTTGGACATAAATCAAAATCACTATCAATGCTGTTTACTACTATAAAGAAGGCTATATATTCACACATCAAACTATTTTGGCTGAGTTTTTCCTTTTTTTTCATGCGGATGTAATGACTACAAAATGTCTGGAATTAGACATTATGGTGGGTAGGTTAGCAATAGGATTATTTTAAAAATTCTGCCTTATTAGCTCAGTTGGTAGTGCTTCCGTCTCACAAGTATATTTATGACTCCTTTTGTAATCCCTACTATATCCTCACCTTTGATTTGGTTATAATTCTTCCCATACTCAACTGTGAAGCAGAATTAAACAAGGAAACCACCGAGTTAGCAATTTTTCATGTTTAGCATCCATATTTTAATGATATGAAACTAAAAATATTTTCATTGCAAACTCAGACCAGGGGCCTGTATGAGATTTGGACCTAAGAGAGATAAAATCTCCTGTCCACTCAGAACAGAAAATGATGGTACTAGGGCATCACTCAAAGCACACACCTCAACTGTAGCTCCAATGCACCAGCCACTCTGTCACTGTTTCCGACCATGGCTGCTTTAAGTATCACACTGGGGATTTATGTCTCATTATAAACTTTGTCACAATCATTTAACCTTATACATTTCAGTTTATTTATGGATAAAAATGAGAATGATAGTTGAACCACCTCACCTCATCAGGCTATTGATAAAATTCAATCATGTAATATATGGAGTGTTTGGCATAATGGCTGGCCTAAACCAAGAAAGCAAATAATTATAAATTTAATCAGGCACATGCAGGTACTACTCCTAATTTGAGGAGATATCCCATCTATTCTCATAACATAGAAAGTCTACACGTTTCCTCCATGTGAAGCAAGCTTTTACAATGACTTATGAATGGAATCCAGCTACTGAACACAGTGGGGGGAGGGGAGCGGGGGAAGGGAAAGAGAAACGGGCTGAGAATGAGTACAAATGAAAGTTTACCCTGGTTGGAAGTATTTAGAAAATGAAGAAGAATAGTATCTCTTTGAGAGAGATAACCGTGATACTCCACAGTTTAGATTAATTTTAATTTCATGCTTTGACATTTCTTTTTGATTTAAACAACAACAACAACAAAACCCCAAAACGTCACTAAACATCTTACATTGGAGAACAGAAAAACTCCAGACACACAGGTATGGTAGTGTGCACCACTTGGAAGTTTAAAAGCACCATGCATGGATAAATCTGATTCCTACTTAGTCATCGAATTCCTTAAGATTTTTCAGTTTTTAAATTTTGCATAATATATTCTATATAGGGTGCTCAAATCTATCAGAAGGTATGTCCAGTGAGGTGTCAAGTCTTTTCAGCAATAATAAATGACTAAGTGAAATGAAACTCCCTAATGTTTAGAGAGGATGAACAAAGAATTAAATAAACATTAAATATGGTGGCGTGCAATAACTTAATACTTTGTGCAGAGGATAAAAATAAATAATTTCTGTGAGGCTTATTCCTAGACAAAAGTGTAAATGGAATGATAAGAATATACTCCATAATTTGCTGACTTTCAGATATTACCCTGGAGAACATATTGATGATTATAAGCAGTCCATTAATTTTTATATACCTTTCCTGAAAATCATACATAAATTGGATATAAGAAAGATGGATAATAGATTCACATGCTATTAGGGCAAACGTGTACTCTCAGCAAGCAAACTAAAAGTTGTTATAAAATTTCTAGTTATATATTTCTGCTTAGGCACAAACCAACACAATTTATATATTATTTTAAACCATGGTTTTATCATTAATTGAATGCATAGTTTATCAATTTTGGACCAAATAGTTGCCAAAAAAAGATAAAGATTACCTAATTTTTCAAGTTTAATGAGCCACAATTTTATTTCAATTCTATTGTTTGCGAGAGCTACCATTCTCCCTTCGCTTTTACTTTGGATTTTAAACTCTAAACTTACTGCACATTTGTTACTTCCAGTTAAAAGCCCAGGGATATATAAGAAGATAAAAGTCTGATCTCTTCCCCACATTCATGCACATCCCAGTAATCTTTGAGTTCAACCCAGTTTGGTGTCGGTCCTTTCTTCCACATCTGACACTGAGATCTACACCTTCTGTCACTTCATCAACACATCAGGCTTTTATTTTACTTGCCACTCATAACAAATCAATTAATAAGAGCACAAACTTTGTGATTCATGTTAACTCCCTCGTCTGTTTTCGTGAGGCAAAGTCAGGAGGCCAACTTAGCAGGAGTGACAAGGAGAACACTCAATCAAGTCTGTGGGAAGTCTACCTTCCGATGGTACCTTATAAATATGCCAAGAGACGGACTGCTTCCCCCAGCGAAGACTTTCTTCTAAGTAGTGATGTGGCAACAAGTAAGGGAAAAGAGATCATCAACATTCGGTTCACTTTCCCTGGTTAGAACCATGATAGCAAGCTAAGCAGCAACTCCACAATAACCAAGAAGGTTCTGTTCTGGCCTTTTTATTCACAGCCCAGGTCCTTCCAATTGTTCTGTGTGGGGTCTAAATACTCCTTGCAAATTCTTTTCCCAAATTTGACCTTGATTTAGAGTTAACTAAACCACAGGTCGCCCTACCTTCACTACTGGAAAGCTATATGGCACGATTCCAAGTTCAAAGGGGATCTCACTAGCTTATGGCCAGTTGGTTGGAACCCAGCCCTGTCCAGGTTCACCTCAGTGGTGAGGTAGCAATAATGTACCATCGCTTCAGCCTGTTCTTGTCTTTTTATTTATTTATTTATTTATTTATTTATTTATTATTATTTTTTTTAATGTTTATTTATTTTTGAGACAGAGAGAGACAGAGCATGAACGGGGGAGGGGCAGAGAGAGAGGGAGACACAGAATTGGAAACACAGCCTATTCTTGTCTTTACTGCTCACTGTACCTTCCTAACTGGCACAGGTTTTATTGAAAACTACCAACTTGACACATTTTATGTCTATTTAATATACATTGCAGACAAAATGTTCTATATTGTATTAATACACTTTATCTAGTGTATGTATAATATATTTTATATTATATTAATAGTTCATATTATTTTTGTGAAATACACATGTAAAACAAGATACTTTATTATATATTTTCCTCTAAACATCATTTCCAAATACTTACTATACTTAACATTGACCCCATAGAGCCTACCAAATTAAGGAAATGGATTTTGCTCTTAAACAAAATTGCCCATAATTGAAGAAGAAAGACTGTTTTTTCTCATTGCTTTTTAAATTTTTTAAAAAATTTATTTGAGAGAGACAGAGTTAGCACCAGTTGGGGAGGAGCATAGAGAAAGGGACAGAAAGAATCCAAGCAGGCTCCGTGCTGCCAGCACAGAGCCCGATGCAGGGCTTGAACCCATGAACTGTGAGATCATTACCTGAGCCGAAACCAAGGGTCAGACACTCAACTGAGTGAGCCACCAGGTGCCCCTCTCAGTGGCTTTCATTACAACTTTTCTTTTCTCTACAAAAATCTGCTTATGATTTCAGAATATTAACTTTATTGTGTTATATAATTATAAAGGTGATTCCTACTGATGATTAACTTAATTTAAATCATAAATATAATACCTATAGCATCATTGCTGTCACCTTGATTTATAATATCTATTTTAAGTGTTTTCTTTATATATTTTTACTTTCTACTGTTGATGGCATCTGTCTTGATTATTAATACTACCATATACTCTGCACACACCTAGTGACTTAGAAAGCATAACTTTATCATACTTTTATCATTACTTGTTTTTATACTTTAATGTAGCCCTATTACTCAATTTACTAATGTGAATAATTAAAAAAATAAAATAATATCAATGTCTCCCTGATGAACCAAACTATTTTGGACACTTACACTTTCAATACCTGCCCATGAGGTACAACTTTTGTTGGCATGATCTTGAATTTTTGTCCATAGTTCAAAAGGTAAAATAAAAATAATAAAATAATTATAATAATTATTTTGCATTGCTTTATCTATTCATGATTCATAAATTAGCATTTATTTTGTGGCCATATTTAATATTTTTATAACATAGTTATTTTTGTATTTAAATGATTCTCATGCTCATTTTCAAATCCCTATTGTGGATTTTTACCATGATCAATTGCTCAAGTTATCAATAGAACACAGAATCAAGTAGACTTTGCTTTAAATGTTGTTATACTTGCAACATCTTCCATATTTTAGAAGATATTCCAAATTTCATCACATAATAATAACTTAGCTGGCTATATAATTGTCATACCCAATTTAAAAAACAGTTCTGTAAATATTCAGTCTTTTATTCATTATTGATTCAACAAATATTGATGAAATTCTCTAATACATCAGTCACTATGCCAACATGCCATATCAAAGATTCTTAGTTAAGCTTGGATGAGGGTAATAATAAGTGAAGAGAGAGTCCCTTGCAGTGCTTTTTAAAAAATAAGAGAAACATCATGTGGTATAATTGATATATAGAAACTGTACACTTTTAATGTCTCTAATTTGATGAGTTTGGACATATGGGTATACTTGTGAAACTTTCACAATCAAGTTAACAGACATGTCTATCATGTCCAAAAGTTTCCTTGAGTTATTTTATTTCGTATTTTGTTTGCTTGTTTGTTTGTTTTTATAGCTTTGGCCTTTTTGTAGTTTTGCATCTATTGCTATGGTCGTGTGACTTTTTTTCTTCATCCCGTTGATATTTTACATCAACATTACTTAATTTTCAAAAGTTGAGCCAGGCTTATATACCTGGGATACACCCCACATGGTCACGGTGTATAATTATTTTTGTACATTGCTGGATTCTACTTACTGATATTTTGTTGAGGATTTTTGCATCTATCTTCATCAGAAATTTTTATAGCTTTCTTGTGGTGCCTTTGTCTGGTTTCGGTATCAGGGTAATTTTGGCTTTACAGAAAGAGTTAAAATTCCTTCTGAACCTAGTTTGAAGAGTTTTAAGCAGACAAAAAAAAATTATTTATTTATTTATTTATCTATTTATATTAAATCGGCATAGGCTGTTGTGTGAATAATTTAGTTAGAGGAGGCAAGTATTTAATCAGCAAGATCAGATCGAAGCCCTTTTTCTTGACTCCAGCACAGATGATGACGCAGGAACAAAGGGAGATGGAGACAAGTTAGTGGCCAAGAAGCATATTTTGGAAGTAAAGACTTGATCAGAATAAGTTCTACAGAATGAGTTAAACGTAAGAATTAAAGTTAACAGCATGTTTTGTCCTTTGAGCAATTGGGGGAATTGTTGGGTCAGTAACCGAGGCGAGAAAGACTGCAGAAACATGAGATTAAAGGGAAATTAGTCTATCTTTGCAAAACTTAATCAGTTTACAGTCTAGCGTGCATTGCTTAATTCATCTTTAGGAATAGAACTCTAATTTAGACAGATCTATTCCTCCAATGAGTAGGCCAGGTCAGAGAACACTGGTGTGACATTTCTCCATGTCTTCTCTCTGTCCTTACTGTTTTATGACTGGGAGGCTGTCTTCTTAATTCACAATTTTCTTTAGTCACATTTGGAGGAATATTTAAAAATACAAACTTCATTAGATGGCTGATGATTCATTCTTACAACAGGACCCATTTTCTTGTGAATGGGTGCCACAGGTTGGCTCTGGGCATCCTCCTTCATTTCTAAGTGAATTCTACCAAATATTATATAAATATATCATAGTATGTAGCTTTCATTACTTAGTTTTATTGTTGATGAAAATACCTTTTATATTTTTGCTTCTTATAAAGATATTACAGGAATATTTTAGAGGAGATAGAGAATTAAAAGCTAGTTCTAACCTTCCACCTTCCCCTTAAGTCTCAAATGCCTATTTATTAAATGTATTTGTATTTAGACGCATTGCTAACTTTAGAAGTATGCATTAAGAATAAGATTTTAATATAGGCCATGTGACTGTTGAATATACTTGCCATGGCCATTCATTCTAGAATGTCCAATTTGGAATATGATTACTAGAGTTGATTATGTATAGCAGAATTGAAATGAAAGTAGGCATTAGAGACTTTCATCTAATAAACTTATTAAATTTTAGATAAAAAATATCTTCATCAGCAGGTTGTTATTCCGCCTAGAGCACTCATTTTAGAGTTTAATAAAAAAGTCCAGAGGAGTTTTCCTCGTTAAAACAGGTTTTATATATAGGTTTAATCTGCCGGATTGAAAATAACCTTATTAGGGTTAAGAATTAGAATGAAATCACATAAAAATATTTTGAGAATATTTTCAGAAATTATAGGCTTGTCTTGCACTCATAAGAGAAACCTTCTATGATTTAAATTTAAAAAACCCAAAAAGTAACCATTTTCACATTTCAGAAATGATAGTATATTCCGATCCAAAAATCATTCATGTGATTTCCTTAATAACTTTGCTTTGAGGAAAACAAACAAGGACAAACTTGGTTTTAGTGAGTTCTAGCAGAATAAAAAAATCAACAGACTTTTATTATTTATAGTTAAAAATGACCATCACCGGGGCGCCTGGGTGGCGCAGTCGGTTAAGCATCCGACTTCAGCCAGGTCACGATCTCGCGGTCTATGAGTTCGAGCCCCGCATCAGGCTCTGGGCTGATGGCTCAGAGCCTGGAGCCTGTTTCCGATTCTGTGTCTCCCTCTCTCTCTGCCCCTCCCCCGTTAATGCTCTGTCTCTCTCTGTCCCAAAAATAAATAAACGTTGAAAAAAAAAAATTAAAAAAAAATGACCATCACCAAGGCAATCTGTTTTAAAAGAAGGAAATCAAGATCTACCGAGTGCCAAATTTTGTGCCAGGTGATTGACACGTATTATCTCTTTTAATTCTCATAATAACCCATTATATTCTATAAGCTCTAAACGATGCACAGAGAGATCAATTAAGCTATGCAACCTAACACGGCTTGGCTATGACAGAGCTTACTCTGTCCATAACATCAAATTGGGTCAATTGTTCCTGAAATACAACACTAGAAGTTAATTGTGTGATATTCTCGTATGTATTTTATAAAGTAGTTGATCAACTACTACTACAACACAGCTAGTTACTCAAGGCAAAGTGTGGTCTTGAATTTAGAGTTTTTACAAACAAAAGTACATTATGGTTACTAAAACAATTATTCCGTGTTGTAATAAATTCATTTTTTATTTTTATTTTTAAAGTGTGTTTATTTATTTGAAGGAGATAGAGGGAGGGAGGGAGGAAGGGAGAGAGAGAGACAGAGGATCCCAAGCAGGTTCTGCACTGTCAGCACAGAGCCCGATGCAGAGCTCAAACTCACAAAACTGTGAGATCATGACCTGAGCCAAAACCAAGAGTTAGATGGTTAACCTACTGAGCCACCCAGGCACCCCAATAAATTGATTTTTCACATTAAACTGGAAATGGAAAAGGATATAGGGATAATTTTATAAACTTCAAGTAAATTTCTTTATTTTTACGGTAAATTTTACAATGCTTAGTAAGAGTTTATATAAAATCTATGCTTCTAATGCAGGTCAGCATTAACTAAACCCACCAGGTAGGAAAGTATATAAAAGTTTTAAAACATTTCTAGATGATTAAGCTATTTAGCACAATCACAAATTAATTTAAATAGTTCATTTGGCTCCAATGAAAAAAGTTATTTGCTATGTTGAGTTATATGCAACCAGATATAAATATGGAACTATGCCTAACTAGATATTTTACCACTTTTTGTGTGTATGGATCAGAAGCTTCTTAGGAAAGCAGAACAGAGAAAATAATTGAAACAGTGGGAATTTAATGCAGGGAATTTGTTGCTCTGGTTATGTAAGGTCCAAGCCAAACAGAGGGAAATGAGGTAACACAAAGATCAGAAGCAACTAAATTAGAGGATCAAAGGAAAGAGATCAATTGTGGCAAAACCATGCATCAAGTAATCTATCTTCCTTGTCTAAACCCCAAAACAACCAGCTGGCCTGAGAGTTTGGAAAGTTTAGCTGTGAGGATCTCCCATCTCAGGATAGAGAGCTGGACCAGGAAAGCGTGAGGAACTCATCTGGGAGCCAAAGGACCACGAACTAGCAAGGCTTTTTTTATTGATGAAGATCTACATTGCCTTATCTTATGCCCATTAAACACTTTATTAAAGGAAGTTGAAATTATGTATTTTAATTCCTTTTTTAAACTAACAAGTTATAATATTTTCAAGTTATTTTCATGAAAAGTTTTCCAGATATTTTTCCTTATTGTCATCTTCTATCATGTCTTAGTTGGTCTTACCCTTAGAAAATGTAATACCACATCTTAAATGTAAATTTACTGCAATTATGTAAGTGTAACTAAAATTCCATAATAAGACAATGCCAATTTTATTCTCAGAGCAAAATACTCAAAAGAACTTTAAAAGATGCAGTAATAATAGAGCGATTCAAGGTTAATGGAATAAAGTAATCAATGTTCATTCTTCAGCAGACTTTAGAATGTTTAGTCTTTCCCTAGAAAGGATACAGACTGATGTTGGTACAAACATTGGCAAAGTGAGGACTGTAGACATACCTGCCACAATTTTTTGTAAATAATATTTTGTTAGAACAAAGTATGCCCATTCATTTAAATATTGTCTTTGACCATCTTGACTTGCAGTGGCAGAGGTGAATAGTTGTGACAGAGATGATTTAACTCACCATACCTAAAATGTTTATTAATTGCACCTTTATAGAAAAACGTTGCAGACTTACATATATTTATGGGATGTTATTTTCCTTAACTAAAACTTCCATTATTAGAAGAGTCTCATTTCATTTCTTCTATCACCTGGGGATAGAAAACAACAATCACAAAACCAATTCCATATCCCTCAAATGTCCATGAAGCCAAATATATGTGCCAGATTTCAACTCCATGTAGGGAAAATCCCTGTATCATTAGAGCCATTTTCAATACCAAATTAGGCTATTTTTAATTGTGCTAAACAATTATTTATCAGGTATTCTTCATATAAGGTTATTTTAAAAATTTTTCTACAAAGTGGACTTAATTCACATTTTTATCTAATAGGAGTTCATGTTGTAGCTCAGATTGTATTTTTTTTCTGTGGTCATTGTCTTTTTCATAATTATTCCATTGTAATTAATTGATGCTTTTAAATTGAAATTCTTCCTAAACGTCTCCATAATTTAGTATATATTTTACTTTTAAATGTTTTTTAATGTTTACTGTTTTTAATTTGAGAGAGAGCAAGCATAAGCAAGGGAGGGGCATATGGAGAGAGAGAGCACATAAGTAGGGGAAGACACAGAGAGAATCCCAAGCAGACTCTGCAATGTCTGCACAGAGCCCAACACTGGGCTTGATCCTATGAACCATGAGATCATGACCTGAGCTGAAATCAACAGTTGGCCATTCAACTGGCTGAGCCACACAGGTGCCTCAATATATATCATAATACAAGTTTGCAAGTAAAGTCAATTATTCTTAATCTGCTAAGTCCTTTGTTCACCATATATTTATCATTGTGAAAATAACATTAATTTTGAATTCTATTCTCAAGGGATGGATATAATTGTCATTGAAGCGTTAATAGAGACATATATTAAGTAGTGATAATTTCAGCTTGGACATGGTAGGACACAGAGGCATATCTCAAGAAGGTTTAATTAAAAGTCAGTTTCAGCGAGAAGGAGCCAAGATGGTGGAACAGCATGGAGGTTTTTTGTGTGTCTCGTGTCCATGAAATACAGCCAGACCAACACTAAACCATCCTACAGGCCTAGAAAACTGATTTGAGGATTAGCACAACAATCTGCACAACCTGAACCACAGAATTCAGCAGGTATGCAGCATGGAGAAGTGAACTGGGGAGAGAGAAGCCATGGAGGGCAACGAGCTGCTTTTGCATGTAGAGAGAAGATGGAGACAGGGGCAGGGGGGAGAATATGGGAAAAGCACCCTCCTCAAAAAGCAGCTGGCAGAAAGTGGAAGAGTGGAAACAGCCACAGGGACTGAACTAAAAAGGGAGAAAGGAGAAAGGAGAGGGTTTAAATTCCATTAAGACTGTAAATAGGGGGAGCACAGAGTCTGAAACTCCACAGCTCAATACCTGGCAGTACTCTGGTGGGAAGGGCAAACCCCCAGGAGCAGAGTGGGGTCCGGGAGTTTCTCAGGCCACACAGGAGAAGCGGTTCCACTGCTGCAAGGACATTTGGTAGAGGCTGTGAGGCCATCTGAGCCCAGCAGACCCCAGAGAACAGCCACATTTGCTGGTGCTGGAATAAGGTCATTGAGGATGAAGCCTGGTGCCAGATGTGTGTTGTGATTTTCCACAATCCCTGAAAAGTTGCTGCTGCACTGTCCCATGGACTTTTTCTGGGGTGGGCTGGCACCCGGCCACAGTCACTGGGCATCGGTGGCAACACAGTCCTGCAAACAATCCAGGGTGCAGCTGACACCTGGCTATTGCTTCGTGAGACCCTCTGCAGAGGGCACAAAGGGTCAAAGCTGCAGTCTCTCAGAAGAAAAGGGCCAGAAAAACAGCCACATCTGAGACAAAACTCGGGAGGGAGGTGCTGCCTTGGGCTTGGTAATAGACTGTGCAAAAGCGGGGAGTGGACAGAAGCCGAAGACAAAGGATGGGTGCTTGATTGCTGATTGGGGAGAACAGAGCTCTGATACTAGAGACTGGGTACATGGGTGGCCCCATTTTCACTGTTCCTGCGCATGTGCATACGCACCTACAATCCCCACAACAATCCACCCCAGTAGGCTAGCAGTGCCATCTAGTGGATAACAAAGCCATTACACTAAGCCATGTGCAACTGGGTCAACCTCGCTCTTCAAGAACACAAGTCTCACTGCCTGCTTAATTTATGGACTATAAAGCACTACAGGGTTTGACTTCTAGGGGAAAATGAAGTAATTTCAGCCGTATTTCAGTCTGTTAGCTGGTCCATGTATTTCTTTCTTTCTTTCTTTCTTTCTTTCTTTTCCTTTTTCTCTTTTTTGTTTCTTTTCTTTTTCTTGAATACAGAAAGAGAAAAAATTCATTTTTATTTTCAATTTTTATTAAAAATATTTTTCTTTAATTTTTCTACTATATTTTTTTCTTTTGTGTAAATTTGTCAAATTCTATTTTACTTCCATCATTCCATTTTAGTCTACTTCAGTGTATTCATTTTTTCAAATTTTCAAACGATTTCCTTTTTAATTTTTTCCCTTTTTTTCTCTAATCTATCAATCCACTTGCAATACAGACCAAAACATACCTAGGATCTAGCATCATTTTTTTCGATTTTGTGTGTGTGTGTATTTGTTTTCAATTTTTTAGTTGTAATATTTTAAAAATTTTATATTTTTAATGTTAATTTTTTCTACCTCATTAATTCCTTTTCTCTCTTAAAAATGACAAAATGAAGGAATTCACCCCAAAAGAAAGAGCACAAAAAATGACAGCCAGGGACACAACCAACACACATACAAGCAAGATGTCTGAAGCAGAATTTAGAATTACTATAATAAGAATACTAGCTGGAGTCGAAAATAGATTGCAATCCCTTTCTGCAGAGATAAAAGAAGTAAAAGCCAGTCAGGATGAAACAAAAAATGCTATAACTGAGTTGCAATCTCGAGTGGAGGTGACAGCAGCAAGGATGGATGAGGCAGAACAGAGAATCAGTGATATAGAGGACAAACTTATGGAGAATAATGAAGCAGAAAAAAAAGAGGGAATTAAGGCAAAAAAGCATGATTTAAGAATTAGAGAAATTAGTGACTCATTAAAAAGGAACAACATCAGAATCATAGGGGTTACAGAAGAGGAAGAGAGAGAAATAGGGGTAGAAGATTATGTGAGCAAATCATAGCAGAAAACTTTCCTAACCTGGGGAAAGACACAGACATCAAAATTCAGGAAACACAGAGGACTCCCATTAGATTCAACAAAAACTGACCATCAACAAGGCATATCATAGTCAAATTCAAAAAATGATCAGGCAAGGAGAGAATCATGAAAGCAGCAAGGGAAAAAAAGTCCCTAACCTACAAGGGAAGACAGATCAGGTTTGCAGCAGACCTATCCACAGAAACTTGGCAGGCCAGAAAGGAGTGGCAGGATATATTCAACGCGCTAAATCAGAAAAAAAAAAAAAAAACAAAAAAAAAAAAAACATGCAGCTAAGTATTCTTTATCCAGCAAGGCTGTCATTCAAACTAGGAGAGATAAAAATTTTCTGAGACAAACAAAAATTAAAGGAGTTTGTGACCACTAAACCAGCCCCACAAGAAATTTTAAGGGGGACTCCCTGAAGGGAGAAAAGATGAAAAAATAAAATAAAGACCAAAAGCAACAAAGATTAGAAACGTCCAGAGAACACCACCAAAAACTCCAACTCTACAAGCAACATAATGGCAATAAATTCATATCTTTCAGGATTCACTCTAAATGTCAACGGACTCAATGCTCCAATCAAAAGACATAGGGTAACAGAATGGATAAGAAAACAAGATCCATCTATATGCTGTGATGGAGAACCATCTTTCATGCTAATAGTCAACAAAAGAAAGCTGGAGTAGCCATATTATCAGACAATCTAGACTTTAAAATAAAGACAGTATCAAGAGATGCAGAAGAGCATTATATCATAATGAAGGGGTCTATCCACCAAGAAAACCTAACAATTTTAAACATTTATGTGCCAAGTTTGGGAACACCCAAGATTATAAATCAGTTAATCACAAACATAAAGATACTCATTGATAATAATACCATAATAGTAGGGGATCTCAACACCCCACTCACAGCAATGCACAGATCATCTAATAAAAAAATCAACAAGGAAACAATGGCTTTGAATGACACACTGGACCAGGTGGACTTAACAGATATAGTCAAAACATTTCATGCTAAAGCAGTGGAATATACATTCTTCTCTAGTGCACATGGCACATTCTCCAGAATAGACCACATACTGGGACACAAATCAGCCCTCAACAAGTACAAAAAACTCAGGATCATACAGTGCATATTTTCAGACCACAATGCTCTGAAACTCAAAATTAACCACAAGAAAAAATTTGGAAAGGTAACAATACTTGGAGAGTAAGGAACATCCTACTAAAGATGAATGGGATAACCGAGAAGTGAAAGAGGAAATTAAAAATTTCATGGAAGCCAATGAAAATGATAACACCACAACCCAAAACCTCTGGGACACAGTAAAGTTGGTCATAAGACGAAACTATATAGCAATCCAGGCTTTCCTAAAGAATAAGAAAGATCTCAGATACACAAACTAACCTTACGCCTTAAAGAGCTGGAAAAAGAACAACAAATAAAACCCCAAACCAGTAGAAGATAGGAAATAATAAAGATTAGAGCAGAAGTTAATGCTATCAAAACCAAAAAAACTGTAGAAGAGTTCAAGGAAACCAGAAGCTGGTTAACCAGAATTAACAAAATTGATAAACCACTAGCCAGTTTGATCAAAAAGAAAAAGGAAAGGACCCAAAGAAATAAAATCAAGAATGAGAGGGGAGTTATCACAACCAACACAGCAGAAATAAAAACAATAATAAGACAATCTTATGAGCAATTATATGCCAATATAAGAGGCAGTCTGGAAGAAATGGACAAATTCCTAGAAACATATACACTACTAAAACAGAAACAGGAAGAAATAGAAAATTTGAACAGACCCATAACCAGCAAAGAAATTGAATTAGTCAAAAATGTCCCAAAAAACAAGAGTCTAGGGCCAGATGGCTTTCCAGGGGAATTCTACCAAACATTTAAGGAGCTATTATCTTGAGCTGTTGCAAAAAATAGAAATGGAAGGAAAACTTCCAAACTCTTTCTATGAAACCAACATTACCTTCATTCCTCAACAAGGTATTAGCCAACTGGATCCAACAATACATTAAAAATTATTCACCATGACCAAGTGGGATTTATACCTGGGATGTAGGACTGGTTCAATATCCACAAAAAAATCAACGTGATTCATCACATCAGTAAAAGAAAGGACAAGAACCATATGATCCTCTCAATAGATGCAGAGAAAGCATTTGACAAAACACAACATCTTTTCTTGAAAAAACCCTCAAGAAAGTAGGGAGAGAAGGATCATATCTCAAGATCATAAAAGCCATATATGAAAGGCCCAATGCTAACATCATCCTCAATGGGGAAAAACTGAGAGTTTTCTCCCTAAGGTCAGGAACAAGACAAGGATGTCCACTCTCACCACTGTTATTCAACATAGAATTGGAAGTCTTAGCCTCTGCAATCAGACAACACAAAGAAATAAAAGCATCCAGATCGGCCAGGAAGAGGTCAAACATCACTTTTTGTAGATGACAAGATCCTCTACATGGAAAACCAAAAAGATTCCACCAAAAACTGCTAGAATTGATTCATGAATTCAGCAAAGTTGCAGGATATAAAAATGCACAGAAATCAGTTGCATTTCTATACACCAAAAATGAAGCAACAGAAAGAGAAATCAAGGAATCAATCCCACTTACACTTGCACCAAAAACGACAAAACACCTAGGAATAAATCTAACCAAAGAGATGAAAAATCTATACACTGAGAACTATAGAGACAAAACATAAGAGACTCTTAAATATGGAGAATAAACAGAGGGTTACTGGAGGGGTTGTGGGAGGAGGGATGGGCTAAATGGGTAAGGGGCATTAAGGAATCTACTCCTGAAATCATTATTGCACTATATGCTAGCTAATTTGGATGTAAATTCAAACAATAAAATAAAAAGATAAATAAAAAATCAGCTTCAGAACGTTTGATTTTCAGGAACCATACTTTTGGAAATAAGAAAAAAAAAAGGATTGTGAAATCAACTTCTAAAAATTGCATTAAAAGTTCTTAGTGACACCAATTTAAAATTTGATTCCCAAACATTTGTGGAATGCAGAAATCATTGAGTATACAAAATGAAAGTGTTTAATTGCCACTTGTTAAGACAGCCAAAGGAAAGAAATGAAACAGAGCATTAAAAAAAAAAAAATAATGTGTTGATAAAGTGGCGTGCGTCCAACTCATTTCTAATACAATTCCTCAAAAATTATATTTAACACAATTCACTCATGTAGAGCACAGATTTCATTTAACATCATAAATAACTAAATATAGTACCTACACATTAAAAGACATGGAACTTACTTAATTTTATATATGTTTAATTGGAAATGGAACTCCGACTTAGTAAATTATTTGTTTTTCTGTTTTGTTCTGGACTGGAGCCAAAATCCCTAGCCTGGATTTTACCTTTTTACCTGCAACTGCTCTGGAAGCCTGGGGTGGGGGGGAAGGACAAGCAGGATGTGGGGCACAGAGGCAGTGCTCTCCACCTCCCGGTGCCCCTCTCTCAAGTTCATTCCTTTCTGAGATGCTATTTCAGGCTCAGACCTACATGAGTTCTTTTCAAGAGACAGTACCCCACAACTCCCCCACTGGCAACCACTGCTGCAACCTCAAGAAATATGGATACTACCAGATGGCTTTTGTAGCGACTTTGGTGTTTGTTGCTGTCTGGAGGCACTAGGGGTGACTCAGAGTACCCCACTGATATCAAGCAGTAATGTCTGCTGAGGGAGACAGCCTTCTCCCACCAGATGCACACTTCCCTAATGAGGACCTGAAAGCCATGGTTTTATTACTTCCAGCATTATTATTTTGTACCAAAGTCTCAATCTTCCATAATTCCCATATCCTTAATTTTGGCAAGAGTTCTATTTAGGGCCAAAATAGGAAATAATTCAAATGCCGCTCTAGTAATTATCCTCCTTAAAGATACTTCAACAAAATTCTTGGAGAGGTTAGCACAGCTCAATTTGTTTCTGCTTTAAAGGGAGACTTTTCTCTTACGTCTTATGTCTACTTTCTCTTGTTTGCTCTATTGTAGGAAATAGTAAGCATCCGTTGTGTCTTTTCCTTCCATGATCACATCACATGTTGCTGCTGGTGATGTACCTGAAATATTCTTGTAGGGCCATTCTTTTGTACACAGTATGGTTCTGAGCCATAAGTGGGACGATATCTCTAGCCCCAAGTGTGAAGTGTATGATTCCATCCAATTATCCAGCGCATTTCAATCTCTGCAAATGCACACACATGCGCGCCCGTACACAACACACACACACACACACACACACACACACACACACACACACGAATGACTGGTTCAGTCAAGTAATGTTGTCCTAAGTTGGTCCAATCAGAGTGATACCTGGGACTGTTATTTATCACAAAGAAAAGCTTTCTTTGCATGCCAGCTCTGAACCCAGGAGGCAGGAACATTGATCTGCTGGGCCACTGTAGAAACAATACACCATAGGAGCCAAAGTTTACAAAATCAGAGAAACGATGCTGTGATGACAAAGTTTGAGTCCCGAATGTGCTGGTATTTGAAACTAGAACCAACTACAGATCTTCACGTTTTTGAACCAATAGTATTTTCTGCTTAAACCTGATTGTACTGAATTCTATGTCACTTGAAATTGAAAGATTACAATGCAGATGATAACAGATCAATTTGTTTCCCTGAATGCTGATCACTGAGAACCTTCAAGCATTCCATTACATCAAGTGTGTGTGTGTGTGTGTGTGTGTGTGTGTGTGTGCGCGCGTGCGCACGCGCGCGCACGCGCGTTGGGGGGTATGTAGCATAAATCACTTTCTGCAAATAATAAGTACTTTTGATCAATTTCAAGCAACTTCTATGATATCACTGAAATTAGAGTTTGGAAGAGATGGGTATGATCGATTCTTTTGAGTCACTGTTAGCCATTCTTAGCATGTAACATAAATCATGATTCCTCCCTGACTTCCTCCTTGCTCTCTTTTAGAGTTTACGCAGAGATTTTAAATTTAGAATATGGACCCCTAATTTACAATCTGGCACGTAAGGAGCTTAGCAACATCACTCCATCCCAACGGCAGGTGAAACTGGACAAACTAAACAATTTTGATGATTCTTAGGTCTAGCATGAAGTAAAACCATAGCAGACTGCTGTCCCCAAAACTGGAGAGACAGATGGGGAGATATAGAAAATCAAAATTGACCTGAGGAGAAACTCACACAGAGAAGCTTCTACAGGAACCAGTGCTGGAGTAGGAAACCCTAAACTCTAATTGATGAATTACTGGAGGTCACTGTGCACAAGTCTGACCATGAAACATCCAGGGAGACTCAGTCATTGGGGGATGCCATACATTGTTAGTTTTATCTCCTGGAGCTCTACAAGGTCCTCAGTGTGGCTCTAGAGAAAAATCTCTTGCTTCTGGCAGAGGGAAGGTAAAAGGAACCACTTTGAAATACTCCAGAAGATTCTGTGCTTAAAAAGTCTGCCCTGAGGAGAAACTATTTTACCAGATCCTAACCTGCTGGGGTTTTATCAGAATTTAACCAATGGTGGAAAGGGAAATACCCAATTCCAGCCCCTTCCAGTCATCCTCCCAATTAAGGAGAATGTCTCCCAATTAAGGAGAATGATCCAAAGGAGAAGCATTGGTAAAACTCACAGCCTAAGGCCCAGGTTCACCAAAAGACTGATCTCTAATTATAGGACTTAAGAATGCTTGCTCTCCCCCCATACCTATCACTAAATTACTAAAAACCTATTTACTGCAGTTCCTTTTACCCAGCATATCATGTCTGCCTCTTAGCAACAAAAAATCACAATGCATACTAAAGACAACAAACACAGTTTGAAGAAACTAAACGAGCATCAGAATCAGTTATTGTAGTCACTCATTTCATGTCAATATACATGATAGTGTGACAACCACACAGGACAATTTATCTCAGGAATTAGTAACTTAGCCTGGTATCCCACATATTGTAGACTATTATATAGAAGAGGATAGATATACCACACACACACACACACACACACACACACACACACCCATATGCAATGGAGTTGGACAAGAGAATCTCTGGGATCCACTTCTCTCACTCTACAACTACAACCCTACTAATAATGTTCAAGTTTCCCCTATTATCAGAACCTATTGATTCTTGAGGTTTCCTTTGGCTTTAAATGTTTGCCTTGGCATCTTAGTGCCAAGTTAAGGAATCAGTGCATTTTTTAATGCTTTGATGTAATCATGCTTTTAATAGTATTGCTTGAAAATATAGCCAAGTTCTTTTCATTTGGCAAAGACAGAAACCAGAAGAGAAAAATTAACCAAGTCCCTGGTTTTCATTAAAAGACAATAGTGAATATATTTGAGGATTTTAAGGGTGCTATCTTAGATTGAAATATTACTAACCTAAGTCACCTTTCAGTTCCTTCAATTGCCAATTTAAGAAAGTTGCAATAGTGAGCTATGTAACAATCCAATTTTTTTTTTAACTGTTCTCTTTTACAATCAGATACCATATGTGAAGGAGCATATTCAATTTTGAAAAACCTGTTTGCTTACGATTCAAGCCAAATGCAATTCTCACTAATTGCTTTAAACTATTCTACAATAAGGAGGTTTTTAAAATGTTGATCCCAATATGTGTTTAATGTAAAAAGTTAAAATGAAATTTTAATATATTTCTATACTTTAATCCTGGAATAATTATCCCTTGATATTTACAAGAACCAAACATAATTAACCCTAAAACATAGTTTCAGATTTGAAGAAGTGAATAATAAAAAAAGGTAGTATTAGAAACAGTAAATCAAAGCTAATGAAGCAACATTAGCACTTTTATGTTGTAGGTTCTAATTAGAAAGTCTGTTAATGAAATTGGGGCATTTACTTAATTGCTGTGAACAATTATTTTCAAATTAAGCTTGGCAATTAAATAGCATGATTAAGCTCAGAGTAGTGTATTTAGGTAGGGGTATGTTAACTGTTTTGCATGCTGTATTATCTATGGCAGTTTAAACTCTGAGTATCTGCTGATTAACAAATGTAAATGGCATTCAGTACTTCTTGGTCTTGGTGATTTATGCAAAGAAGTTTCCTACTGCTTTAAATACTTGCCTTGCACAGTAACTTAAAACTACTGGAACCCCAACCTCCAACCTGCCCCACTTAACTTAAATAGATTTTTTCCTCCCTATAAATGTCAAACTTCCTGAAATATGCTTCTACATTTATAGCCTCCATGTGCTCTAACTCTTGCTCTCAGTCTTCGGTACTGTCGCAAACAATACCGATGGCTACAAAATAGAAATTTCACATTCACTTAACACTAATAGGTTTTTTGATCCTCAATGATAATCTTTGAGATAGGTATTTTAACATTTCTATCTTCCAGGTCAAGCTGAGGTTCAGAAAGATTTTTTAAAAATTTTCAAAGACACCATTGATAAACGGCAGAACGGGGATTTTTTTTAACGTTTATTTATTTTTGAGACAGCGAGAGACAGAGCATGAATGGGGCAGGGTCAGAGAGAGAGGGAGACACAGAACTGGAAACAGGCTCCAGGCTCTGAGGTGTCAGCACAGAGCCTAACGCAGGGCTCGAACTCACGGACTGCTAGATCATGACCTGAGCTGAAGTCAGATGCTTAACTGACTGAGCCACCCAGGCGCCCAAGGATGGGGATTTAAACATAAGTTCACTTACTGCAAATCCCATGCATCTTCTGTAAAATAGGGCTTCCTCTTATTATGTCTATGAACATGGTGTCTTCTAATTGAAATGGGAATATTTTTTACATTCCCCATTTTACTGCATTTCTCAAAATCTGAAACTGCTGACCACTCTCTAATTCTGAAATGCCCGTGATTTTTAAATCATCAATTTTTTCCTAGTTATGGTTCTACATCTTCAATGTCTTGTTCCATTTCTTTTGCCAGGTTTCCAACTCCTGTAGGTGAACAAAGCTCCCTTCTCAAACTTTACGTTTTCTTCAATGCTAAGTTATGGTGATTGATTCTACAACAAATTAACTTGTGCAGTTGCCATGTGTCAAATTATTACCTCAGTTCCACATGTACCCTTTATTTCCTCCTCTGAAAATATAGCTGGGCCCTTTTAATATTTGTACTTTGTTGGCTGGCACAATTTTGAACGTTGTTAGAGGGTACCAGCAGAACAGTGAAGGAAAAAACAGGTATTTAACTTCCAGTGTACTTCTCTGGTCAGGGTCCTACAGTGAAGCTTCTCCAGCATTCAGCTCCTTTCGTAAGTGGCTTTTTCAGCACCAGTTCTGCAGTGTGAGGAAGCCAGTAGTTTAGCCAAGCAAAATTGCAAATGGTTTTGCTAAGAGTTCCAACATAGGGCACCTCCTGTTGGCCAGCTTTCCCCAGAACCACAGAGAACCAATTTCCAGCAATTTCTGCCAGGACGGTTCCTCAGATTCCTCTGGCATTCAATGCCAAGAGGCCAAAACCTTGCCCTTTCCACTGAGATCGGGATTTCAGGTCTGGATTGTAGTAGAGAAATTCTTCCATGTGTGCTCTATCTCAGCCGGGGTGTAATGAGTTAATGATTGTGTCTTCAATCTCTTATTGCTGCACTCTTCAGATTCTCTCTCTTCTTATTAGCAAATCCCTTGTGAACTTTAAACCCCTAGTGAAAAAAAAATGGTTATTTGTATTAAGCTTTTCCTTTTCAAAACATGGTGTGGTTTCTGTCTTCTAGTAGGACCCTAAATGATGCATCCACAGATACTTATACCGTCTTCACAAGTACAAAATTAAACTAATAATTTCACCCTCCAAAAGTTGGAGCTTCTCTCCTATTTCCCATATTGCTAGTCATTCAGGAAATAAGCTTTGAGTGCCGTTTAATTTCTTTTCCTTCCTCTTAATTAACCAATACTCTCACATAATATGCAGGCATATGCACACCCACACGTGCATGCACAGACACACACACGCACACACACACACACACACACATACTCACTCACTCAATCCTTAGCTTCTGTCAATTTCCAGCTAACAATTTCAGGCCTCTTTGCTTCTTTGTTATGTGGCCAAACCATTTTAGCAAATTTTAAGTATCTCACCTTTTCCACAGCTACATCTTACCTTTGGAGTGCTGCCTGAGAAAATCACACAGTTAGGTAGTGTGGTACAAAAACCAATTATCGGTCTTGCAACCGGAAGTAGACACTCAACAAAGCAATTCTAGTCTCCTATTTGCCACCAAGAGTTTTTAAAATGCTCTCCATACTTCTCAAATCTCCAACACATTCTTCTCAGTCTTTACGTCCTCTCACACATATAAAACATAAGTTATTTAGAGAGAGTATTAATGTATCAGTATTTGCATAAAGTTATTGCCACATATAGTTTTTTCTAATAGGTCTCCATCCCATTTTTTAAATTTTATTGATATTATAGATGAGGTACCTCACAGTTATATTCTTATATAAAATGAATTTCTGTTTTATTATAACATTTGTTTCCTTTTCTTACCACTTCAATGTCTTCCTCTGTACTCATCCCTTCTCATGAGCATTTATATATTTTGAAGTCTGTTGCATTATAAAAAATAACAATAATCATGACTACCAACACAATAGTAATGTTATTCATCTTATACATTCTCATTCCACATTCCCTTTTCCAAAGAACATCACTAATATCCAACTTCTTGATCAACCCCAAAATTTGGGATCCCCTTTTCCCTCATATGTGAACAATCACAGAGATGCTTTATTCTAAATTTTTCTTAAATCTGTTTAATTCTCCTCATCCCACAGTAATGAAAATGTCTATATTCCACCCAATTTTCCCTGAATTTTTCAAAGCTTCTTCTGTTCATTCTTAGCTAATTATGCCAGTTTCAGATTAATGTATTCTGTTGTTTCATGATAGTAATAGGAAAAGAGGCTAGAATACTTAAAAAATTCTACTGGAAGCTTTAAAATCCCCTCCCCTCTCTCCCTTTTTCTATCACCTCCTTCTTACTCTACTAGATTCCATAGAATTTCTCCTTATTCCAGTGTTTCTGACTTTGTGATTTTTCCCCACACCCAGAAATTTGCAAACTTGTTTCACTGGGTCCATGTTTCTGAGGATTATAATTAGTTCTACTTTAATGTATTTTTCTCAATAATAAAATAAATGCTGTACATATCTCCACCTAAAATATAGTGGTATGAAATCTGAATGGATATTAAGTGAACTTATATAAGATTTTTTTTACTTCAGATGATTTGTTTTTAATGTTTATTTATTTTTGAGAGCCAGAGCCAGAGCATGAGCAGAGGAGGAGCAGAGAGAGGGAGAGAGGGAAACACAGAATGTGAAGAAGACGCCAGGCTCTGAGCTGTCAGAACAGACCACGACGTGGGTCTTGAACTCACAAACCTTGAGATTATGCCCTGAGTTGAAGTCGGATGCTTAACTGACTGAGCCACCCAGGCACCCAACAGACAAACTTGTTAGTGACATAACCAATAATTCATATGAACTGCTCTGTTATCTGTGTCTTTTTTTTTAAAGATATTAGTTTATTTGCTTTCTTTTTTTTATTTGTTTTTATTTATTTCCATATTGAACTCTTGGTTGAGGATAGAAAGCATAAATAATGACAATTTTGAATGATAGCAAGTTTAATAATAATTCTGGAAACAAACAAGATGACTGTCATATTTATATGTTGCATTCATTTAATATTTGCATCAAACTTTCTTAACTTTCAAAACCAAAGTAAGTGCAAAAAAGAGAAAAAATAGTGATTATAATTACATATTTTATATATTTCTTGGGGATAAAATATATGCACCCATGAGGTGTTAATGTGTTATTTGTGCTTTTAAATAGCAATGTAAATCCTCTCTACTAGCTCATTATTTAGGAACCAAATATAAAATTAGGATGAAACACTCATTTCTTTTAGCCAAAAAAGTAAAAGAAATGCAAGAAGCAGAAACAACAGCTTATGAAACCATTTTATCTATGTTAGACATCTTGAAGTATAATTATATTTTAGTCTACATTTATTATATATCTAGTCCTAGACCTTTCCCGCCAAATAATCTATGCACAATATCTTGTGCATTACCATATTATTCTCATATTTTTTAATTATTTAAAGTAAACAATATGCTTTCTTGTTGTTAAATGGCTCAAATTTGCCTATCTGAAATATGTGTTAGTATATTGTATTTATATTGTTGTAAACTATTTTATCAAAACATTCACAATACAAACTTTAAGAAACGTTTCTCTATAATTTATAATGTAAAACCTAAAATGACAAGAATTCTTAAATTCTTAAGAGGATTTATATAATTATATTGTACTATTAAAGACGTCCTCCAGCAAAAGATTTTTAAAATATACTGCATTACTTCAAAGAACCATGTTCTTTTATGCCTTTGGGCTTGCAGTGATTATGTTTCCTCTACCTTGAAATCTCTGCTCTAATTCCACTTTCAGGCTTCCCCCACATTATTTCTACTTATTTGGTCTAAGTTCAAATATCATTCCCTTCAAGGTTTCCCTGGTACATCAGTCTGTTAGGTTAGTGTGTATTTGCCCTTATGGTACCTTGAACTTATTAAAAAAAAAAATACACATGGACTTATCTGTCATCTTTTGATTTTCTGGAAGAATTTAGAGTTCAAAGAGCTCTGCCTGGTTTTTCTCTGCTGTGTACACCTATCACTTACTAGTCTTTTTTTTCTTTTTGTATAAATGAATAAATGGCCTCCTAGTTTGTCTACCTCCCTTCCAATATGTCGCCCTTGAATTGTTTATCTTGTAAACACTAAAGTCATCTATAAAAATTTACTATAATGCACACCTGAAATTAATATAAAATTGTATATTAACTAACTGAAATTAAAATAAAAACTTGAAAAAGAAACCTTAAAGCTAATTGTTGAGTCAATGGCTCCAGCTTACCTAGAGCAGAAGTTGCCATTCTGTCTGTTTAGTTGGGGATTTCCACTGGGGATTCAATTACAGGAGCAGATTTTTAGTTCATACTTCCAAAGGTTTTGAGTCTGGCAGAGTGGATCCTTGGTGGTTTTTGGACAAATCTTTGACCAACAGCAATCTGCAGAATTTTAGATTTTATTGTAAGTTCCTTTGAATGATATTTGATGCCCACTGTTTTCTCACCTATCACTCATTTGTCATGTGTCCCTTTACACAACTGTTTGCAGTACTCCATACATGCTATGCATTTTCATGTTCACTGTTCATCCTTTTCTTCAGCTTGAAAAATCAAATTTTATTTCACAATTGAAGATAAATGTGAGTAAATTGTCCCCACATTTCCAAATTTGTGTCCACAGTAGAAAGATTTCACATACCAAAAGGCCAGGACAAATGCCCTATACAACACACTGTTTTCACAAAAGTACTGTCTACATACACAATATCAGATCACAGAATCCACCTGTTTGACTAGTATAGTTATGCTCACAATAGAAGTTGTAGAATAGATCCCGCTTTCCAGGATGGACCACTTGACATGCCAATCTATTTATTTTGTTATGTTTCTGTACCTAGTAGATTATATAGTCATCTTTTGCTATTTGTAGCTGTCCCAAGTGAACTATCTGCCCCTCTAGTTCAGAAACTGTGATTTTAAAAACATTTTAAGTAATCTCTGTCCCCAACATGGGGCTCAAAATCACGACCCCAAGATCAAGAGTTGTATGCTCTACTGACTGAGCCAGCCAGGTGCCCCAGAAACTGTTTTATTCACCTATGTATTCCCGATCAAATGCAATACTCAATGTATTATAGGATTTCAATGAATTTAGTTGAACCACACTAAATACTTTCTACCATTTATTATTTTATCTTTAATAGGGGTTTAAATAAGCAATATTCATATAGCATTATGGGAAACCAAATAGCTATGTACTGGTTAAGGAGATTATAGGTTAAGCATTACATTGCTTTCTGGCCATGCCTGACCAGTATCTAGTTAATGTGTATTTAGGGGTTGGGTCCTGTCTGTGCTCATGAATTCCGTAGACCATGTTATCTATGGAATATCTTATCTTGCTCTCCACCCTGTTTTGCACATCTGCTCTTTGGTAGTCTTGGGAATGCCTTGTTTTTTTGCAAGCTTTCTATGCTTTCTATACGTTGTTACCAACATATAGCCATGGACATATTGTGCAGTATTTCCCTATAATGTGTACCTAACAAATCTGGGAGCTTGAGAGCAGCTCGGGGAGACTTCCCTCAGCCTCCCTCCCACCTGTCTTGACTTGTGGAGTCTTGAGAAATCTTTTCTACCATCCTAGGCTTTTCTGGACAAAGTTGAAAGCCAAACACACAACTGGTGACCCTGATGTGATAAGCCACACCTGCACAGCATCCTCCCATAATCAAGGTATTTCAATGTAAGAGATGGGACAAATAAGGCTCAGAGAACTTTAAATTACCTAAGATTACAAACCAATTAGTATTATAATCTGGATTCTAACTAGTCTAGCTACAAAGTCTAAATAGTAAGCGATAATAGGAAAATCACTAACCTACTTAATCACTTACTTAATCACTATGCTGTGTTACAATGAGTACTTAAAAGCGTTTGTATTTCTCTCAAATAACTTAATTATTATCAAAGGCTTTTCTACTATAGATTATTATTGTGATGATTTAATTTGTTGTCGCTCTCAATGCTAGAGCATGAAAACTAAGGGCTTCCTTATGCCAAACTTTCTAAAGTGACAGACAACAATTTTAGATGTAGAATAAAAGAAAGTTACAAAATCTTGAGAAGGACCAGGTCATATAGTGGGACAGAGAACTCCCCTTGAACTCTAATTAAAGAGAAATAAAATTTCCAACAAATAGGTGCAGAGAACCCATTGGTAACATTTGCTCATATGACAAAATTTTATTATACTCCTTTTACCATTATATTCTTTTTTACTTATCAATTATATTATAACATGCTTTACATCATCTGTGCCTTTATACATGGTTTTACTCTCTATATTAAAATTATTTCAACTGCTTCTATTCATAAAAATAAACTTGCAACCATGTAGGATACTACAGGCCTTAATAACGCTTAGCTCATAGGGATGTAGTAAATATTAAATGAGTTAATATATGTAAAATATATAAATCAGTGCCTGCCTAATAAAGAGTAAATATTGGCAACTTTTGTGATTACAAAAAAAAATATAGTTATGTGTAAACTTATGTTCTCTGAAGGAAAGTTAGTACATTTCTATTTGAAAGAAGGAAGCAATTTTAAAGAGGTAAATAAATATTGGAGGCAATTCTCCACGATTCCCTCTTTCTGCTTGTTTTTTAAGCAAAGGCATGGGCTGATTTTATTCCAGACTATTTTTCAGGGATTTTATGTAGCCAGTAGCCTTGAAAGATGGAGATAGTATCCCCTTCTAGAGCAAAAAGCAAGTTTGTTTACTGTCTAGTATAACAAATATAACCATTCTCTCCAGGACAGAGGTCAGGTAGTTTCATTAAAAAAAAAAATGGATTTTTTTATGTTTGGAGTCTCCCTCCCTGGTAATGCACCCTGCCACTTTAGAGCTTGGAGAATTGGCACAAATGCTAATTCTCTGCTACTGCTATTTGTATATGTAATAAACTCTCCTTTGTCTCTGACTCAGAAGTTTCATGCTTTCTGCCAGAATCCAGGAAAAAATAAAGGCAGACTTTTCAGCTTTCAAGTAGATAAAGGATCCAATCCTTCAGAGTTCTTGACAGAATAATCAGTGGAAACATGGGTTGCTGGAAGAGAAGGGATGAGGATCTTGGAGCCAGTTATCAGAATTTGGGGGAGTCTATGGGAATTTGTAGCAAACATGTCAGCTAAATTTTATAATCAACGATTGCACAATGAATGGTTCTTCACTCCTGCTTATTTGTGAGGGAGACTGAATAGGTTCTTGCAGGCCATAACCAAGATGAGCCCACAGGTTCAAAGACACTTATTGGGCCCCGGTTATTGTTAATGCTGGTCTGCATGGGAGGATCTGGCCAACCTGGTGGTCAGCCTCAGGGACATGCACCCATGTTGAATATTAAATACAGGGAAATAGGTGGGGCGCCTGGGTGGCTCAGTCAGTTAAGCATCTGACTTCAGCTCTGGTCATGATATGCTTTGTGGATTTGAGCCTCACGTCCGGTTCTGCACTGACAGTGCAGAGCCTGCTCAGGATTTTTCCTCTCCCTCTCTCTCTGCCTTTCCCCATTTCTCTCTCTCTCAAAATAAATTAATTTTAAAAAGAAGGAAGGGAAACGTGACTTTTGTGGACACATGCCACACAATTCATTATAACTGGCTGGTTTAATCGAAAGATGAAAGGAGGGGCACGTGTTACTTTTTAAGGAGGAGTAACAACAGCTGTTGTTTTAAAGCTCAGTCCTCCTGCCATCTATCTCGCCATATTAGATCCTTTCATGGACCCTCACTGCTCTAAGGGATATTTGGCCCTCCTGGGCAGATTTCCCCCAGACAGAAAAAGCCCTGTGGGAAATCATAAACTAGGGATTGATTTGTGTTCAAACTCTTAGAGCCCCAATGAGCCACTGGAGAATGGCCAACTGGCCCAAAGAATTCTATCTAAATTCTTAGGACCAGACCTACAGCTTTGGAAAAATCTCCTAGCCCTTAAATTGAAAGAAGGCAAAAATTTAAGAGATGTTATGAAAATAGGGCAGCAAATGTCTTGGATTAAGCTGGACTTCTTATTTTAAAAAGTAACTGTGTGAGTCACTTTTAACACCTTTAAACAATATTTTTGTTTCTTTTTTACAAGGTCATTGTGTATATCCCTGGGACTCTACCTCTTGAGTAGTAGGCAGAAATTAACTTATCTCCCTACTGAAGAGACAGTAACTTGCATCTTAAAGGGTAATCATAAAATGCCTCCAAGTATTTAATTAAACACCACCAGTAGATCATGTAGCTTTGAAAAAAAAGTACATGCATTTCTCCAGAATCAAACTAGCTTTACTTACTCAGGGAAGCTTCTAGAGGACAACTGACACATTATCTATGAGCAGGCTATGGCAATTTTCCATCAGAGGGAGTCATTCAACTAGAAAAGATTATATGGAAATTGTTCTTGACTTTAGCTCAAGTGATCGAAGTCAACATTTTGGCCTTGGAGGGTGTTCAAGTCACCCTCCACTCTCTGACTGGTGTTGTAATGAATGATAGAAATGTTTTAGACTTTCTTCTTGCTAGGCAAGCTGGAGTCTGCACAATTACTAGCACATCATGCTTTTCCTTGATTAATGTCTCAGGCCAGGTGGGAAGGTCAACAGAAAAACTTGAGAAAGTCAGCTGCTCTGTTAAGGTAGGCTCTCATGATTTGTGAAATTTGTTCAGTTGGTTAGATTTATGGTCTTGGGGGACATGTGTGAGGCCAACACTACAGATTGGCTTCATGCTGCTCTTTGCAGTATTACTGGTAGTCAATTTGTTAAAGAATTTATGGAACAAACTGAGTGGATTTTGCTCCAGTCTCTATCAGTAAGATTAATCAGAGAGGCCAAGGTAATTATGGGAAAAATCACTGGAAACCAAGATGGTGTAGATACAACAGGTGTATACTGTTGGGTAACAAAATTCTCCACAGATTTCTCATGTTTTTGAACACCTTGCAAAACAAAGCTTTACCTGGTTGTGTTGAGGACTATCTTTTCCAGGATGGGTGTATAGCAAACTGCCTTGGAAAATAGATATAATATCTCCCTATAGAGAAAAGGGTAGGTTTGCTTACTGTCTAGTATAATAAAGATAATATCTTCCTTTGGGGCAGACATCAGTAGGCTTCTGTGCAGTATAAGATATCTGGTTCCCTAAATGAGAGTTTCTCTTCCTATAACACAATTTCTAATACATGTGCAGATATCATGTGACCCTTTTTGTTTCATCCTGTAGGAACCGAGGCTCAGGAAACCAGTGTAAATGAGGATACTCTGGCTACTGTTATTTCTATGAGTAATAGATTGTTCTTTGTCTCTGACTCAGGAATCGGGTGTCTTCTTCTAGCTCCTATGAAACTGTGGAAAGCTAACTAGTTACCTTACCAGTAGGATAAATCCCATGTCCTTCACAGTTCCTAACATTAGATGTAATGGCTAAAAGGTATGAGCTGAAACTCTTCCTTCTCATTACATGGTGCAACATAGTGGTTATCAACGTGGAATTTAAATACAAATCGCCTGAGTTCCAATTACTTATTCACTTTGTCATGAGAGGTAAGTTACACCTCCCTTCTTTGCCTTAAGTTTTGTGGTAGGCAGGGATCGAAGATTTCTGCCTTTGATGTATACATCCTGTTTAAATCTCTCCCCTTGACTGCAGGAAAGACTTGTGAATATAATGGAATTCGACTTCCATTATTAAGTCATTAATCAGTTGTGTTCAAGTTTATGAGAGATAGGATCATCCTGGGTGGAGCTAATGTCACCAGGTGAACCATTTTAAAGATAGCCTTGAGGTCAAAATAAAGAAGCTTTAGAACGATTCAAAGCAACCGCTGATATTTTCCTTTTGGCCCGTAGAGGAGAAGCAAACAGCCATGTTGCAAACTGTCTATAAAGAGGGTTAGCCTGGAGGAGTTGGGAGCCTCGGCCCTACAACCACAAGGAACAGAATTCTGTTAACATCTGAGTGAGCTTCAAACAGGACTCTGAGGTCCAGAAGAAAACCACAGGATGGTGACACCGCGCTTTTAGCCATGTAAGTCTCTGAGCAACGGATCCAGCCAAGTTGTGCTCAGTCAGACTCCTTTACCCTCAGAGACCAGGACATTACAAATTCGTCTTATTTTAAGCTGCTAAGTTTGTGGTAGTTTGTTGCACAGCCTAGAAAACAAATGCAATTTTCTTGTGCCCTGAAACTGTGGTTAAAAACAGTATATTTGCCTCTTAGTTTCCCTGAGAGGATTAAAGGAGTAAATACACATTAAAATGACTTCAAAAGCACTGGCACATAGTAAGAGCTAAATAAAGGTTGGGTCTTATTATACATGATTGTTGTAAATGTGCCAACATTCGCTTTTATATCCTAATAATTCCAGCGGGAGAACCAGGATATGGGAGTTTTTCGCTTACATAAGAAAATGATCATAACTTCTCTAAATCATTTATAATACACTGTGAAGGAATCTGACTACAAGTGAAATGTTAGGTAGAAAAACTATTTTAGTTGCTTACAAGTTTCCTGGAACTCTCCGAAGCAGCCACATGCTTAACATAGCCTGATGCAAACTGTAAAGTAGGCAAAATTGCTCCTTTAGTTTCTAGACCTTCACCATCGCCTCACCACCTTTAAAAGCTTTTAAAATATACATATATATGTACTATATATGTGTGTGTGTGTGTATGTATACATATATGTGCATATATATATCTCCACACAATTGAATAATTTTAAATGCATGCATAAATGTGACAAAAATATAGATGCTTTCATCGCAGTCAAATTTAGCTCTTTTAGTCTTGAGTTTGGTCTTTCCCTTCCTGTGGCTTCTGCACCTCCCATAAGTGACCTCACCCTTGTTGACATCATATGTTCACCTGCAACCACGAAATGGCTAATATGCATTGAGCTACGTGCACATGCACACACACACACACACACACAGAGGTTGTCCTGTCATTGTTCCCTTCATGCTCACTTTTAATGTTCACTTCTCCAAAAAAAGTAGAACTTGTTCTTCCTGAGAATGGTCTCTTGGTGGGGAGATGGGTGGGGTTGTGTCATGGGAGGAGGGCCGAAGTGGAGAGGTGGTAAGAGGCACACGCCAATCTCTGCACTTATACCACAGTAAGGGGGAATCACTGTTAGGCAAGTGGTTGTCTTCAGGAGAGCACCAGAGTGCTTTCGGTGCAGCAGCTGGTGGTGTTCTGTTGGTCTTCCTCAGACAGCAGTTGTCAATGTGATGAAGTACGTGGTCCTCGTGGCCATGTTGCAGCCCTGAACCTCTTGACGTGGCCAGCCAGTGACTCTGATTTCTGTATCCAGTTACCTCTTGAAATTTAGGCATAGATTTCTAGTAGCGTTTGTCAAGATGAAAGCATAAGGCAGAGCTTCATTTACATTTAGGCAAAGCAACAACATCAATGCTGAGATATCAGGATGCTATGGCTGCTGCTGACGGAGATCAACTTTCTATTCCTATCATAAGTCTTTAGAAAAATGACTTTATAAAGAAGTAACATCACCGTCCCCTATATGGCCTCAGAAACCAATAACAGGGAGAAGGTGATTGTGAGAAAAGAATATAGATCTTTATCTTTGAGCCAGAGTCAGGAACTGTTATGGGTTGAATCATGCCCTCACCCCCTAAATTCATGTGTACAAATGCTAATCCCAAAGTACCTCGGAATGTGAATTTATTGGGAGACAGGGCCTTTACAAATTTATTGATCATTTACTAATCAACTTAAAATGAGGCCATTAGCATAGACCTGGTTTAGTATGACTGCTGTTTTATATAAAAGGAAAATTTCAGGGCAAAAATGCAGTGAGGGAAAATGCTGTGTAAAGAGACACAAGGAGAAGAGTGTATCTCCAAGCCAAGAGGAGAGGCCTGAACAGACAAGCTTCTACCCTCAGAATCATCAGGAGAAACCAATCCTACTGACACCTTTATCTCAGAACTCTAGTCTCCGCAACTATGAGAGATATCTGTTGTTTAAGTCACCTACGTTGTGCCCCTTTGTTATGACAGTCCTAATACAAATTAATGCAGCAACTTTCAGCCCACAGGCTAAATCTGACCCACTGCCTACATTTATAAATAAAACTTTACTGAAACACAGGCACAGAAATTTCTTTCCATAGTATCTATGGACACTTCCACACTAAATGAGAGAATTAAGAAGCTGTGAACAGAGACCAAGTGCTGCTAAAATATTTATTATCTGTCCCTTCACGGAAAAAGTTTGCCAACCCTGACACAGAGTTCTAATCAGACCATCTTTCATTTCCAAGAGTCCCAGCTTCTCAAGTCATTCGCCTTCACCCAAATTCATACCCCTATCTCTCCTTGGGTAAGATTCAATTCCTCCCCAGTTTCTTCTCTATAAATCTTTCAAGATACTTTCTGGATCTCATTGTTTACCATTTAGACCAGCCGTCTATAACATCAAACTTCTCTCTGAATATCCCTTTATCTCTTGCACAGATGACCAGTTGGTCATGCCCTGTCTAGTTTTCTCAAATATTAATGAATGCATAGTATACATTGGGCAGTATTCTAAGCACTTTCTGTGTATTAGGTAACTTGTTCTTCACAAAAACCTAATGGGACAAGTACTAATATTATCTCCAATTTACATGTGAGAAATCTGAGGCACAGCAGGTTCATGTTTATGTAACATGGACAATACCAGACGGTATGACAGAGCCCAGCTACAAACCCAGGCAGGAGGCCCATGATCTTATACTCTTAATTGGTTTGCTGTATTTTTCCGCATATTTCCTCCTGTGCCACACATAATGCCAGGTCTACAGCTAGACATGTTACGCTACTTGCTCATCTCCACTGGCAGATTATTTCTCTTAACTTATCTTTCCAAATGATTTATCTTTTATTCTTCCTTTGATTTACATGCAATCGGACTATACCACCTCTACCCCTCTTATTTTTTGCCACCATCTGACTTCCTATCATTTTCCCTGAATATAAATTTATTAATTTACCGTTAATGAATTAATTTATTGATACATATTTATTAATGTATTAATAATATATTTATTAATAGATTTATTAATCTTTGTGTTTTTATTACTCTTACATAGTCATAATCTACACCTGCTGAAGCCCAACTCGCAGTGTATCTCATGTCTGAGATCTCTTCAGCTCTCCAATACCAACAACTTCATCTCTGCTCCCAGAAAGAGACTTTTCCTTCTATTTACTGAAAAAATAAACATATACTTGGAGGGAACCTCATCAGCTTTCTACCAATATACCTGCACCTGTACCAATATGCCGTGTGAACTTACACATCTGGTCTCAAAGACCCAGATTTCTAATTTCATATGGAACTCAACCCTTCTTTTTTACTCAAAGCCTTTGAGCCTGCAATTATCTTTCTCTTGACTGATCATTTTTTTTCTTTTATGTATCATTTCCATAACCATTCAAAGGTGTGGTAATATCTATATATCCAGCTTAAAATAAAAGCACCTTCCTGGAACTTACATCCTTTAGCTATCACTCAAAATTTTATTGTCTCCTGATGAGCAAAACACCTCAGAGGTTCTTTCTAGATTTTCACTTCAAGCATGGTAGAATAATCCCTCCCAAAGAAAACAACATAAACATGTGTTTTTTTGTAATGTCAAAGCAAATATTACACTGGACAGAAGCAAGCAAGGAAGACTTTATTATGCAAAACTACTGCAGTAAGAGAGAAATATTAGAAAAGAATCTGAGCTCAACTCTACTGACAAAAGGCCATAGGGTTTTTAAGAGCTGAGGGCAGGGGGAGATTTCAGGCCATCTGTGCTCACTAATTGGCTTTACCCAAAGGGAAGATAAACTTTCTCTATCTTGTGCCAGGAGGTAGTTTTACTACTTGGAGCCAGGTGTCCCACTTTCTCCCCCAGAAATTAGGTTCCTACCCTCCTACTGAGACAGGGAAATAACGGATCTATCTTCCTTGATGATGACATTTCAAAGAAATGGTTCCTAGGTCCTTGAGAAGGATTCCTGGGCTTTTGCAAAACTACAAGAGCCTTTTAGAAAGTATTTCCATAGCAAAGGACAGGAGCCTGGAGTCAGGAAGAATCCTATCTAAAGTTTAGTCAGCTGAGGGGAATTTTAAGGCCCTTTTGGTCACAAGCTTTCAGCAACACACAGCACAGGAAGGATTACCTGATATTTGGAGGATTGTAGGCAATGCTGTAGTCTTAGCACTTCGTTGAGGAGGCAGAGATCCCAGTTACTGGCTACTGAAGGGGGGAGGGGTGTAATTTGCAGGGCAAAGTAACTTAAAAGATGGAATTTCACAGGGAGCTGAGGGAGAAAAGGGGTTGCTCCAGAAGTTTGCATAAACAGTGTTCTCAGCTCCCTGACTGGGAGGGGAGGGGAGGGGCAGGATCAGCAGGCACAGACAAGACTTTGAAGCCCAGCAGAAATCACCAATGACCTTGAGAGCTGAATAGTGAAAACAGAGCAGACTGAGGCTGTTAGGTTTCCAGTCTGACCACAGGAAGAGATTCAACCTAGTACTACAGGTATTTAGGTGAGGTATAGGAAGGTCTCTGTTACAGCACAAAGAAACACACCCTACAACAACATTCACAACCCAAATTGGCCTGCTCTAACAAAGAATAAAATCCAGCTGACCAGGTAATAGACCAACATGAAAAGGCCTAGAAACTAAAAGTGCAGTGGCTTGAGCGGGTAGCCAATTCAGCCTTTCTATTCTTTCTTACCGCTTCCCCTCTCCCCTGTCTCACCTCTATGGCTTCATGGGGGGAGTTTCCTATGACTCATGAAGTGAGGTGAGAAAAAGTCATCTTCTTGTTCATCTTGACACCTCCCTGCATGTACCTGCGTGGTAAATAAGCACTGCCTAGAAACAGGATACTTCTGTACTTCATCCTAACTGAGGGGTGACCCAGAAAGAAAGCGCTGAAGGAAAATAGTCCCCAGTGTTCACAAGTTCACATGACACAAGTAAGTGTCCACTTAATTAGGAGACATAGCCTGATATATTGCTCTATACTGATCTATTACCAACTAAAAAGCTAAAAAGGTGAAACTTTGATCAGGAATTTGAAGGAACATCATTGAAAAATTGATAATCAGGAGATCTGGAGGACCAATTTGGTCTTAGCTTAGAGGGCTCTTGTACCCAAAGTGGCTTGGTTGGTAAGGATGGAGGCAATATATAATTGAAGAATAATTATAGATTTAATGTACATATGTAAAGAAAATTCCTCAAAAATTATTTTATCATGAATCCTGAAGATGTTCTGACCAATATAAGTCACTTAAAGATCTTGATTTCAGAATGTGAAATAAAATATTTGATTTGTTGTAAAACAAAAGTCTGAAATACACTTACAACTGAGGTCTTTAACATGTATACACATATACATGAAATATATTAAAACAAATATGTTTCTATTACTGATATTTTAGTAATAAAACACATATTAAATACCTCATTATTTTAGAAATAGCAATAACCTACTTGTAATATTTACAAGTGACTATCATTTTTATATACATTTTTTTTTCCATAACACAAATCAATGCTGTGAATTTTCAGCTTTTCTCCTAAAGAAGAGGCCAGTTTAAAAGAAATAGCAGCAGGAAAAATAAAGCCTGACTCTTTAAAGAATGAATTCTTAAGAAGATTAATGTAAAAACAAATCCTAAAGGAACATTTCTGACACCAAGTATACTAAGGAGCACTAGATTATCTTTAAAGTACCTGGGGCTGAGAAAAGGGCAAGGGTGGAATTGTTCATTACAAGGGTATTTCTTGAGCAATGAAAAAAAAAAAAACCTGTGAAATAAGAAACACCAGTAAAATTGTCTTGGGTAACTTCATCTATTCCCAGAAATTTCTCCTTATCCCCTCTTACCAAACACATTCCATCTCTCTCACCCTTTCATCTGTCCCTACAGATCCTCCCTTCCACTGACCTAAGAGTCTACACTATCATATGCTGAATTGTTCTCATTTTCTTCTCTATGCTTAATTTAGCCCTCCTTAGTCCTGTTTGTTCATCAAGGACTGCTGATCACAAGTATAGGTTTTCAATAGGTTAAATCACTAAATACATACACACATACATACATACTTGTCAATTTATCAGCCATCAACTCCCAATTGTTCTTAATTCAGTTAAAAACTTTGCCATTCTAGAAGGCCTTTCAATCTTCATTTCCATTCATTGACAATATTAGTCAATTCTTAAGACATAAAAGTAGCTAAAAAGGAAACTAATCACATACAAAACAAGTATTCAGAAATGAACATGGTCATATCTGGATGAAGATAGTCCTCCAGTTTATCTTCTATGGACATGATACTGAATTTGGGATGAGACCTGCCTTCTTGGGTTGTGGCTCATGGCCAAATCAAACTGAGAATACAGGATCTAGGTACCACACATTCTCAAGAGAGCTGCTGACAGCTCCTTCCCCTCTTCATAAGGGACAGGGGTTGAGGAAGTAAAAAAGAAAGTCTTAAAGGCAGTACTGTCCCTAAACCATAACAGGGGTTCCACCTGTATGGGAGGCCATGCATTTTTAGAGAGTCTGCTCTGGCCTCCTCTGAGACAACTTGCCAACTCCACCCCAGTGCCTAAAACACCTACACATGCAGACACACACACACACACACACACACACACACACTGATCCTGTGCCTAGGATATGTCTCCATGTAAATCTTGAGGCCTGTGCAAAGGTAAATACAAACTGAAAAAGAAAAGATAAATTTTCCTAGTTGAAAATAAGAGAGGAGACACCCATTCCTTTTCTTGGAGCATTTACTTTACAAAACCTCTAAGTTCTCAGTCTGTATCTTTGAAATATGTGTAGAGGTCCCTGGGTGGCTAAGTCAGTTGAATGTCAGACTCTGGCTCAGGTCATGATCTCACGGTTTTTGAGTTTGAGCCCCACGTTGGGCTCTGTGCTGACAGCTCAGAACCTGGAACTTCCCTTGGATTCTGTGTCTCCCTCTCTCTCTGCCCCTTCCCCACTTGTTCTCTCTCTCAAAAATAAATAAATATCAAAAAATTTTGAAATATGTGTAAATCTTTCTTTTAAAATATTATTTATTTATTTACTTATTTACTTACTTATTTTGAGAGAGGGAGAGAGAGAGAGAGAGAGAGAGAGAGAGAGAGAAACCCAAGGAAGCTCTGCACTGTTGGCATGGAGCCTAACGTGGAGATTGATCTCAAGAACTGTGAGATTATGACCTGAGCTGAAATTAAGAGCTGGAGGCTTAACGGACTGAGCCACCCAGGCACCCTTGTGTAAATCTTTTTAAAAGCTAAATAAGCCTCTTCCCAGCTTTAGGACCAAGGGATGTCTTTCTCAAGGACCTGGGACCCACTGTCTGAAATACAGTTATCAAGAAATACAGCACCCCTTTCTCCTGGTTTCTGTGAGAGGGTAGGAGCCTGACTTCTGTGGTCACCTTGCTCCAAGTTGCAAAACTACCCCTTATCAAAAGATGATGAAAAGTTTGTTTCTACTTTTGCAAAAGCAAATTAGCTAACCCAGATGGTCACCACTACCAAATGATCTTAGGATAAACTGTAAATGACAAATGATATTTTCAAATTTCAACCAGTTATGTTGATCTTGAGAACATGCCTTTGCAATCTCTTAGTGGATTGCCTGGGATGCACATCAGATTTCAGTTTAATGATTATTCAGTTTTGAAGCTGTTTTCTATGTCTTCTACCTTTGTGAAATATTTCTGGATTCGGAGGAGATTTTGTTTTAATATTTTTCAAACACTCAAAGACCCCTTTTTGATCATATTTGAAGAAGCTAAAACCACTTAGTTTTCAGCACGGAGTCCCCAAACCTGTATTACAGTTTACTTAGCAGAAACAGAGCTCCCAAGGGAACTAGGTGCACAATCTGAAGTATGTTGGGTGTCCAAAGCTTGTCTATTTGGGAAGGCTTGTGCCCAAGCACTTATATTCTAAGTGCTCTCTAAGAGAACCCTCCAAGTGCTGAAGGTAGCGTGGGTGTGACAGAGGAGGATGGGCCACTGCCTGGTATAGATGGGGCTCTCTCCTCCTTGCCATGTTCCATCTCCTAAGAGCAGGAACATTCTAAGTTCAAACTTGGCCTTATAGTCCTAGATTCCTACCAAAACCCAAAAGTAGGAAGGGAGGCTTCCTGTAGGGCACGTGATAGATTTTGCCTGGCTTGTGACTTGAAGTCAAGAGAGCCTTTGAGATGGCCTATCTTTGGATTGTTTTTGATGTTGGATGTCCCTAAATAGTGGGGATGGAAGAAGGATAATAAGTGGAAAAACAGTCAGGCCTTAGGAAGAAATGGAAAGAGGCCACCATAGAGTAAAAGGCCATAAGTGTTTATCCCAAAGATTTTCCCAGGCAATTGGAAAAAGGCTAAGGGAACATGTGATATAGTCTGTTGCTTTACACATAGCATTCTACTTTGTCTTTATGAAGGCATATTTATCACAGTAGGAGAAGAGAACATAATATATTTTACAACCATTTTTCTTAATTTGAAACTTGTAACTATTTAGTCTTATGATACAAGGGATTCATTGTGGACTATTGCACATGACACAATAAGGACAGACTGTTGAGGAGAATCATTTGCAAACATGGGCAACCATCCTGTGTGAAGCAGAGTCTGGCCCATTTCTCACTGGCCCAAGCCCACTGGTGTTTCAGAATCTCCATGCCCTCTCTAGCAAGGGCATTGAGTGAGGAGAAACAATGGTATGAGCCTTCTAAAAGGACCTTGACATGTGGTCCCTGGAGTTGTGGACATATATTAAATTAAAGACACCAGTGCCTAATTACTTGTCTGCAGGTTTAAGAAGGAGAGATATATGTTATCATGGTGCACAAGCACCTGAGAGGAAAAATGGGACTAAACCCACATACCCAAACCTCTCAGCCATTCTCTGCACAAAAGAGGACCCGGCTTCTCTGATGTCTACATGTGAAGGAGCCAGGGAGCTGGAGGAGGACCAACAGGTTAGGACTGCTCTCGAGTGACCTCTAGCAAAATGCACAAAGCCCCACCTTATCAGCGTGAGCTGCCAACAGTGGACAGAGAGAGAGAAAGAGAGAGAGAGGGAGAGAGAGAGGAACACAGTTAAAAGTAGTAATCTCAGAAATATAAAACCAATATATACTCACGTAAGTTGAGATACCTCAATAAAACAGAAAGGGATTTACATGTATGTAAATGGTATCCCACAAAAGCATTGTTTTGCTGTAATGTTTTATACTTTCTTCATGTTAATTTGTATTCCTCAGTTTCTCTAGAACATGGTTCGTCTCAAAGTGCTGTCCATAGTACTGCACTAGCATTGTATAAACACCTTCCATTTTAGTATCCGTACAGGTCTGTTTCTCTCTCTCCTATAATAAAAGAGGATTATTTCTCCCCATTTGGATCACATTCCTTTTAAAGGGCCTGCTAATGCAACACGGTGTAAATTCAAATCCTAACCTCCTCATTCCTCCCATTTTCTGTCCTCTTGGAATCACTTTTCAACTTAATATCTCATTTCTGTGAATAGTACTGCAATTCCAATATCAGGCTAAAGTAATAAAGCCACTTTTGACAGTTGGGTTTCTCACAATCTCAATAGATATGTCTCTAATATCTTTTTGTTTCAGCCTCAAATACTCTATATTCAGACTTTTTTTGTACTAACCACAGCCATATTTATGACAAAATTCAGAAATAAAGTGTTTTTTTTTCCTATTTATACAAATCTTGCTGTTGGCCTATCAATTTATAATAGCAATATATTATAGCACTTAAAAGGCATCCCACTAGCTTTCAGGGCCTTCCATATCTATGTAATACATGTCACTTGGTTTATTTGTTTTATTGTAAAACCATTTATGTTCCATAAAAGGAGTTCTCAACAAACTTTTCATTTGTCATGGCTGTCCAATTTAGTTTCTAATATATATCTTCTCTTCTAATTTGTTTTTCTCATTGTTTCTCAGCCCCAAATGCTCTATTCATGGTGACTGCTGTTTCTGGCCCTTGTCACCCCCTCCTCTTCTCTGACACCCAAACCCTAATCACTTTTCAAAGGGCACTGAATTGTTAATGTATTTATTAAGCCTCATCTGACTGCTTACATCCATATTAACCTCCTTGAAAATAGAAGTAATTCCAGTTATTTAGACGGGATTTTCTATAAAGGAGTGTTTAAACATGCACGGGAGGAATGAAAAGGCAAAAAAAAAAAAAAAAAAAAAAAGGAACCAGGAGTTACCACAGATTTAGAAGCAGCCAGGATTCCTACATGTGCAGAGAGAGAGAGAGAGAGAGAGAGAATGAGAGAAGAAGAAGGGGAAGAATGAGAAGGAGGAGAAGGAGAGGTTGGTGTCATTAAAAGGCCAGGGTAGATGGTACTCAGACCTCTTATGAGGCTCCCCCTCAGCCCAGGGCAGCCTGTTCTAGCATCTTCAAATATAGGGAAATGAGATCGGTTCCGTGAGATGGCAGGGGAGAGAGGAAATTGGAATGAACAAGTACTGAACACAGCTGCCACTGTCAGGGTAAAGAACATTAGCTTGGGTAATGCCGAAAGAAATGGGCAGCAAAGAGCCCTCTGTTCCTAGTATTGCCTCCTATTGGAAGAACCTTTGGTTCAGTCAGTTGACATAGGACAAACACGATATGGAGAGTCCCAGGCTGACCATCACAAAACAGTATAAAAAGGTGATTTGCAGGTTAGAGAAAGTTGCTGTCGAACCTGCACACTAATCAAGCTTTCAACATATCAGGGAAATTCATGCTGAATTGTATACTGCATATATATTTGAAATGTTATTCTTGCTTAGAAACACAGCAGACAATGCCAAGTACATTTTGATTAAACCCATGTATTTGTAAAAATTTACAAAATCAAAAGATGACTTCTAAAAATAATTACATTTTCCATATAAGCTGCTGATTAACAAATTGACTTACATGCGTCATCTATCTTTCAGGCTGTTTAGTGGGTATTCTTCAAGATCAATCACTCCCTAAACTAACTCTCTATGTTATTTAGATTTATATATACCTTGATTATCTTGATTTCGTGTTTGAATAGATGATGGAATTGTGTTAACATTTACATTTGAAATCAAGTTTTTAAAATTACTCCAAGAGTACATGTATCACTAATTATTGTCCCACCCTTACTGGAGATTTCCAGACGTACCATCTAAACTACTCTCAGCAAATTGTAACATTTTGCATTACTGCATATTCAGCATTTTAAGCATATCAGCAGCACATGCCCATAGGGACTATATATTTTAAGATGCAATATTAAATCATTCAAGGCAATAAAATTATATTAATGTTTTAATTAGAGCATTAAATGGCTTCATTTGGTATTCCTGCTGTCACAAGGTCATTTAATCATCCTCTAACAACCTGACATTATGTCATTTTAGTCTATCTACTATGTGTAGTCTAAAATAAACACTTCCAAATTTTGGATTTCCCCCCAAATCTAAGTGGATAAACCAAGGTAAGCATTATATGTCTGTATATGACTCAGAGATCTCTAAAGCAACAGAACCAGGAGGATATAGAAAAAGATTTATTATAATGAATCAGCTTATGCAGTTATAGAGGCCAAGAAGTCCTAAGATCTGCTGTCTGCAAGCTAGAGACCTTGGAGAGCTAGTGATATACATGCTGGTCTGAAAGGCAACAGGCTCTAGACCTAAGAGCTGATGTTTCAGTTTAAGTCCAAAGGCCAGAAAAGATCAATGTCCAGATCATGCAGTCAGATAGGAGGAGTTTCCTCTTATTGCAGAGCCATCCTTTTTGTTCTATTCAGGCTTCAAATGATTGGATGAGCTCTTCCCCCATTATTGAGGCAATTTTCTTTTTCTTTCTTTCTTTCTTTCTTTCTTTCTTTCTTTCTTTCTTTCAAGTTTATTTATTTATTTTGACAGAGAGAGAGCATGCTAGCTGAGGAGGGGTAGAGAGAGAGAATGCCAAGCAGGCTCTGTGCTGTCAGCATGGAGCCTCATGTGGGGCTTGATTCCATAAATCCCGAGATCATGACCTGAGCCAAAATCCAGAGTCAGAAGCCCCCCCAGGCACCCCTTGAGGGCAATTTTCTTTACTCAGTTTAATTCAAATTTTAATTTCATCTAGAAACACCTTCACAGAGGATGTTTCCCAAATACCTGGGCACCCTGTGGCCTAATCAGGTTGACACACGATATGGACTGAATGTTTGTGTCCCTTAAAAATTAATATACTGAAGACTTAATTTCCAAGGTAACCACATTTTGAGGTGTGGCTTTGGGAAGTTAATTAAGTTAGATGAGATCATGAGAGTGGGGACCTCATGATAGGGTTAGTGCTCTCATTAGAAGAGACACCAGAGAACTTTCTCTCTCTCTTCCATGTGTGGACACAGCAAGAAGGCAGCCATCTGCAACAGGAACTAGGTCAGCCAGCTCTTCGACATTGGACTTCACAGCCTCCAACCTGTGAGAAATAAATTTCTGTTGTTTAGTCCATCTGGTCTATGGTACTTTGTTAATACAGCCTGAGCAAACTAACACAAAAATTAACCATCAAAACATGTAATCGTATGTAAATAAGAAGAGGAAGAGGGGAGCCTGGGTGGCTCAGTCGGTTAAGTGTCCAACTTTGGCCTAGGTCATGATCTCACACTTCATGGGTTCAAGCCCTGTGTCGGGCTCTGTGCTGACATTTTGGAGCCTGGAGTCGGCTTCATATTCTATGTCTCCCTCTCTTTCTGCCCCTCCCTCCCCTGCTCACGTGTTGTCTCTCTCTCAAGAATGAATAAAACATTGAAAATTAAAAAAAAAAAAAGAGGAAGAAAATGCTGAAAACAGAAATGCTAGTGGGTTCCATAGAAAGGGTACTTACTGGGTAATCTAAACTGCAAAATAAGATTGCTTGAAGGATTTTAAAGGAGGAGTTTAGAAGCTGCCTTTAGAAGGCAGGTGCTCTTTCCTGCCTCAACATCAAAGCTGCAAGCAGTAGATGAAAAGTTATAGGTTCTGTTGGTTATAGACTCAACACAATCAAAACTTTAATCATATGGAGTTGTTGATTCAGATATGTTCTGGGCTTACCCGCGACAGATACACTGAAACTGATGGTGTGGTGCCGTCGTGAAAACGGGATCTACACATAGAAATGAATGCAGTTTGCCCTAGTCTAGTTCCCAGGATGTCTGCAAATAGCTCTATGCCCTAGCTACATTTCCCAAGGCAAGAGATTGGAAGATATTTTTCTGTAAAATTTTATTGGCCAATGGGAAATAACTCCAGAAAATGGCATTTGGACCCCTCTGTTAAAAAAGTAAATCCAGGGCACCTGGATGGCTTAGTTGGTTGAGTGCCAGATTCTTGACTTCCCAGGGTCATGGGATTGAGCTGCATCAGGCTCCTTGCTGAGCTTGGAGCCTGCTTGAGAGTCTCTCTCTCTCTCTCTCTCTCTCTCTCTCTCTCTCTCTGCCTCTTCTCCTGCTTGCACACTCTCTCTTTCTAAAATAAAATAAATAAATAAAAAAGAAAACGATCCTGCTGGGTTCTCATAATGCCCAATTAGCATCTTTGTGTTACATTATTAACTGTGAAGGCACAACTATGCAATGTTTAATGTTTTCATGAACTTCTTAGTTTTTTTCCCTGCTTGGTACAAGGCAGGGTTGTATTTTCCTACTGATTGAATTTAGGCATGGAACGGACTGCTTTGGTTAGTAGACTGTGAGTCGAGTAGATTTTTTTCTTTCTGGACAGAAACATTAAAAGCTTATTTCTGTCATAGTCACTGGCCATGATCTATAACCGCCACCCCATCAGCCAGGTCACTGAGTGAACATAATGATAACACAGAGCAGATCCCCAAAGCCAACTTTGATGAACAGATAGTAAGAGACTTAAATTAAACTTTACCTTATTGCTAAGAATGTGGAGACATTTTTTTATTTCAATATAATGTACTTATCCTTTACTGACATAACAATGAAAATTCCCAAAGACATTAGAGGAAAACCTTTAATGAAAGACATATATCAAAGCAAATAAAAGGGAAAAGAAATAATTTACAGAAAAAGCAGATATACTTTGAGAAAAAGAAATTTCAAAATAGAAATCTTAGAGTCATAGAAAAAAACAAAACATGTTGGGCATTAAAATAAAGAATATTTAGATAATGAGTATCTCTTTGAAAATTAAAATAAGAAAGGAGACATACAAAATATGCTAAGACGTAAGTCGGGAAGTTCTCAATGGACTAGGGAAAAGTAAAGATTCTTTTAAAGGTAAGAATAAACTTACAATGTTAGCATTCTGCAACATCCTCATGAGTTGCACAATACAATTAAAGAAAGAGGAAATATAAATAAAATAAGAAAACTTTCCAAAATTAAATAATACAAACGATTCCATATTGAAATGAAATGGCAATTGAAACATAAATAGCTTATCCTGAATAAACAAAGGATAAAACAAGAATTTACAACCTCATATCAAGACACATCAGTGTGAAATTTGAAATTATCGAGGCAAGAAAATTTAACTGGCTTCAAACTTCTTAAGAGCACAACTGAAATATACAATGTCAAAGAAAAGAAGCCTGTATACAACTCTGAGAGAATATTCTTTACAATTCTAATGTGGTAAAGCCATCAGTCATGGGAAAGTGCTAACTACCTCCAGTGTGAGTATTGTCAGGAAGTTACTGGAGATGGTGTTTGATTCACTTGAGGGAATAAATTAAGAAAGAGGAATATAAGGAATACTGTCATTGGGGACAGGTGATCCAGCAAAGGTGGAGGCAAATGAACTTTCAGAGAGATGGAAGATGAAAATGCTCAGGAAGAAAGCTGTATAGAATGACAAAGGAAGACACCAGGAGATATAGCGCAAGGGGGAGTAAAAAAGAAAGAAAAGGAGGGAGGAATATAAGGAGAGAAGGAAGAAGAAAAGCTTTAAAACATTGTCTTTGAAAGTAATGAGATTTTTCACATCTACCCACGTTTTAAAGTTGATTCATAATAAGTACATAAAATTAGCAAATGAAAGAAATGAAACAATTATAAACTTTATTGAAGAAAATAGATCAATAGGAACAATGTAATCATAGCATTCCCTGTGTCTAAAATTCAAATATTTACTCAGAAAACATAATAAAAACATTGAACATTGATATTAAAAAGGTATAATTTTGGAGGGAAGAATTAGAAAAATGAAATAAATACATGCATGTAGGCAATACATCTTTAATACATCTTTTAAAATTTTTAAAAAAATGTTTATTCATTTTTTGAGAGAGAGGGAGAGAGAAAGAGAGAGAGAGAGAAAGAGAGAGACTGCAAATGGGTGAGGGGCAGAAAGAGAGGGAGACACAAAATCCAAAGCAGGCTGAGCTGAAGTCAGACACTTAACAGACTGAGCCACCCAGGCGTCCCGAGAATTTAATACATCTTAAACCTCATTCCATATTAATATCAATATGTAACATGTAAACGTGATGAAAAGCGAGAAATGGTAGTAAATTTAGAAGTATGGAAGCACATAGCAGGAAAAGGAAGTTGGTGATTTTAAAGTGATTGTGGGGAAAATGAATTTAAAATGAGATCAAAAGTGAGTGGGGAAAATGAATTTAAAATGAGACAGAAAGTGAGTGGTGGATTCTTATAATTTTAAGCAAAAAAGTATTGTTTTTGATTTTTTATATTCTGAATATTCATAAAAAATGCTATATGATAATTGAAATAACTAAACAGCATAAATGTTTTTTGAATATATAAATAAAAATATACTTATTATTCACCTTTGGGAAGAGATTTTGATAGAATTTGAATAAAATAAAAATAATGGTATTACTTAATGGAATAAATCAATCAGTCATGAATTATTTGTGCATGCTTATAATATATTATTTTAATTTTTTTTTACTTTTCATTTTACTGGAAAAATAATATACACAAAGTCCAATAAAATAAAACTCTGTCAAAAAATTATATTATAGTGACAATTTTAGGATATTTAGGACAAGTTAGGACATTTATAGGATATTTTACTTAAAATATTCTTTGAATGTTGTTATACAATTATTTTTGTAATGGATTCAAATGAAAACCATTTTAAGAAAAATGGAGATAGAATTATTGAACAAAAGTCATAAAAGTATCTATACAGAATATCCATAATTTGGTTAATTCACAGACAAAAGATCTGAAAATGTAGGCTCCAACTATTCATGTTTACCAGCGCTTGAAGTTCACACTTACTAGTCTATACAGTTCTTAATATTGTATGTTTCTTTACAAAGAAATTTTACATCTCAAGAAATCATATTAAATCTTTTAAGGATCAAAATGAAAACCATAGACAAAAAGTTTAATTTTCACATTTTGGAGAATCTTGTGCCCACATTAAAGGCCCAAAATTCAGGAAAACGTAGTGGCATTGAAAAGAGCAATGGGCATCCCAATAATTACGACTAAAGTCTCTGACTGAAGTCTTAGATGTAGCCTCAGTCCTTCCTCTGAATTTCTGATGGTCTGTAGTAACTCCAGAGGATAGACACATCCCTGAGGAATACAAATTTTACCAAAATGGAATAGAAATATGTTTCTTTTGTGTCCAAAAGAAACTAAACGGCTATAGTATAATAAAATATAATAAATTATACATTTACCTTTTGCGATATAGAATCTTACTTGATAAATATTATTCAATTTGAACTGTAATTATTCATCTAAGTGTATAAACAATGAATACATTCATATTGTGTATAAATAAAACTATAGATGATTACAATAAAATGTTCTGGATATAAATTCATACAGTGTCTGTGTTATGTTAAAGTTTGCCTGCATGTACGTACTTATAAAAGCAAATATGGTTTATCATTTGCATACTAGCAATTAAATCGTAAAACGCATGTCAGTGTTGTATATGAAGGATTGTCTCTAAGGACTACTACTGGTTAGCCTGGTTTCATAATTTTATATGCTTAATGTGACAATACAATAATTAGCACACTTGGTAATTTAGCTAATATTTCCCCTGGTCAGCCTGATTAAGGACATATACCATATATATTAGTTGTACTATGTCCAGTAATTATAATTTATGCAATGTGTAAATACACATAGTTTAAAGGATGCAATGCAGTGTTACATAATGAGTTATAGAAGAGAAGGGTAACAGAAATCAGAACCCAACAAGGAACTATACTTAATTCTGCCCTAATAATATTTTTTGCTGCAGATATTGACTTCTAGTAAATCTTTTGCATGCCATTATACTATTACAAATATGAAATTAAATACTTCTAGTATTTGTAAATGCAATATATTTACATTTATTCATCTTAATGTTAGTGAGAAACACATATATATTTTAGATCTGTTTCTAGCAAGCCTTAATAAAAATTTAGTACAGAAATACCTTGAGATTATTTTTCCAAGCTCAACAGGCAAATGTGCAAGTTTTATGAATCTGTTCCGACACAGCACTGGTAATGCAGATGTTTTATACAAAAGATATCCTGATCTTTCATTTATATTTTTCTTTTTAATCAATATCTATAAATACATTTCTTCCACTTACGATTCTGTTTTTGAAACTAAACTTTTTTTTTTTAATTTTTTTTTCAACGTTTATTTATTTTTGGGACAGAGAGAGACAGAGCATGAACGGGGGAGGGGCAGAGAGAGAGGGAGACACAGAATCGGAAACAGGCTCCAGGCTCTGAGCCATCAGCCCAGAGCCTTACGCGGGGCTCGAACTGACGGACCGCGAGATCGTGACCTGGCTGAAGTCGGACGCTTAACCGACTGCGCCACCCAGGCGCCCCATAAGCTAAACTTTTTTAAAAGTGTGTTTTACTCTTTGTGTTGTATGTTTTGTTTGTTTGTTTGTTTACTTATTTATTTTTAAATTTGAAAGCGAGAGAGCACATCTGGGTGAAAGGGCAGAGGAAGAGAGAGAGAATCTTAAGCCAGCTCTACACTATGCGGAGCCTGACACGGGGTCTGATCTCAAAGACCCTGGGATCCTGACCTGAGCTGTAATCAAGAGTCAGATGCTTACCTGACTGAGCCATCCAGACACCCTTGTGTTGCATTTTAATAGTATATTTATTATCACCAGCTCAGGACTTGTTCTTCAGGATCCCAGAGGGCCCTATTTTAGGGATGTAATCTACCCCAGGACAGTTACTGAAGCTATAGAATTTGGCATAACTCTAACATAGGTGGAAGAACAAGGATCAGTTTCATATATTTCCTAACTAATTAGTAGTGTAAAAATATCAAATGAGTGGTTATATGAAGACTATTTTGCATACTGCTAAGAAATACTCATAACCCATTGCTTGGGACCAGCAAAGAATAATTAGGTAAAGTCCTACCATTGACCTCTATTAGCCTTAGAATGTATAATGATGCATATCTTTTTTAATGAATTAGGGGAGTATTGTGTTTCAGAAATGATCAAGAGGTTTCTGATAAGAAGTTTATAAGAGGTCCAGGAAGATGATGGCTTACAACTGTTTGTAACTGCATTTAATTACAATTATTTGCAACTGCAATTAGATTTGACAATATGGATATGATTGGTAGTCTCAGCTAAAACTTTGTAAAGGAAAGATGGCTATGAAAAAAATCACCCACCCAAAAAGATGGTTAAAGAAAATAATGACAAATTTAATATAATATTCTAGGTAGAATTCTAAGATGACCCCTCACATTTCGTTCGGTGCTGAGGTGTACCTTTAATGTATAATCACTTCCCTTTAAGTGTGAATGAGGTCTTCAAATATGATGGAGTAGTCACTCCCATACTTAGGTTATATTATATAACAATAAAGGATAATCAGATCTATAATTACATTTTGGTATATAAGACTAATTAGCAGCAGACTAGAGAGAATTGCAACACTGCCAGTCTTGAAAAGGTAAACTATCATATTGTGAGTGGTTCTATGGAGAAGGGCACATGGCAAAGACTTCACTGCAGTCTTTAGGAGTTGAGGACATCTAGGAAGAAAATGGGACTTCAGTCATGCAGACACAGAAAGTGAATTCTGCCAACAATTGCATGAACTTGGAAGAGGATCCCAGGCCTCAGGTGAGATCTCAACCCAGTTACTCACCACTTGGATTCCTAAACCCTGGAAATTGAGAAATAGCAAATCTTTGGTTTTATTTAAGCTCGAAATCTGTAATAATTTGTTATGCAGAAATGGAAAACTTTGAAGTATCCAATATAAACAATGGATACTCAAAGGATAAGTTTCCTGAGAAGAGAATCACCCATTGCTCAGGTGGAAATATTTTCTTTGAGTAGAAAAAAGAATACAATTTCTATTATTAAATGAGTAAAGGAAGACAAAGCGGGTGCTATGACTTTGTCTACTTGAGATATGGAATGGAGAAAGGCAGGGTAAAGTTAGAGAAAGCTCTTTTGAAAAGCTTCAAAGACTTACTTACAGCAACTTTGAGAAATTAAACCAACTATCTAATCGGAGCATCAGAACCATAGCAAGAATCATAAAAGAAAATATCCTATAACGTTGAAGCAGAGACTTTTGGGACCCTGATTATTTTCTCCATAGCACAAAAAGAGAAATACCTATGTGTGCCAAAATAGTGGACACTGTAATATATCATTCAAATTCTACTTCAGCGTGGAAGCAATTTTCTCCCAGTTGCTGGGAGTGAAACCGGATGACATGTCTGGGCTTTCAGCCCTCTTTTTGAATTGTCATTTGCTAAAGAAATTTGCTCAATTGACCCCTCATTTCTGCATCCAGTGATTGATCTTTATGGAAGGACAAGATCTAGTCTCTTGTCCCACACAACACATGTCTCCCTGAAGTGCTATCCATTTTCAGTATCCCTGCACAGTCAGCTAAAATATCTCTACTGCATTGACATCAAGTTTCTCCCTCTGTCTAATCATGTTTTTTTTCTTCCCCATACATGTTGATATTTAAAGCACTGGATAATAAATATACTGGATGCTTATTTTCATCTCAGATTGTTCTTCCTACGGAAACAGGTAGATTGTGAGATTGTTCCAGAAGTTGGCCGAGAAATCATACACCATGATAGGATATTGGAACTGGATCACTATTTGTTTGCTGGTAATAAGGACATCACTAGGTGGTTAAACATGGACAGTGCTTGTTCCTGATGTATGTTAGCAGTGTACTTGTTAAAATTTTCACCAGTATCAAAATATGATGTTATGCCATTGGAAAGACATGCACTAACAATTGTACTGTACTGGTGATTTGAGAAATATTGCAGAGGTAGTAATTATAAGGACAATGGAAATGGATGGCTAATGAAGAGAAAGAAAAAAAAAAACAGACTGAGAATGCTTAATCATTACTTGAAGTCTTTATGTAATTGCCAGTGATAAATTTGGCAGCTTATGAAGAGACATTCATCTCCATCAGCTAGAGAGCAAACAAAGTTCAGGACTAGGCTCACAGAAAAAGCTGAGTTTTAGAGAAGTTTAAATTCTCAACCTAGGGGCGCCTGGGTGGCGCAGTCGGTTAAGCGTCCGACTTCAGCCAGGTCACGATCTCGCGGTCCGTGAGTTCGAGCCCCGCGTCGGGCTCTGGGATGATGGCTCAGAGCCTGGAGCCTGTTTCCGATTCTGTGTCTCCCTCTCTCTCTGCCCCTCCCCTGTTCATGCTCTGTCTCTCTCTGTCCCAAAAATAAATAAACGTTGAAAAAAAAAATTTTTAAAGAAAAAAAAAATTCTCAACCTAAACATACATGTTATGCTAAGGTCCAGGCTTGAATGGGAAAGAATGAGACCCTGTGACAAGAAATGGGGACATCTGTGATAATGCATTCGATATTCTTGAATCCCCAGAATAGCTTGAGTCTTCTGAATCTCAAGAAATGGCTCATTCCTTCCTTTGAGTGCACAGTAGTCTCTCCTTGCTGGAAGAAAACACAAACGCCTCTTTCCTGAGAGTCAAAATGTTCTCCTCAAGATCTACCCTCCTAGTCATATGCTCCATAATTGGATTAAGCCAAAACTTAACCTGTCTGGTGAAGTTCTGGGTCTACTAAGGGCACAAGGGACTCTGAAGGAAATATAGGTATAGATATATAGAAACATAATTTACAAAATATACCACCAGGAGAGGACCTTAGACACAGTACAAATATGCTGCTAAGTGTTGTAAAAACTCAGGCAGGCAATGGCCCAGACTAAGTGAAGTAGATGTATGAGATATTCCAGTGCAAAAATTGGAAGTATAGACCAAAATGTTCAGAGATAGGATATAGCAGAATGATTACGTTACGAAAGACTGGACCACCTACCGGATGACTCTGTCCTGAAGGGTGGCCCAGGAGATATTATAGTGACCAAATTAATACAGAATGCCCTGGTGAGAGGGTCCCCAGTGTCACTGAGAAGTTGAGTGATCAATCTGCAACTGGATTCCTTGTGTGGGTGGTATACTCTGTAAATTCAATATTTATATATCTGTATCTATGTCTCTACCTGTATCTCCTTTGATCAACTTTATGTTTCATTTGTCCCTTTTCAGACCTACATTTGCTCTCTTGGATCCTACCAGCACATATTGGATGGAGACAAAGAGATGCCATTTCAAAACTTGGCTTACTGATCGCAGTAAGGAAGATGCAATTAATTACAGAAGCCAGGTGGTAGTTCTTAACTGACAAAATCAAGGAAGGCGCAATCATTACTAGTGACAAGATTGGAGTGACAACCAAGGGCATCTGACCCTCCAAGAAACAGTAGAGGTAGTTAATCAAAAAACCAGCATCCCTGGAAGGAAGATAGGAAGCCAACAAGGAAACTGGTCAATCTATACAACCAACAGCTGCTAGTGATTGACAGCTTGCACTGAGCCATACTAATAAAAAGTCATAATCTCTTGAGAAGGTAAGGGAAGCCAGCAAAAGCAGATAAAAAAAAAAAAAGCCAGATGTCCGAGGCCAGATACTCCCCTTGCATGCTTTTGGTACTTCTGTAATCTTGCTTGCCTCTTGCATCAGCAGACTACCAGAGTAGCACAACCGATAAGTGCTCCCCGCCCCTGTTTTTCCTTGAACCCCTGCAATCCTGCCCACCTACCCAGAAGCTGGCCAGGCATAAAAGTAGGCCAGCGCCAGGGCTCGGAGCTCAGCCTTTGGAGATGATCCGCTGGGCCGACACCGGTGCAGAATAAACAGTCTTTTCTGATTCCCAGAGTGCGTGTCGCTTGTCTCTTCCTGGGCACCGAGTATTTGCTGAAACAACTAGTTTACAGATCTGAGACAAAGGATAATTCAGTTCCTTCCAAAAGAATGGCCCTGAAACTTTAAAGTCAGTGGATATAACCATGATTTCCTCAGTTCTTCCCCAGTTGGAGTTAGGGTCATTTTGTCAGGCGGGAATATACTGGGAAAGGAAGACATTTGAAACATTGATGGACTATTATACAATTTTAATTGATACTGATAGTAGAAAAATGGAGCTTCCTCAAAATCCTTTGTTAGAAAGAGAAATATATGGAAACTGAATAATAAATAGAATCTGCCTAGCCCTACCTCATCCTTGTTTCATTGGATTTTTTTTTTTTTTTCTCTCAGCCCCTAAAGGACAACTTTAGTAGGTAGCACAACCTGCATATTGGTTTCTTGGATGGTGGGATAAGGGTGAGGAAGATCAAAGCAGCAGTCCTGTTAAGATTGTAAATTAAAAACAAATAAAAGATGCTACACACAAAAGATATTTGCGCTACCCTGAAAGATTTGAGAAGGATACAAAGGTAATTCTCCTTGACATACCTTGATTTAGTTCATCAGAGGTGTCTTCAAAAGCCAAACACAAGAGAATGACAGTACATTACTAAAGATTGAACTAATTAGTATCCCTAATTGCAGTTACTATGCTAAATATATGGTATCTTTGCTACAGAATAGTATCTTAACCTCAGATACATGGTGTGCGAACATTTTACTTGTTAGATGCAAACTTTTTCATCTCTATCAAAAAGGGGGATCAAAACAGCTCAAATTTATGCAGGTAGGAAAATGGCGTATATATCCAATCTTGCACCAGAGCAATGCTAACTCTCCTACTTTGTCTAAAGAGAATTGTTCTGTGTGGACATTCCAAATGCATATCAAAATGATCCACTATATTGATGACATTTTGCAAATAAGGTGGGATGAGGAGGAAACAAGTGGATTGTAGGTCTTTGCAGGACAAATATGCTGTAAAATCCTTTGAGTTTTAAGGTTGCCATACCAGTGAAATGTTTAGAAAGCCAGTGGTCTGGGTCATGTAGTCCCATGTAAAGGAAGAATCAGTGTGGCTCACATTTGCACCAGATGAAAGTCACAATGCTCTGGGGTACACGCTGGGTTTTAAAGACTATATATTTTACATCTGGGATTTTGTCCTAATCCATGTGTATGGTGTAATAAGAGCTGCCATGCTTGATGTATGTACATATATATCTTTTTCAGAAAACAGAAAAGTGTTGGAAACAGTAGGTTGTACACCAAGCTAGCACAAGTTTCTGCTATTTATTTGTCTTTGTCAGTCTCTCTTCCTGTCCTGTCTGGTCCTCGCTTTTTCTTTCCTCTTCCTTCTCTCTTTTTCAAACAGGCGGGGTGGGGGTTGGGGGTAGAGGTGCCTTGAAAACTCCCTGGGAGTTTCATGGGAGCTTTGAAAACTCCATGGGAAGAGTTAATCTAACGTTGATATTGTTTAGAATTGCCATTGCTTAGGTGGAAATGTAAACAAGGGTTAGCATTTTAAACTGTTTTCATTGTTGTTTTGTTTACTGTTTGCAAATAATCTTTTAAGTAGTCCATCTACCAGTCATTCTGGAAGTGTGGGTGTTAACTGCATCACCTGGAAACCATTGGGAAATGCAAATTCTTGGGTGCCACCCTACAGCTACTGAATCAACACTGTGTGGATGGGGCCTAACAATTTCTTTTCAAAAAGGCTTCCAGGTGGTTCTGATGCAATACCAAAATTTGAGAGGATTGACATATTAACACAAAACTTTCCTCATTGTTTCTTATTATTTTAAAACTAACCTGCTTTTTCCTATTAAGATAGAAATAACATTAGTCCAAATTATTAAATTCTCATTGTAGATTGTTAATCTAAAAGTTTAATACTGATTTATGCCCAACATGAGATTTTATTTTCCTGAACAAAAACAATTATCAGGATCATTGTATTTTCGTGTAATTGAGAACGTTATTTGAGTTTCCTCAAATACATACCAAATCATTGTGCAATACTTGTTTTTTTTCTATCATTCTATAATTAGCTCATTCCAGAAACTAAGTTTTTTAATGGTTCATAAAAATAAATGTAATTACACTCAGGTAAAGAAACAGGTTCAATTACTATCAATATTACCTTGACTTACAAAAAAAAAAAAAAGAATAGTAATTAAAGGAAAGCAATTTAGATTTTTAGTTTATGAGTTTAAATATCTTGGAAACAAAGTGGGAATGAAAATAGCTTATAGAGAAATTGAGGTTGAAAACAAAGAAAGTGCCTTTCAGTTCCACAACACAGATCCTGCGGAAGTAGTGTATATAACCACCACCACCACCACCACCACCAACACCACCACCAACAACAATAAACCAGGGAAAAAAGTCACCTTTGTTATCCACTGGAAAAAGTTCATGCTGTGTCACATCAAGACAAGCCGCTATTACTGCACAGTAATTGGCAGTCGGTAGTGTGATCCTACTGTTTGTAATCCTTGTTATTTTATAGGCACTTTTGTGAGCTTTCAAATTATTTTAAAAAAAGTTTTAAAATTTAACATGTTGTGTAAAATGCTCTTATTGGACCATTGTATGATTTAAGTTTTTTTTTTTTTTTTTAATTTCTGTAGTTGTATTAGAAGACATCATAATTCCTTTTATTTTCCTTTTCACAATAGCCAAAGGAGCTCATATTTCCTCAAGACTCCGTTTCTTTCAATTCTAATCCACCCTACATACATTTTGGGAAACCGTAGGGGGATATTCTTTTTGATCCCATGTTTTTATACTTTTGTCAACCCTTACTTCATATTTTAAAATATTTAAAGAAGCTCATGTGTCTTTCAGCCCAGTTAAAAGGTGAACTACTTTTATGGAGAACCCATGTCTTTGACTGTGTTTTTCATTTTTTGTGCACTTGGTTATTGATAAGCACGATTATTTGCATAAGAAGAATTGGTTAAAAGTTGGGTTTACCTGCAGTCTCTCCAACAGTCTTCCCTTCTTGAAATATAGATACTCTTATTCATGGGAAGGTGACAGGATTCAAAGTTCCCCACATTTTCTCCCAGAAACCCACTGATCTAGCCAAAGAGCAGTAAGAACATTGAGAAGATTCATCAGCATCACAGTGATAGCCGGGCTCAGGAGAGGCTGTGGTATAATTAAGTAGTATATTCTGGTGCTCCGACCACCAGAAGGTATGCTACATGCTGAGATTTACCTCTAATGAATCTACAGGGAACTGGAGGTTCTCTGCGCCATTCTAAATAAGCCTTCTCAGATTTGCACGTACATTTACGACAAAGGTTGAAAAACATCATGCTGACAATTATAACTACTCAAATATTGTTAAAATTCAGGGCTAAAATTGCATGCTTCTTTTTTTCTTTTTTTTTTTTTTGTGTTCTTTTTTGCCCCCAAATACAATAAAATTTAGCTGGTCCATGTGCAGAGTTTTTTTTCATAGTAACAGAACAACAACCTATATTAAGAAGGCTTAATATTAAATTCACACATTTGGGAAAATTAGACACGTCAAAGAGAAAATCTTCGTAATAAAATAACACATCCAATCTTTCATGGATTGGACTGGATCTCTGGACAGTTTTTATCTGTAGATGAAAACTTTTTCAAAAATTCCACAGAGATTCTGGTAGGCCTGGGTTTTATAAGGGGTTGAGGCCGAATCTGTATTGAGGCATGTTGTGGGACATAGTAATTGCCAGACAGTACAACTAAGAGTCGGGTTTTGTAAACTGTTAAATCTATAGTGTTTTAGATAATAAAATCGATATTTCACAGTCTGTATAAGCAGACAACAAACAGCAAAGGTAGCTATTAGAACGTGAAGCTGATGTCATAACTGTTTTTTCCTGCCTTATTGAGATATAATTGATATATAACATGGTGTGAGTCTGAAGTGTGCAACCTGTTGATTTGTTGCACCTATATATTACAGTATGATTAACCGCTTTTATTTTTAATTTTTATTCATTTTTTGAGAGAGAAAATGTGAGTGGGGGAGGGCAGAGAGAGACACACACACACACACAATCCGAAGCAGGCTCCTGGCTCTGAGCTATCAGCCCAGAGCCCAATACAGGGCTCCAACTCCCAAACCATGAGACCATGACCTGAGTCAAAGTGAGACGCTTAACAGACTGAGCCACCCAGGCGCCCCTGATTAGCTACTTTTAAAAAGACAACATTAAGCTTCTTTTGATGAGTGTAGGGAAAATTTTATTCAGTATATTTTTCATATTTATGGTTTGGATGAATCTTTGAACATTTACCAACCAACTTAAAATGGGGAAGGGCTTTGCAGGTTGCCCTTTTTGAGGCAGGCCTGCTGTTGCAGACAGCAAGCCTCTTTTTCGGATTTCTGTGTCACACTCCCTGTTCTCATGTCTCCTTTGGAAAGCTACCGTGTGGGTCATAAGCTGCCTACTTCTCAACTGCAACCACTGTGGGCAGAGACCTTTGAGGCTCTTTTCTGAGGTTACAATTGGGTTTATTGGGTTCATTCCTTTTAAGCACTTGTCCTCATCTTGAGATCTTGTGACCGTATCAACGATCCTGAAAGTCTCTGGAGATTAACCTGTAGTTTTCACCCCAGATCCTGGGGTAGCACCTCTACTGCTTCTGTGGGTAGCTTCATTAACTACGAATTCCATGTAACAGTAATCTTATATTAATCACCTATTTGATTTTACTGCTATAGCAAACTTATTCTATAGCATCATTTTAAATCTGAATCATTTTAAATGAAGTGAAGTATAATTATTTTCAGACCCTATAAATCACTTGCTTTTCTGTCACTTGGATTTGTGTACACAGGGCACCCAGAAGTCATAAAAAATCTTGGGATTCAAATAAGACAAAATCCCTTTAGTGACTGCGGTGATCAAAAAAATAAGCATGCTTCAAGTGCTTTTAGGGAGAGAAACAGAGATATTCAATGAGTTACTGAAGGTCATCTGTAACACAGCACAAAAACTGATAGACTATTACCTGGAAATTGTTGTGAAGGGGTTAAAATGCATATATATATACTGTCAGCTAAGCATGTAATGCGATTCAAATAAAAAATAGTCTTTTATTAATACAGCAATCTCACTTTTCACACTGAAATGCTTCCTATTATATGCACATCTATTTCACCTGTTTTATGTCTATGCTCTATTGAAAAATAGCTATGGAAATGGGGTCAGATATTTTATAATTACATATGATTTTTTTTATTGTTATAATACTAAATGGGTTTTTCTTTTTTTTTTTTTTAATTTTTTTTTTCAACGTTTTATTTATTTTTGGGACAGAGAGAGACAAAGCATGAACGGGGGAGGGGCAGAGAGAGACGGAGACACAGAATCGGAAACAGGCTCCAGGCTCTGAGCCATCAGCCCAGAGCCCGACGCGGGGCTCGAACTCACTGACCGCGAGATCGTGACCTGGCTGAAGTCGGACGCTTAACCGACTGCACCACCCAGGCGCCCCTAAATGGGTTTTTCTATAACACTAATAATTCCTGAAGATAGCTTGATTTCCTCTACTTATAAATATTTTTCAATGCTATTTATATTATGAATATGTACATATCTTTATGTAAAAATTCCAAATCAGTAACATACGAGACAGACATATAATGCAGTTGCTTTCATTAGATAATTAAGAGCTTTCTAATGAAAATATTATCTCATTTCTTAGCATACTTTCAGTTTTAGAATTCACTGTCGTCATGGCTGAAAATACAAGAGAATTTGAAAACGTGTTTTAAGGAAAAAAATAAAAACTGTCAATGTACCACTTAAATTAAATACAGATGTCAACAGATTTTATACGTATGATACAGTCAACTTATCTTGAAAGTTATTTATTCAACAGATAAAGCGGAGAAACGTGGTAACAACGTACTTAAAAAAAACTTAATGAGTTAAAATTTATTGCTCATAAAGAGTAAGGCAAAAATATTATTTCCATGAAGTGGTTCATACTCTGTAGAGTAAGGATCCAAAAGATACACTCTATTGTGTCTAGTGCCATAGCTGGAATTCCAATAAAATGAAAACATCTTTAGAATGATGAACATTTATACCCTGAATGAGGTTTTATTCAAGAGCAGTCACCATTGCAACATAAGGACCAATAATGCATCGCAGTTATTTCCTTCCAGAAGGACTTTTGTGTGAAGGCACAGTCCAAATGCTGGTAAACATAATTGACCACAATGGTCACAACAAAAACAATATTAAAATAAGAACTGCTGGGAATGATAAATGGCAACTTAAAAAAAAAAAAAACAACTTATAATTTCATTATGCAATGTGTTCCTGAATAGATAAACACTGAGAAAGAGAACATAATATTTGGCAATGACTTTTTGTGTCTTTTTTATATAGTACTAACTCTCCAATGTAATTTAATTTTAAGGCTTTAACCATTAATTTTTTTTAATGTTTTTATTTTACTTTTGAGAGAGAGACAGAATGTAAGCAGGGGAGGGACAGAAAGAGAAGGAGACGCAGAATCTGAAGCAGACTCCAGGCTCCTAGCTGAGGGCATAGAGCCAGATGCGTGGTTTGAACTCACAGAGTGTGAGATCATGACCTGAGCTGAAATCAGAAGCTAACCAGACTGAGCCATCCAGGCGCTCCAAGTCTCTATTCATTTTAACACAATGTCAACCTCAATGGGCCGTGGACCTGGGGCGGTGAAGGAACTGAAAAAAAGAGAAGACAATATAGCGAGGCACAGGGGACCCCGAGCCAACAGCCCGAGGTACCAAGGTTTATTGTACATCTTCTTACCTACGTTTGCAAGAAAAACAGACCAGCAATGATCAACAACAGAAGCTTAGCAAAGCATGTCAACAATGTACATCTGATTCAGCTATGGTATGTATCTTGCCTACGAGTCTTGTAGATACATATGTTCCGATAAGAATCTTTACAACAGAAGCAAAGACAAAGAAGGGAGTGAATGCACTGAGCTATATACAGCTGGCTTCCTTTAAGCAAAACATCCCTATCTGTGTACTAAAGAACAGGCCACATTTCCCAAGGGCAATTCACTCAAATCCTTTTTTTTTTTTTTTTTTAATTTTTTTTTTCAACGTTTATTTATTTTTGGGACAGAGAGAGACAGACCATGAACGGGGGAGGGGCAGAGAGAGAGGGAGACACAGAATCAGAAACAGGCTCCAGGCTCCGAGCCATCAGCCCAGAGCCTGACGCGGGGCTCGAACTCACGGACCGCGAGATCGTGACCTGGCTGAAGTCAGACGCTTAACCAACTGCGCCACCCAGGTGCCCCTCACTCAAATCCTTTGAGGTTATTTTTAACCTTATGGTCTTGAGTTTTCTAAGAGATTTTGGAGCCTGAACGAATATGCACCTGTGGTCATTGTGGTGTTCTGTTTCCCGCAAATGTTGTTGGTTTAATTGAAGTGTCTATGTTAGTATGCTTATTTTTACTTCATAACCCCACATAGATAAGCAGGACCTTAAGCCATTCATTTAAACAAGTATGTAAATATTGTTTAAATGAATGCAAAACTTAAAATAGTTATTATAGTTGTACAGTACTCACCTCCTGACCCACAGGGGATACTTCCCAAAACTTCAAGATGCCTAAAGTCATGGAGAGTTCCAAACCCTACATATACTGTTTTTTCCTATACATACAAACCTATGATAAAGTTTAATTTATAAATTAGGCACGACAGAAATTAACAACAATAACCAGTGATAAAATAGAACAAATTAACAACATACTATAAGAAAAATTATGTGAATGTGGTCTCACTCAAAATATCTTATTGTAAGATATTGTAAGATATTGTAAGATATTGTAAGATATTGTAAGATAATAAAATGCCTATGTGATGAGATGAAGTGAAGTGAATGAGGTAGGCACGGTGACATAAAATTATGCTACTCTTGACATTTTGATGTAAGTCACAAGGAGGATCATCTGTTTTTGGACTGGGATTGACCACAGATAACTGAAACCATGGAAAACAAAACTGTGAATAAAGGAGGACCATCATATGGGCAATTTCATGGGTTGCCATATTTTTTTAAACACAGTTATACCTAATAGAAACTGTTCTACACCTCACAGAAACTTCGTTATACTAGAATTAAAGGGCTAAAAGGATTGTCTGTCTTGTCTTCATTTTGACAGATGATGTCAAAACTGGATTAAAGACAAATTAGGCTGCCAAATATGCTATTTGTAACCTTGTTGAGAGATGGGCACAGGAATCCTGAATCACAGTGAGTGCCATTTTTTTCTAGCCATTGTAGATGTTATTATTTGAAAAGTCTAAAGACAACTAAGGACAGAATGATAGAATCCCTATGGGTAGGCCAAGATTTATATTAGCATAATAATGTTGAAAGCTTTCTCAGAAATCTCCTTCCTAAGTACAACTCATTTGTTACAAAGTGTTGATTGACCCAATGATGGAAATCCCTTCAGGAAGCTCAGTGAGTGTCAAGTTCCAGACAGAACTAATGGATTACAGAATGAGACCTGAGTCCAGAATTTTAAGCCCCTACTTCTTGAAAACGTCTTATTAATCATTTTTAGACTTTAACAGTTTCATCACTGTCGAAAACAAGTTATACTAAAATTAAATGGAAGGCTGGAATCATCAGCAGAATGTAGAATTCATCCAGTTCATGAACAATGGAGAGTCAATTTCAAGACAGCCAGCTAGACTAATTCTTGAGAAACCTTTAGAAAGTTGTGGCTAACATATCTGCCAAATGGTGATTTTAAAACTTAATTAAGTATAAACATTCACCAGGGTAGTCTGAATAATACAGATCCTCGGGATCCAATCCCCCTCATCCAGTTTTGCAGTGAGGGCCAGGGAGTCTGCATGTTTCATAATCATCACAGGTAATTATGGTGCAAGTGTCCAGTAGGTCACAGCTTGAGGAATGCTTTGTGATATGTCTATTTAAGTTTAAACAATTGACTTATATATAATCTTGTCTGTACTATGACCCACAGATACTACCTATCTCTTCATCTATCACTTCTGGTAACCCATTCCTAACTACTTTTCTTGCTCAGGATTTTTGAAAGCAAGATTGTTATTTTCTGTAGAAGTTTTCTTGCTAATTGACATGACTAGTGAAAGTGATAATAGTTTATGATATTTATAAGGGAATGTTTTGGTCTCACTTAGAACATAGTTGAGACAGGCCTAGGGAAAGAGATGAGAAGCATAATGGATCCTGAATCCATAATATGAAGGGAAATAAGTTCAGAAAATGTTAAATGTACTTAACAAAGACATTTGCATATGTGAGTTGAGATGATGAAGAGAAAAAGGAGAGAATTCTATCAGCTTACCTAGTATAATGGATTTACTGGTGTTTGTTAGAAATCAAGTAGATCTGGGGAGAAAGAGAAATTAGTAATTTGTTTTCAGAGTCTTCAATTGAGGCCATTAGCCTAAACATATTTATATTTTTTTTCATAAATTTGAAAACTAGTTATGGAAAGTGCATAAGGAATATATATATATATATATATATAGAGAGAGAGAGAGAGAGAGAGAGAGAGAGAATATATATAGATATATATATATAGAGAGAGAGAGAGAGAGATTCTCTCTGAGAATATATATATATATATATATATATATTCAGAATGTTATAAACCAATGCTTGTTTAGAATTTGTTTTCTTTGAAAAAATCAATAGTGTTCAATTTCAGGTGAGTTTAAATGCCTTAGTATTATGTGCGACTTTGTATTTTACAAAGTATTTTATATTGTATAACAGGTGCATGTTATGCACAGTGATAAATATAAACACACACACGGACACAGATACAACATAGATATAAGTCAAATCCCAGGCATAAAGTACTTCCAATTAAGCTGATTAGCTATTGAATAAGACTGTTTAATTATCACAATGTAATGAAATTAGTAGAGGAGATATTTAAAGTATTTAACAGCCAGTGGGTATTGACCAGTCAGAATAAATGCCCATCATCACTTAGAATTCAAATATTAATTGGCTGCATGTTACTATAAAGATGTAAAGAAAATTTTTTGCAAATAAAAGGAAAGAATTTAGTTTGTTTGTATAATGTGGAGAAAATGGAGAAAGCTAGAACAAAAAGAAAAGGACAATACCAAATAGGAATAATGAGAGAATAATGTGAACAAAACCAAAATTATTGAGGGGCGCCTGGGTGGCTCAGTCGATTAAGTGTCCTGACTCTTTATTTTGGCTCAGGTCATGATCTCACAGTTTCATGGGTTTGAGCCCTGCTTCTGTATGGCTTTGAGCACTGACTACAGGGAGCCTGCTTGGGATTCTCCCTCTCCTCTCTCTCTCTCTCTGTCCCTCCCCCACCTGGACTCTCTCTGTCTCTCTCAAAACAAAGAAATAAACTGTAAAAAAAAATTATTGAAGGGCAATGCATATTTTAGAAATGTATATTTGGTGGATTTCTGTCATCAGTTTTATGTGCTTGGTAATGAATGGCGAGAGGGCAAACTAACAGCTTATTGGATCCTCACCTTAACCTCAGAGGCAGGAGTAGCAAATCCTACAGGAGGAAGATGCTTATAGCTCATGTTTCATATTTCCATGGAAAGGAAGTAAAAGAAATGAGAAAAAAGGCAAGTGTGGGAGTTATACTTCCAGCTCCTCCAAACTCTGTCATTGACCCCAAAGAGGGTAATCTGGTAGGGGAGACCGATTGAGAGAAAAACTCCATTCTCTGGCAGGTGGTTTCCAGCTGCTCTCTTTTATGCCTGCCAACTTTACAACAGGGTGTGTTCTGCTCTTTTTCGAAGATGTAAACTTGCTGGGTCAGGTTTGCCTTGGAGAGACCTGTACGATGTGATACGGTTGACTTTAATTCAGGAAAAGTTATTAGCACATCCACTTGACAGAGTTTCTAAACATCTTTTATCCAGTTAGTTTTCCTATTATAAGTACATTTTCATCAACATTTCCCCCCATCTCATATTTCTTTATTGAATTAAAACTGGAAGATGAGGTTGCAGTTTGAAACCTGAAAACTTAAACGTTATCCCTAGTTTATTAATCAAGAAATAAAGACCCAAGATCATATCTCCTATAATCCATAAAAACTGAACTTGAGCTTATGTCTTCAACTTATGGTTGGTATTCAAAGAGATGAAAGGTTTGTAAAGCAATAAATCCATACAAATCACTGAAGTGAAGATGAACTTCATATCACATAAATGCTTCTTTCAGAAAAAAAGAAGTCAGATTTACAAGTATCATCCAAAAAAAAGTACTTTTAATATGTGGTCAAAGCGGGACATGATCTTGGACTCTCACTGTGCGATATTTTTGTTGAACTAACAAACGAATTGCAAATGGCCACAATAGGGTCTCTGATTTTCAGAGATCCTAAAAAAAATTAGGATACATTTACAGAGAATAAAGTTGTAGGGACTAATATATCTCAAAGTGGTCCCAAGGCAAATGAAAATTTCTGTTTCTAGTCTTTTCTTGTGGTTTTATTGTGACTGTGTTTGTGCCTACAAAGCATAATATGCTATGTGAATTTTTAAGAAAATGAATAAAATAAGTGTAGTGAATGATGCTGAAGATATACAGCCATTCGTTAATTTATAACATATCATTCTAAAAGTAAGTCACAGTAATCTGAGAACATTTGGAAAACGTAAAGGGAAACACAAAGGAAAAAAGATACACATATAATCCTCACTGCCTTGAGATCACCCATCATTACTATCATTTCTTTGTATTGCTTTCCAATAATTTATATATAAAGTACTTACTGCATAATATATACACACATATCCAAAACAACTCCACAGTGTATTTATAATCTATGTGCTTTTTTAGTGGACTATTCTACAATACACGCTTTCCCTTATTGTTAATACTACTCAGAACCTTTAAAACCTGTATTATATTGTATTGGTAAAGATTGAATAACAGCCCCCAAAATATATGTCCTGTGAATGTGACATTATTTGAAAAGGAGCCTTTGCGGATATAATTTATGTAAGGGTCTTGAGATGAGATTATTATGGAATAACTGGGTGGGCTCTAAATCCAGACAGGTCCTAGGAGAAAGAAGACAAGGAAAAACACAAAAGGGGAAGAATTGCAAAGATTGGAGTTAAGTTTGGAGTCAGGCAGGTAGAAATCAAGGAACACTAAGGATTGCAGATTGCCCTAGAAGCTAAGAGAGAGGCCTGGGACAAGTTCTCCCTCTGAGCCATTGGGAGGAACTAAGCCTGCCAATGTCTTGATTTTGGAACTCTGGGTTCTAGAAACATTAGAGAATAAACTTCTGGGTTAAGCCATACAGTTTGTGATAATTTGTTAGAGCAGCCCCAGTGAACTAATATACATGCTATGGTATTGTTGTACCAGTATTTGTTGTACCTAAATTTATTTTCAATATGTCATCTATTAACCTTACAATGTTGCCACACAAAAAGCTTTGTGAGCATTTCTGATTGTGCCTATAAATTAAGTATCTAAACACTGAATTTGAATACTTTTTGACAATAATAGAGATTCCCAAATTGCTCCTCAGGACATGACAGCATTTGTACTCCAGCTCGTAGTTAATTATGACAGATCTTTGTAAAAGACCAGGTGATGCTTCTTCAAATAGCACAGATTAGAAATATGAAAGGGGCGGAGCACCTGGGTGGCTTGGTGGGTTGAGTGCCTGACTCTTGATTTCGGCTCAGGTCATGACCTCATAAAGATTTGTGGGTTCGAGTTCTGCGTCGGGCCCAATGCTGACAGCTCAGCCTGCTGGGGATTCTTTCTCTCTCTCCCTCTCTCTCTGTCCCTCTTCCACTCTTGCTCGCTCCCTCTCTCTCAAAAATAAATAAATAAAAACTTTTAAAAAAAGTATGAAAGGGGTGCTTTTGGAAATGAAAGTTATCATTATATAATTTATGTCTGTACTTCTATCAAGATCTTACTATTTAAAAAAAATTTCCTATTCCTATATCTTATAATGTAGTCTGAGAATCAGTGAAAACTTACTCCTCAGTACATACAATTCCCACTAACACTTCTCGTCATTAGTGTAAACAGAAATTAAAAATAAAATGTATGTATGTTTGATTAATCTCGTAAGTGTGTAGAGATAATAAAATTTAAACATGTTTCTCATAACTTCCCTTTGACATTGACCTCTGAGATTTCAGTAAGAAAAAGGATTGTATGATAAGATATGATAATTGTATTTTCATCAAACCCATTTAAATAATTCACAATAAGATTATCAAGTTAAATTTTTAAAATTCAAATATTTATTCTAGATGTCACTCGTAATCGTAAAAAAGCAATTTATGAAAATCTTATTTCTAAGCAAATACTATCTCTGCTTTTTTGTATTGGATCTTCAAGGTGAAATAAAATAATGAATATAAGTAGTTTAAGAGATAAAATTGTTAATGTTCTGATTTAAGAAATGATCAATATGGTTGCATTCACACAATAGGGAATAATAGCACGGACATATTTTGGTTATTTTTGACTTTTAATTTCATTTTTAATGACACCTAGCCAGTTCACATAAAATATCTAGTCCAAATTCTTTTAAGAATATATAAAAAATTGCTTCTTAAAGGAAAGCCAATTCTGAAAGACAATTGCTAGGCTTACAAACTCATAAGAAATTGGGATTTTGCCCATATGACAGAATGCAATATAAGAACAATCTCAGAATTGTCCTACTTCTGTCACTTTTGTAAAGGAAAATGGGAAAATACACTGTAGCCAATTACAGAATTAGACCCTTTAGGACGGCTGTCATTTATGCAGCCCAATTCACTTTTAATTGTGTTGTAAGCCGTGTCAAAAAATGTAAACATACATTTTTCAAGTAAAAAAAAAAAAAAATCAGTGTAGTCTGTGGTGATTTCTAAGAAATTTAATCTTTATTAAAAGACTTTTCTTTGGAAACGCCTGGGTGGCTGAGAAAGTTAAGCGACCAACTCTTGATTTCAGCTCAGGTTATGATCTCATGTTTCCTGGGATCAAGCCCTGCATCCTGCTTTGTGCTGGCTACATGGAGCTTGCCTGGGATCTTCTCTCCTCTCTCTGCCCCTCCTCGACTCACATGCATGCTCTCTCTTTCTTTCTCAAAATAATAAAAATTGAAAAAAAAAAGTTTTTCTTACGAGGAAAATATTTCAGCCCTATAGGCAAGACAATCACTCAAAACCAAAGTGGCACGAAACTATAAGCATTACTACTATAACTTCAGGACACATAATACCAGTTATCTCTTGTTTTTTGGATTTACCTTGTTACAATAGCTTGATGGGTATGAGGACCAGGTAGGATGTATTTAAGGAAAAGGTCATATATTCTATTTGGTAAAAATGATATACATTCATTACTTTCATAGTTCAATAAAATTTTTAAAATACATTATATATAAGTCAATATATAACTCATGATTTTGTTTTTAAGAATACCTGAAATGTCCTAAGAATTAAATTTGATTAATATTGGATATTAATTGCTTGATCTTGCAAAAAAAGGAAATAGATGAAGATATTCCTATCCACCAAACAAGCATAATATTTACAAAAAAGATATAACTATAAAAAAACCTTATATTTATATAACTAATACATACACACGCACACGTAGAGAATATCTCTTTGAGCTCATCAGGGAACTTTGAAGATAATGAAGACTTCAGGGAGCAAGAGACTCAAAAGATGGAAAGTAAAAGGTAAGTTCAACCTTTGTTTCCTCTGGGGAACTTCACTGATTTACAAAATGACCTGAGTGGTTGGCAAGTTGAACACAACTTCCAAGAGGGACATAGGGATAAGAAATCACAAGTTAAAGTTTAGGATTCCCCCAAAATAATATGCCTGCGTAAACAACTGCCAATTAAAAGTAGGTAAATTAGAGCTAGGTAAATTAAAAATAGACAAGCTCTCATGAAGACTGAAATCCAAATCCAAATTATATCTCTTGCTCAGTGAACCTGGTCTACTTGTAACCTAATTTCCTGGCTTTTATCCTAAACTTCCTAACAGAGTCAAACACAAACACAAAAATTTTGTGGAGGAAGATACCATCATCAGTGTCTCAATATTGTTCTTTTTCATATTTAATCCCAGAATTAGATTAAAAAATCAATAGGTTAATATTATTAACATTACTCTTATTTTGTTAAATACTAGACATGTTGCATGAGCTAGTACATTCCCACCTGAGTGGATCAGGACCCCATTTGCCTCAAGGTAGCTTTAAATTCGCCACATGGGAGAGATACAGTCATTGTTGCTATAGAATGTGACACCTAACTCACTACCAGCAATATGTCCTTGTTGTTATTTGGCTGGCAAGAAATTCAATTCCAAAATTTTATCATGATATTACGATTTCTTGGATCACTTCCTATACCAACCATAGTCTGGAATTTCCCAGAAGCAGACTTTGATAAAAAGATTGCAGTAGTTTATTAGGATGGTGTTCCCAGGAAATACTAACAGGGGAATAAGTGAGATATGTAAGGAAAGAAGCAAGTACAGGTTTATCAAATGAGGAAAATTACAATTGGAGCTTAGTCCCATTGAAGAAACCTGAGAAATGTTGTTCAACATACTCTTCAGACTCATTCATCCTGAGAGTCAAGGAATTGGAACATTAGCACCCAGGCCACTATACGTTGTAGCATGCAGGCTGCTCTCAGAAAAGGTTAAGTCTCCCACATCTGGTCTGACTCACACAGGGACCGTGTGGGTTCCAGGGCCTCCCATAAGGTGCTGGCAAGTGAAAGATGAGCCAAGGTGTATTAACATAGTAATGGCAAAGGGGATGTGGGTAGAATATTGGTAGAATCTGTTCCATACTTCCAAATGTCCATTGTTTCAAACTGCTTCTTTCATATTATACCTGACACAAGGATATAGTCAGCTATATTTAGTCAGATATATTTAAAAGGAGAGAGAAAGAGAGAAAAACTTACTGAAAATAATCAATCCATTCCAAAGTTCTATCAGTGGATATCATGGCCATATGATTTTTGGATCCTGTGATAAGACTTAGTCATAAGGCTCAAAGACATTCTCAGTTTAATTTTTTACTGACTGAGATTAGGAATTGGTCTTTTTGTTCAATCCTATATATCTAGAATGTCTCTACTTCCTTTCCATCATCTATTTCCAAACTATTCTTTCTTCCTTTCTTTCTCTTTCTTTCTCTCTCCCCCTCTTTCTCTCTCTCCCTCTTTTTCTTTTTCTTTTTCTTTTTCTTTCTTTCTTTCTTTCTTTCTTTCTTTCTTTCTTTCTTTCTTTCCTTCTTTCTCAGAGTCCCTCTTTCTTATCATACCTTGTATTATAAACTGACTGAAGTTGCCAATGATGCTAAAATTCTGCTTTCCACCTTTTACCCCCAAATCTACAAGTTCTTCTTAGTTTAAGATTTATTATTTGCCTCTCAATTTAACACAGGTAAGAATATATCCAAATATTTTGCCATGGCATAAAATTAATTACCATTCTTCTACCCTCAAATATTATCATGCTTGTATCTGACACTTATCAATACGGCCAATTAAACATTTAATTTATTTTTTGTTTATTTTTTTTGCTGAAACTATGCTACTGCATACAAAAGGGTGGAACAGATGCAACAGGTACTAAGACACTGCAACAGTGCCCACTGGGTACGATGAAGGATTGGATTAAAGAAAAAAACAAGGAAAGATGAGACATTGTCATGTGGGAGGTTTTCAGTAGGAAATGTTGACTAACTGGATTGTAGCAAAAAGGGAATAGGGGTATTAAAAGTGAATGTTGGATTTTTCTTTGTCACCTTGGAAGCCAATGGCGCCAATTACCATAATGGGAAGATTGGGAGAAGAGTGGAGGTTGAAGGTGTGGAAAAATGTAGACGCCTTTAAGGAGTCCTCAATTTTGGCATCTAAGTAGATATTTCAAATAGGTAGAGGCAGGTACTTATAGATCAAGAGAGGTATAAATATAGACACAAAAGTTTGGGGAGCTGTCATCCATCAGTAGAGATCTTTTAAAACCATTTCACTTTATGAGACCTTATAGAAAGAAACTATAGATGAAGAAGTGTGGTAAACCAATCCCAAATCCTAGCCCTTCAAAATTACAAGTTCTAGCAGAGAAGGAAGGAATAGAAAAAAACAACAAAAAAAAGTTTTAATAAATAGTCATTGAAACAATAGGAAAATAGGGTGCTGAGAAATGTTTTTGTTTTGTTTTATTTTCTCAAAATAGCTGTATAGGAATGTCTCCTTTACATTCAGAAAAATGAGGTATTTCATATTAGATGTAAAATTTTAAAGTTCGTCATAATACCCCTTTAAGTAAAAGTGCAAATCCTTTAAACCATTAATTGCTATCCATTTCCTTCAAACAGAATATTATTTTTAAATGAACTATGGAATTAATATGAAGAGATTAAAAACAGATAAAAAAGAAAGAAGAAAAAAAACAGATAAAAGAACAAAAGAGTTAATCAACAGAAATTGTATAAGGGAAAATTTGTGCAATTGCTTGCCTGTGACATAGCAACACCAGTATTTATGTTTTAGATTAGAATTTAGTGTATAAATTTCAAAGACGTGAAAATTGTGCCTAATTTTTACATACTCAGAAACTGCAATGTTTTAGGTAAATATAAATATCGTAAATTTTATCATATGTGGAGAAGATGGATAAAATTTTGTTCCAGTACACATGACACAAGGATTATAAACCGATTTGTATGTGTGCACGTATGTTTGCATATACATAAACATGAACACACACACAGTTTCGTTTCTCTCTTTGTGACCTTTCTTGCCATAACTTCAAAATCCACATGAAAAACACTGCCTTTAAATTCTCTGACTATCCTGACTTTTCCTGTTGCTTATGGTGCCAAGTTTTCTACTTTATAACTCCCTTCAAAATCCAGATATCTAATGTACAACTATGGCTAGTGGTGGTAAGTGCAACGAATTGTTCTCTGTTCATTCATTAGCCAGATAATGTGTTAGCTCTCTAAGGAAATGTAATGCCTAACTCTCTCTATACTTCTCCTACAAAAAGACCACAGGGAAAACTACTAATGCTGGAAATTTAAAAGATCCAACGGGGAGTTAATTTATTCATGGGAGACTTCCTTAGATTTCTTTAAATTACATTAATAGAGCAGCTGCCTGCTCCAATAATGCATAAATCAATCCCTTAAGCTACAAGTTTCTCAAGGAATGGAAATATTTTCAGTTCAATTTCTTCTAAGAATGATAGCAAACAAAATACTTTCTGTCATTATCGGTGGTGGTGTTTTCACTGGCAAGGTTGTAATAAATAGAATTAGATTTGAAATTTAAATGATGTGCGAGACTTCTAAATAGACTCCTTCCCTTTTATAATCATGCATACTGATCTATGCATAATGGTTTATGTGGCAAATATGAAATGGAAGAGAAAATCATCCCTAATTGACTCTTGATTAATAGGTAATATATAACCATCCTCATGGTGGCAAAATCTGACTATAATAACTATTATTTGTGAAGAATGAATGAATACAAGGAGTATGGTTATATTGATATTCTGGTTTTACTATTTATTCTCTAATTTCAGTATTTCCCCCACTCTCAAAACTTCAATAACCATCTCTATGCAAATGATCTCTAATCTGAGTTCAGGTTTGTTGTTGTTGTTTTGTTTTGTTTTTTCAAATCGTGCCTGGACAATCCTACTTATGCTATACACCAGAACTTATAGACAATATACATAAAACTTACCATGTCATTAAGCATTTTAAAATCAACTTTACTCTTTTGCTATACTAATCTTAAAGTTACTCACTGCTGACTTTTTTTGCACTTCTGCTCCTGTCCTATATCTGGAGAGTTCTTAAATCAGATTGGAATTGTGGTTTAAATACATAGCCTCCCTCTTTCCACTCTATCTCACTCCAATTACCATCATGCTCTGTGCTCTGTGGGTGATGTCCCCTACTTGTGTGCTTTTTCAATTAGATCTACCCTTCAGACTGTACTTTGTGACATAATTAAATGTGAGTTCTTAAACCAACACTCTCCAACTCTAAAGAAGAGGACTATATATGTCAGTCCCGATTAATGATATAAGTGACAGTGTAGTGCTATAAGGAAATGATGGTGTTTTCAGTAAATAGAACTGAGTCAATCAGATATCTATCAGGCAAAAAAGCAAAAAAATCAATCTTGGCCACTATTTCATACCAGACGCAAAAAATTAATTTCAGATGGATTTAGACCTAGACGTGAAAAGCAAACAATGATGACTTGGAGGAAAAGAATATTTTTGTGGTCTTGGAGTAGGCAAAGTGTTCTTTTTCTTAAGTAGGCTTCATGCCCAGTAGGAGCCCAATGTGGAGCTTGAACTCACAACCATGAGATCAAGACCTGAGATGATATCAAGAGTTCGATGTTTAACCAACTGAGCCACCCAGGCGCCGAGTAGGCAAAATGTTCTTAAACAAGAAACAAAATGCGTTGACCTGGAAAGAAAAAGGATTGATAAATTGCATTGCATTAAGGTTACAAACTTCTTGTATCAAAAGACACAACTAAAAGAGTAATAGGTAAGGTACAGTTTAGGGACAATGACACTGTTCACGTTTCCAGTAAAGTATATCCAGACCATACAAACAATTGGAAAAAGTGAATGAGAAAGAAAATCCAATATGGACATGGGCAAAAGATGAAAATGGTTAACAGAGTTGTGAGGAAAGGGAAAATTTCAACTACAACAATGTACTCATCAGAATGGCAAAAACGAAAAAGAAAGCCAATGCCAAGTACGGTGATGAGGTGGAAAAGCCAAAATTCTACTTTGGTGGTGGGAGTATCTATAACAACATGGAAAGGCTCCCTGGCTGTATCTATTAAAGCAGAACGTATGACACAAAATTCCACATGGAGATAGAGATCCACAAGAAAAATGTGTTTACAATTAGGTATATCTTAGAATGTCCATAGTGGCCAAAGCATTGCAAATTCTCCAAATGCCCGCCAGTAAAAGACACTAATTATTCCTAGAATGGAATGCTATACATCAATCAAATAAATGACCTATTACTACATATGTCAATAGAAGTAGATATCCCAAATATAACACTGAACAAAATGAACCAGACATGAAAGAGAAAATGAGTATGGTTTCATTTATGTAAAGACAATATCCTGTGTTTGAGGTACTGTTTGTCCATTACGTGAGAATTGAGGCCTAAAAACTAACAAAAATTTACCAACAGCAACATGAAAATCCAAACAACAAAATAGAAGCTAAAAAGACTCATAGATCAAGGAGAGATAAAAAAAACAACATCAAGAAAGAAGAGAAGTGGCTAAAGAGGTAAGAGGCCAATTGAAAGAGATGTTGTCATAGAAACTGAAAGAACACTGTAGTTTAAGATGCTGCTGCCTTATGGATAGTTAAGTGTGCATATATATCAGTTGGCAAACCCACATGTGCATCCTGAAACAAAAAACACAAAGTCACCCTATTTATATAGGTCTTTCAGTCAATGCAACTTGGCACCTTTGATCAAGGATCAAGGTTAGACTCCATAAACCAACTTTATTCTTACTTTTGTGATGTTGATGTCTAAAATTTGTTGAACACTGATACAGATGTGATACAATGTCAGAAATTCTTATTTTCATCATGAACAATTCTTACAAACCTGCTAACTTTGGCAATCTTGTGACTGCTATTTTAAATAAAAATTGAATTTTTAAGAATTTGATTGGGGCCATCTTGTTCGCTTCTCAGCCTTTCTTTGCAAGTAAATTGCTACCCAACATACTCTTCCCCAATGATCACCCTATTCTTTCACAGGTGTTCTGAAATCCCCAGGTGCACACAACTACCGGAGCTGATTAGCTTTCTGTTTTCTCATCACTAAAGAGCTGCTCCCCCCACAGCTGTGTGCTTCACATGGATTTCTTGTGACAAAAGAGCTCTTACACTCCTAAACTGAATTTCGTACTATTCAAAAATGGCCCCTTCACTAAAATAAACAACTCCGTTTATTTTAATGTGAATATTTATATCCAAGAAGTATCGTTAATATTTTAAGTGGTTGCAAAAATGTTTGTTGGTGACTGAAAATAGACAACATTGGAATTTTGCAGAAAGTCACTTGACTGGCTTTATAAGATACTTTGAAATGTAATTATTTGCAAAGTTGAAAGATTTCATATTCATCGACACAAATTTGTTTCATTTTTTTATTAAACAAACATTTCATTAAATGTGCTGATAAATATTTATAAAAGCAATCTGTTTTCAAATTTTTTATTTGTTTTTAGTAATGGTACTTAACTCTGTGTGGTTAGAAATACTGTAGTATTTTCTTCCACAAAAATTACTACTTATTACTCTTAAATGTTTTATTTTTTGTCTCATTTGAAAGACAAGATCTTATTTAAAAGATCTCTCCTTAAAATTAATATTCAAAGATATACTGAACACTGTGGGGTAATATTTTCATTGTCTCTTAAAATATATACTACATTTTTTATTTTAAACGTGTAAGTAATAAAAATAGTCTAAAATCTTCACTATAAGAAATGAATATGTTGTAAACAATAGTCTTCATATTAAATACATATTTTCTCACCACCCCATATACACCGTTGTCTGGATGGGAAGTCTTTTACCAATATCAATCAGGAAAAAGTAATATTCCCTGCTATTTCCTTTCACTTGTCAAAAAATTTTCTGAAAGTAAGTTGTTTTTGGCTAAATTGAAGATTAAGTTCCAGAAAAAATAGAATGGATGCCCAAAAAACCACATTATCAGTGCTTTAAAACCCTAAGCCTCCTTAACATGAAAGAATGAATGAATGAATGAATGAATATGTGAATAAGTGACTCTTCCAATTATTATTCCCAAGGTCTTGTTTGAAAGAAACAACAGAATGAAAAAATGAAAATACTTTAAATGAGTTTTCCAGGGTATCACATACAATTTGACCTGAAAAGTGTCTTTAAGTTTCAGGCGTGATTTGCACAGGAACCTAATCATAGTTACTAAAATTTTACATTAGATTATGAGATACAGTACATAAATCACTCTATACTGTACTTAATATGAAATGAAACTATGCAATTTCTATTAGAATATTTCAGGTTCTATTGGTTATAAAGCTTTACTTATATAAGACACTGATACTAATAATATTACTTTTAATGTTAATACAACAATAATAAAGTAGTTAGATGGAGGAACATTTTTCTGGTAAAGGGAGGTGATGCGTACAACATCTTTTCTTTTTTAAAGTGACTCTCTATTGTACAAAAATTGTCTCCTGAGACACTTATTTATAGATCTGTGCACCTAGTTTTAGGAAACGCAATCTGTTTTTTATTATGTGGATTTCAGAAGACACCGAGTTTATATTAGGGCTGCCAAAAAAGAATGAAAACAGAAATATTCTGAGGCATAATTTTTCACCTAAGATCACCTGCATTACAAAACAATTTGGCCTGCAGTGTATTAATTTCTCAAAGTCTTCCTCCTCACACGGTAAGTATGCAGTAGCTCCATACATTTCTAAGCACAAGTGCCAAAGGAGGAGAGAGCATGGAGACCACTGAAACACATGCGGCAACAACAAAAGCCTCAGCTCTTTCTCCTTTCAGGGATACGAATTATGAGCTATTATGTGTCATTGGAAATATCCTGTGGTGATTTGTTAGGGCCATCATGGCTTGTAACTACCAGAAAGTTTAATGTTTCAATTTCCTGTGGTTTAACACCACCTTAAAGTTGTCAGATATCAAATGGTTCACCTGATTCGATGAGTTACTGTCATTTAGAACCTTCATTGTGAGTTCCGATACTGGTCTTGTGCTTAAAGCTGATGTCTTTTTACATTTTCTCTGCATTGAACATTATAGAAGCAACTGCTCTTGATATTGAATAGTGAAATCCTTTCTACCTATTTCACCAGTAATAAGGGTCACACTGCCTTGCTAGGGATATATATATATATATATATATATATCCATTAAAAACCCCAGGAAGCACAGATGTCTATTTGGGGTCTGATGATGGCAAGCATGTGATAGCATTGTCCAGTAAGAGAATTCGAAAACGTGATTTCACATGTGAGCTCTGTACACATTTAATAGAAAATCAAACATTTCATCTTGATGGATCTATGCTGCAGAATTTTCTCTCTGCCTAAAACTATATAGTGCTAATGTGTGAACATGATATTTATAATGCAAGGTGTTTTTGGTAGACTGCACCTCCCATTAGAAAAGAGTTCAGCGGCCTCACTCAGTGACCAGAGTGTCAGTACTAGTGAGTTAAACAATACTAGTAATAAATGCTAATTTAAGTATATTTAAGTATTAAATTATACAGTTGAATTATATGATAATTAAATATTAAGTTAATTATTTAACTTAGCTCCAGTAGTTTAGTATGTCCTTACTACTACAGCAAACCTTAGGCAGCTTAAAAATATTATTTCATTTAATTCATTGTACAGTTCTATAGTGTAAGTTTTATCACTATTAACATTTTATAGATGAGGAATATAAGGCTTAAGGAAATTAAGTAGTATTTTTGAAAAGTTTTAGGAGTTTATGTTGAGAGAGAGATAGAGAGAGGGGGGGGAGGAAGAGAGGGAGGGTGAGAGCAGGGTAGGGGCAGAGAGAGAGAGAGAGAGGGAAAGAGAGAATCCCAAGCAGGTTCTACCTGTCAGCACAGAGCCTGATGCGGGGATCCATCTCACAAACCATGAAATCATGGCCTGAGCCGATTTCAAAGTCAGATGCTTAACCAACTGAGCCACCCATGTGCCCCTTAAGTAGTATTCCAATAGTTACATATCTGATAAATTATGATTTCCAGGTTCCAGTTACACTATATCACCTCTAGAACAGATAGATTGTTTTCAGTACTCCTCAGAATACTCTAAGATATAATTTTATTTATCTATTCTATTAATTACGAGACAGATTTTCATGGCACATATATTCAAGAAAACACTCCATGTGACTTAATTGTAAATGGTTTAAGGCTACTATTTTTTTTAGTGTTTATTTATTTTTAGAGGGAGAGAGAGAGAGAGAGAGAGAGCGAGCTTGAGTAGGGGAGGGGCAGAGAGCAGGAGAGAGAGAATCCCAAGCAGGCACTGTACTGTCAGCACAGAGCCCAATGTGGGGCTCAAACTCGCAAACTGTGAGATCATGACCTGAGCTGAAATCAAGAGACTGATGGATGCTTAACTGACTGAACCACTGAGGTGCTCCTTAATGCTACTATTACGTTGGAATAAAGCTCCTTATCATATACAAAAATAATTTGAATTTAAACAGACTAATGTAATGAAGATCGTGTACCTGAACATGTTGACTAGAATACGCAGAATTACCCTTGGGAGATAATCACATTATGATGATGGAGCCCTCAGGAATGAAATCAATGCCCTTTTATTTTATTTTTAATGTTTTATTTATTTTTGAGAGAGAAAGAAAGAGAGAGCAGGGGAGGGGCTGAGAGAGAGAGGGAAACACAGAATCTGAAGCTGGCTCCAGGATCTGAGCTGTCAGCACAGAGCCTGATGTGGGGCTCACACCCATGGGAGTCATGAGATCATCACCTGAGCTGAAGTTGGATGCTTAAGTGACTGAGCCCCTAAATCAGTGCCCTTTTAAAAGAGACCTGAGAGAGCTTCCTCAGCCTTTCCCCTGTGTGAGGATCCAGCGAGACGTTGGCAACCCTGGAGAGGGCTCTCATCACAAACAGACCATGCTGGTGCCATGTTTTTGTACCTCCACCCTCTAGAATTGTGAAAACTAAATTTCTGTTCTTTTTAAGTCACCTAGATAGTCTATGGTACTTTGTCATGAAACAGGCAGAATTGATCAAGACAACGGTTATGTATATACAGATATACCAACTCCACAATAACCTATTTTGAGTTTCAGTACAATACATATAACAGCACATATGACAATTAAATCACATGACTCAACCGGGTATGGTCGGATTCTGTCCCTCTCTCCTGGGAATCCTGAGTTGGGCTGAACATGAGTGGGTGGTAGATGAAGATGAGTCACGCTGACCCCAGTACCTAAAAGAAATTAATTCCTTTCTCACACAGTTTATATGTCCTTCCTGAAAGGATGTGTCATACAGTGTACCTACTTTTTTTGAAGGGTTTCCTATTCTCTGTCATTCCAATGTTTTGTTTTTAGGAAGCCTTGTTTTCTTTTACTTAAATCCAAAGCATCTTACTACAACATACCTTAGAACAGTCTTATTATTTTCACTTAAATTATCCTCAAGTTCCTTTAATCAACACTTACTAAGCACTTCCTATAGGCAAAAGGATAAAATAAAAACTCAGCTTAAATCTATAAATTGAAAATAAGGCATGAAACAAACAATTACTAAGCCTTTACTTTGGGCCAGTAATATATTTAACCTATACTTTTGGGCAAAGCAATTTGTAAAACAGATGTTTGGTGTTAGAGATAGTATGGAAATAAATGACTATGAAATCAGTTTAGTATGCTTTGAGTTAAAATTACTCTATTCCAACAAACATTCATTAAATATCTATGGTATAGTCCAGAATTGTAAATTAGCTTATGTTAAAAGCACACTCTAAGTCGTGTATTTTATTATGAATTTAATTTTATAAGGGAAGGGAATGTTTCTTCCACAATACTCTGTAATGAACTTTTCACCAAAATGTAGGAACTGTGTGCCTATCATTATCTTATCTCTGTGTTATAATTTTATGCCTTTTGAATTTGTTTTGCATGCTCAAAGCTACAGGGAAATGAGGAATGGAACAGACGTCTAAGCAGAAACAACTGAGAAATAACATACACTGTTAAGCACACTCATCGTGAAGTTCACATTCCTGAAGTCCTACGGGTCCACTCTCCTGGAGGGAAGGGAAGCCCGGATTGCTGAGGCAGCCTCCTGACTCCACTTTTCCAATCAAGGATTCACTCTCAGGAGGATGGGACTCTGAGAAGCTGAAGTCACCCGAAGTGGGGAGACTGAGGAACTTGACAGTGTTTTGAACAGTTGCACAGTGTTGATGAGAGAACAGAAATTGGAATTCAAGGCCAGTCTAAGAGAAGGGTCCTGGATTACATACCAAAATTTTGATTGGGACCCTCCAGTGATATGCGTTAGATTGGATGAATGGAAAGGAGCCCAGGACTCTCTGTAATTGACGCCAGCTTCAGATCGTGTCAGTGTCAGTTTAGGTAAACTGCAGATGCTTAATTGACTCTTGAAACAAACATTTTTAAAGGAAAAAACAATTAGAGTTTTAAATTGTCATGCAATGTTTCAAATGTAATTTCTGGGTCTTAGGCAAAAATAGGCAGGCATGCAACAAGAAAATAACCAAAAGCAAACCGAAAGGGAGGGAAAAAAACCCAGAAACCAAAATATCATAGTGAAACTGCCAGAAACAAAGACAAAGGAAAATTATAAAGGCAAGAAAATAAAATAAAGAAGCCAGTAAAAAGGCAATTACCTTCAAAGACTCCCCCAAAGAAACAATAGAAGCGGCACACAATGGACTGGCATCTTTGAAATGCCGACCTCGAATTCAATACCCTGTGAAAACATCATTCATAAATGAAGACAAAGTAAATTCTCAGGAAGACAAAAGCTGGGAGAAGTCAGCTGTGTAAGGCTCTGATGAAAGGAAATACTGCTGGAAGATTTTCTAGCATTGGAAAACAATGACAGAGAGAACCGTGGGGATACAGAAAAGACATGAGGAGTGATATTCTGAGTAGATAAGAGGGTGGATCAAAAAATTAGCAAGAAATATTCATGTCTTATGGAGCTTTATATATACTTATGCATACACTATATGCATAAACTATATATACAGTGGACCCTTGAACAACTTAGATTTGAACTGTGAGTCCACGTGTATGCAGATTTTCTTTCAATAAACACCGTTCAGTAGTGTAAATGTATTTTCTCGTTCTTTTGATTTGCTTAACATTTTTTCTGTTGCTTACTTTATTGTAAGAATACAGCATGTAATACATATAGTGTACAAAATATGTGTCAGTCGACTGTTTGTGTTCCTGGTAAAGCTCTGGTCAACAGTAGGCTGTTAGTAAAGTTTTTCAGGAGTCAAATGTTATATGCACAGTTTCAACTGCACTGCAGTCAATGCCCCTAACCCCCACATTGTTCAAGGATCAACTGTATATGTATGTATATACAGACACACATTAATTAAAGTACATATATAAGAACAAAAGGTATGGGGAAATATTTGGAAACAAAGTGTTCTAAGAATTCTAATACACCTGCATTTTCTGCAATGTGGAAACATTTTAATTTTATTTTACTTTAAATGACTCAAGTTTGTATCTTATAAGTTTTAGGTAAATAATTAAGTAAAAATAAAACAATCAATAACTAACAAGTTATCAGAAAGGAAAATGGAAAAATTTTAAAAAATAGTACATCTGAAAGAATGGAGGAAAGGAGGGGAAAATCATAAAAATAAAAGTGTATTTGAACACAAGTGTATCAGTAATTAGAATAATTATAAATGAATTAAACCACTAACTAAAATAAAAAGGTTGCCATAGTGGATTTTAAAAACAAAGCAATTTTATGCTGCCTATAACCATTACAACTTCCATATAAATCTAAAATATGTTAAATGGGGTGGAAAAAAGATATGTAATAAAAACACTAATCAAAATAGATCATGCTTAGTTATATATAAAAGCACTTTAAATTACATTGGCATATGGCAAGCATTCAGTAAATAAGAACAATTATATGTATTAACATGATCGACCTTGAGACTTTTTTTATTTGGATTTTTTTTTCTTTCTGTACTCTTCACAGTGTTCAATTTTTTCCCCACATTGTTTACCACAGAATTTCCTCATTGCAGAATTATCTAACACTGATGTTATTGTTGACATATTTTTTTAGGTGTGTGTAATGATAATGTTTCACAACAAATCCCAAATCTCAATGGCACACAACTACAAGCATTTATATTTCTCACTTATGGTTACATATTTGGTTTAGGTGTGCTCCATAAGTCACCCATTTGGGGATTCGCAGCCCCTTGGGTTATATTCTTTCCAAGGTAGTTGGTGGAAAGATAAGAGCTAAGCCAAAGCACAAAATAAAAGCTACAAAAGCATATTTTAAGCAGAAGTTCATTCCATGTCTCCGAACATCCTATAATTGGCCACAGTAATCATCTGGCCAGGCCCTCATCAATGTGATGTGGTTTTAATATTTGCATTCTCTCCTGGAGGCACTTTAAAGTCATAAGGCAAATGTTAAGAATTTTATTACAAAAAGGGAGTGAAGACTTGGGGCAATAATTTAATCTATCACGCCAGGCAAACTCACATTATTATTGGACTCATTGTCACTTTCATAAGGAATCCTACCCATGATTCCACTGTCTAGATACTACATTGCAATATGTTCAAGAAGAATAACATTTTATCCTCTATTAAAACCATGCACCATTTTATCACAGCTGGTTTATTATCTTTCTTGCCTATTAATATAGGCGTGTTTGAGACAAGCTCTGAAAATATGCATAAATTGTATGTAATTTACGTATAAATTTGTATAAATTACATATTTTTAAGTTTTAGTCGAGTATATGATTCATAATAAGTGCTCATTAAATATTTGTAGAAGGAATGAATAGAAGAATCCTGGGCTATTTCAATATGCTTTTCGTCTGGATGGACAGCTCTAGAAAACCACACTCTTCTATAAACCATTTTCCTTAACTTACAGAAATATCTATACAGAAATGCCAGCTACATTTGATTTCGTAGATTTCAGGTAAAACACGGAAGGTCTGAACAGATGATCCAAACACATAAAATAATAAATATAATATCCAAAATTAGAGACAGAGGGATTTTCTTAAAACGAATTAGCTCATACTTTTCATAGCTTATGGGGCATCTGGAAAAAATTATAGCGTAGTGTAATGTACATATAATTTCCCTCAACTTCAAAAATAAAATCTAAAAATCCTCAACAGAAGACTAACAATATAGAATAATAAAATTGACGTGTCCACTATTTTAAAAAAAATTAAAAAGAATTTAAATATTTGTGATTTAATGGAATGCTCTTGTACATCTATACACTCAGGGTTTTGCTGTTGTTTATTAATTGATTAAAAGAAGGGATGAAATTCTTGGAGCATAAAACTTTACCACGGTATCCTGATGTTATGCATTATACTTTTTTATTTAAAATATTTTATTTTATCTTTCACTCTTCTTTTGTCCTTATGATTTAATGCAGTGGTACCTAGAAGACTATATATAATTGATTACTCCTACAAAGATCTCTACACTTTAGTATATGTGCTGCTGAAGCAAGCACTTACACTTCATTTTTTAAATCCTTATTATTTATTTATTTAAACAATTTTTAATGTTTTTATTTATTTTTGAGACAGAGAGAGACAGAGCATGAACAGGGGAGGGGCAGAGAGTGGGGGAGGCACGGAATCCAAAGCAGGCTCCAGGCTCCGAGCTGGTAGCACATAGCCCAACGTCGGGCTGGAACCCACCAACCCCGAGATCATGACCTGAGCTGAAGTCTGGCGCTCAACCGAGTCACCCAGGCACCCCAGCACTGTACACTTTAAAGAGTGACAATTCCTTGGGCATCTGGGTAGCTCAGGCTGTAGAGCATGGGGAACTTCCGCTCAGGTCAGGATCTCAAGGTTTGTGAGTTCAAATCCTGCATCTGGCTGGCTATAGTCAACATGGAGGCTGCTTCAGCTACTCTGTCCCCTCTGCCTCTGCCCGTCGGCTGCTTGCACACTCTACGTAAAAATAAACATTTAAAAAAGAATGAAGATCGTTCTGTCTGTGATTTAGTATTTTTTTTATATTTGAATTTGAAGATTGCATTGAAAACATGGTGAAAACAAACGAGATCTCATATTACCTATAGGTTTTTATAGACCCCTCAGTTTATATATATATATATATATATATATATATATATATATATATATAAATTTTTAATGTTAATTTTTGAGAGAGAGAGAGAGAGAGTGAGCGGGCGAGGGGCGGAGAGAGCTGGAGACACAGAATCTGAAACAGTCTCTGGGCTCTGAGCTATCAGCACAGAGCCTGACATGAGGCTTGAACCCATGAACTGTGAGATCATGACCTGAGCTGAAGTCTGACACTTAACCGACTGAGCCTCAGTTTACATTTTTATACTTCTGAGATTAGTCATTAATATCTCATGCTATCTCATTAGGCTATCTCTTAGACTCTTAGCTTCATGAGGACAGGGACAGGGAACTCTTGGGAACTCAATGACCAGCACTGAAACAGCTTCACAAGAAGGGCTCAGTATTAGCCTTCATAAGAGGGCTTCATAAGAGGGGCCCCTTCATAAGAGGGGCTCAGGGGCTCATGTATTAATCAGGTGATTAAACCTGGGGACTTGTTTCAGGATGAATCTAAAAATGCTGACTGGGTTGCCTGGGTGGCTTAGTCAAGTAAGTGTGATTAAATGTCTGACCCTAGTTTCAGCTCAGGTCATGATCTTATGGTTCTTGGGTTGGAGCCCTGCATTGGACTCCGTGCTGGCAGTGCAGAGGCAGCTTGGGATTCTCTCTCTCTCTCCCTGTCTCTCTCTGCCCCTCCCCCTCTCTAAATAAATAAATAAACCTTAAAAAAAAAAAAGTGGGTGCCTGAGTGGCTCTGTCGGTTGAGCCTCTGACTTCTGTCTAGGTCATGCTCTCACGGTTTGTGGGTTCAAGCCCTATGTAGAGCTCTGTACTGACAGATGAGAGGCTGGAGCTTGCTTCAGATTCTGGGTCTCCTTCTCTCTCTGCCCTTCCCCTGCTCATGCTCTGTCTCTCGAAAATGAATAAACACTTAAAAAAATTAACAAAAAATAAAAGTCCTGATACATTCAACACTTTTATGTGTAAAATGAATTTTTAAAATTCAGGGAATCAGTTTAGTAAAAAAAAAATATTCCATTTATATCTTCCTTAAATATTTTCATTTTATAAACATCAGTTTCTATCTTTTAAGGTTTTTACTGCACTTTTTTTTTTTTTTTTTTTTTTTTGCAGCTGCCAATGATGTGTCAGGCCATTTTTCAGTATATTGGTGGTGAGATCCCTGACTGACCAATCAGAATAGTCCTGAACTTGACACCATAATCACAGAAAACAGACCAGCACAAAAGCAGAAAGATATTTTTAAAATATATAGCTAGCAAAAGCTGAGCCTCCATAATTTATAAATAGCTCCTCAAAGTGATTAGAAAAATAAAAACTAACAAAAAATGGGAAGGACATTTTTAAAAAGCTTATATACATAGAAACCTGAATTTCTAATAAACACATAATTTTATCAGTAATCAGCATAATGTCGCTTAAAAATGAGGTATTATTCCACATCAGTATCCCAAAACTTAAAAGTCAGCCAAAATAAAATTTTCATGAGACTGTGGTAATGTGAACTGTCATATGCTGCTGATGGAAGCATAAATATGTATAATTTTGGAGGCCTATCACCAACATTTAGTAAAGTTGAATCGTGCACATTTGTGAAACAGCCAATCCATAACTATGTATATAGCCAGAGATATCTGATGCACAAAATGTCCACTGTCTCAATGTCCATAGCAATCAAAGGTGGAAGCAACTTTAAATTCCTCACATAAAGCATTGACCAGTATGTTGTGATTTTTGAATATAAAGGTAGTATAAAGCCATTAAAAGGAGTGAACAGAAGCTCTTTGTATGAACAAAGATACAAAAAACACAGTAATGAACCACAGCACGTTGACCCATGCTGATACTATTCACATCAAGTTTGATACATTGTCTGTGGATGAATTGGCATGAATTAGCCTTATTGAAATACTCATGGAAACCATAGAGATGAAACAGAATAGTTCTGTCCTGAATCTTGGAAAGGTGAAAGGCAGTGGGATGAAAAGAAGAGCTTAAACTCTCGACACTCCTGTTTCTACCATCAGTAGCAAGTGTGGTGAGGGCTGCAACTCAATAAATTTATGTCACATACATCAGATGGTTCCCCTCCTTCTCATAATTTGAATAGCTTATTAAAATATAAGAAAAATGTAGATGCACATATGGATTGTAAGTGGCAGGGAAAGATCAGTAAGGAGGATAGGATCTAGTTTTGAAAAGTATGCGTGGCTTAGTCGGTTAGGCAACTCTTGATTTTAGCTCTGGTCATGATCTCATGGTTTGTGAGGTTGAGTCTCATATCAAGCCTGCACTGACAGTGTCGAGACTGACTGGGATTCTCTCTCTCTCCCCAAATAAATAAATTAATTAAAAAAAAATAAAAGTGTAATTCTAAATAGACTGATTAAATGAGAGAAATGGGTGAAAATAGATTAATGCATTTTCCTTCAGACACTTTGTTCAAAAAGATAATATAATACCATCACACCCACAATCACCATCACCACTGGCCACAATAACCACTTTTTCAATAAATTTTTATGATAAAAGCTACAAGAAAAATGCATCACTAAGCAGAAATCCTCCAACTGAAGTGTGCAGTAGGCAGCTGTGGTGAACGTCTGAGGATTTTATCTTCCTTTTGTCCTTGCTACCAAGAACTACAGTTCCTAGTTCTCTAGAGCTGTACGTTTTTCTGTGTGTGCTTTGTAATTTTTGCAGTCCTCTCTCTTTCTCTCTTCCCCTCCCTCCCTCTTGCTCTCTGAATGGACCTCTCTCCTCACTCCCCTCTCCCAAGCTTTCTATATCATTTATCCTCTATCAACTAAACTTTTATTTCTCTAGTAGGTAATTTATAGTTTGTAGATAAAACCTACCAACTTCTATTTTCAAGAATTTAACACTTAACTAGTTCATTTCTTTTATTTTCATCATAAAAATAATTTTATAATCAATCCTTCTGTATTACTACATATAGCATTACAACTCTATTTATTTGTGGTCAATAATATGATAGCAGATTTTCATTCTTACCAGCAAGGATTGGAAATGTTACATTAATTTTGTTTGCATTTGAGTAGTATTAAATTTACAGCTGTTTTCTTCAAACCTCTCTGGTCGGTGTTTAACAAAAATGGTCCCCCAGTGTTCTTTTCTAGAGTATTTTGAGATATGTACTCCTATAATCAAGTTTCTTAGCTCCCATTTTGGGGTATATGAATCAGATTCTCTGAAGAATGCATTCCCTTTTCCTCCATTTTAAAGCAGCATCCACAAAGATCCCTGTGCACACTGAAGTGTGAGACAATTGTTTTAAGTCTTGAATTTAAATTTTTATAATATCATGTTTATTCTTTCAAAGTTATATTCGCCAACTTTATTGATTATTTTCCTTGCCATTCTGCCACATTCACTGAGGTATTCACACAATTTGCTATTACTAGAACTATAAATGCAATTTCCTCAACATTTTGAAGAGATAATATTTTCAAGAAGATTGTTATTTCCTATGCTTTCTCAATTTTCATAATATTCTTATTATACTAAGGTGGCAAGAATTCAAATAGCTTTTCAGATGTGGCTTCAATTACTTGTCACCTATGTGGCTTTGAGTAAATTTTCAATAAAGTAGATTTACTGTTTGCATTTTTAAAATCTATCATCAGATTAACTCGATTATGTTTCTTTTTTTAAAGAAAATAAAGACAGTGGCCTTAAAGTGGAAATATACAACATATAGATGCGATCCTAAATTAGCCTATCAGGATCATAGCAGAGAAGGTGCAATATTCAGAAAATGATTGCTTAAAATAGCCCGTAGAAAGAATAGGGAAAATCATAGAATGGTTGGACACATAAACTATATTGGCCTCTGTGTGTGTATGTGTGTGAAAACACATGTTTTAATTATTTGTACATTTTTCTTGATGTTATGGAAGGTTGTAAACAAACATCACAATAACCAAGAGAATTGACAAAGATCATCTGCATTTAAAAGTTATTTAAAAAATTTAAAATAAAAAATTATGTAAGATTAAAAATATTCAATTTTCCAATATTAACAATAAATGTTAATTTTTTGTGAACTTTAAAGTTTTGGTGACTGGCCTGTCCCCTTTAGTCAATAAAATAATTTTCTTTTTCCTTTCTTTACCAAGCATATGATGTAAATGATACCAAATTGTATTTCACATTTGAATGCTCAAAGAAATAATTTAATTTTGTGTCCCTGTGGCAGGTTGAGCACATTTTGCTTTGATGGCATCTTCTTGGCTAAAAGTTAAAGTTCTCTTGTTAGATCTTGGCAATAAGCCCTTTTCTTATTTAGCCACAAACTGTTCCCAGCCCTTCTCATCCACTGCTAATTAAATGTATCCACATCAATGCCAAAAAACAGGAATAGCTTCTGCTGGTGAACCACTATTAGGAAGAATCGTGAAAGTGAGAGAACACAGTAGGTTAGTGTAATAGGCTGAATTTCTATTTTATTTTATTTTATTTTATTAATTTGGGAGAGAGAGAGAGAGCATGAGTGGGGGGGAGGGGCAGAGAGGGAGAGAGAGAGAAAGAGAGAGAGAATCTTAGGCAGGCTCCATGCTCAGCCCGGATCCCAATATGGCGCTCAATTCTATGACCCTGGGATCATAACCTGAGTTAAAATCAAGAGTAGGTTGGGTTCGGGCAACCAAATGAGCCACTGAGCCGCCCCGAAAGGCGGAATTTCTAAATTGCCCACTCAAAGATGCCCCATCATAATCTCCAGCATCTATGAATAAGATATCATCCCCATAATTGTGTCATTACGCTGTATGATGCAGTTGATCAGAAATAAAAAGGATTATCCAGGGTGCATCCACGGCAATTTTCTGAACCCTTAAAAGCAGTAAACTCTCTCTTTCTTGTGGCAGAAGACAGTGTCCAGGCGATTTGGAGCACACAAAAGATTCGAGGTACCATTAGTGATTTTGAAGATGAACAGGGTCATGATTCAAAGAAAATAGGTGATCTCTTAAGGTTGAGAATGACCATGAATGGTTTACAGAGAGTGAATGGGGGCCTCAGTCCTAAACCTCATGGAATCGTATTTTGCCAACTGCCTGAATGAGTTGGGAAGGGGATTCTTCCTCAGAAAGAAAGAACATGACTTAGCTGACACGTAGATTTTAGCCTTGCAAGACCCAAAGGTGAGTATCCAGTCAGACCTAGTCAGACTTCTGAACAATAAAATTTTGAGATAATACATGGTTGGTTTTTAAGTGACGAAGTATATGGCAATCTGTTATGTAGCCTTAGAAAACAGTACAATCCAATCCATGGAGGAAGTCCCTCTATAAGGCATGCACAGCTGAAGAAAGAGAGAGAGGGATGCTGAGTTCCAAAGGCACACAGCTTGTTTAATAGTGGATATAAGATCAAAACAGTGCCCTGGGGCAACTATCAATATTTATGTGGGTCTTTAAATATGGGCAGATAGGTTATTTGGCCTTATTTTAGACACTATTCCCATTGCTACAATACCAGAATATAGATCATACTTGTCCTATTTCTGAGAAACCAACACGAATCTTGAGATAAAGAGGGATCCTGGCCTGTGAATGCCTGGTAACAAGCAGGAAAAATGAGGTACCTGCACCAAATGAATAATCAGTCATGATCATTCTCTTCTTGGCAATATAGGATATCCCTATTTCTGTAAGCAGAACTAGAGACCAAGTCGAGCAATCTCTAACCATAAATTCAGAGTGAACAATCATGTTCAAAGAAAAGCTATAATTTTCCCTTCAATATCCAACAAAACTAAGGTTAAAGAAAATTTCAACTGTTATTTTCTTGAATAAACAATATCTTTATAAGCATACTAGAGAATGTAGGAGTGTAACAGGTTATAAGAAAGATAACTAGTTAAACACTCAAAGTGATTTTAGATCGAAAATCAAAACAAAACAAGATAAACAAATAAAACCTACCAGCATGCAGGTTGACTGACAATGTTCTCAGAAAGAAGACTAAGAATCAGTACAATCATTTTCCGTACAGCCAAATTATGCTGCAGTTACAAGAGTAACAGCATGAGGGCAGCAGATGGAGAGAATTCACATGAGAGGTAGGAAGGAAAGGGGTGAAGAGGGTGTCATTTCTTTTGTGGGGGTCTTCATGGGTGCAGTCCTGGAGAATGTTTAATGAAATGTTTATAACTGAACGGTAAACAGCCACCTAGAGAATCTTCTCCCAGCATATATCTGAAAAATGCCTCACTTGGCATGGACAAAGTTAACTGACAGCCAGTACCACTCTCTTGATATTCATTAATTCCCTAAAGCTGGAAAAGTATCAAGATGAAGTTTCTTTGAAATTTCACAGTCAGGTTGAGGATTCCACTAAATCATGTCACTTCCAAATTAGCCTTGAAAAATGCCTCTGCTTCCATGTAACTCTTTCACCCATTATTCTTTACATGATAGATATTTGGTCAATGCACAATGTGCTAAAAGACATGAGCAGCTTTCTCTTATCTTTGACAGGAGTCTTCATGCTGGGACATTTCTGCCATGGGCTCCCACCCAACTGATGTCTTCTATACGATGAATACAGTGTGTGCTTGATATGAAACTGTATCTTCTAAAATTGATTGCTACTATAGATCTAGTAGAAAACTTTGGGGCATAATTTTGCATTTTTTTCCTAGTTTTAACTATGATGTAATAAAGTTGACTTCATTTCCATTCAACTCAGCCATTAGGCTTATGTTATATATCTCTTAATCACTTTGTTGTGCTTTAGCTATAGGTTAACTGAAGAGGCTCAAGGTAGATCATAATATCCTGACTACCACTTTTATGGTAATGAGCTGAACATCTCACGTAATAAGGATAACTATAACATGTGAATAAAAATACGGCAGGATATAATAAGAATAACTGCAATATGTGAATAATAATATGGCAGGAAAAGAGAGAGATATAAGGATTCAAATTTACCAAATATAAATCTCTGAAAAATTATTACAGGATGTACTCCAGCAAAATAAAACAAAATGTGAAAACTGAGTCCAAGATGAATCACGAGAAATGGTACAGAATAAACTACCAAACTAACAGTACTAAAATGATTAATGTTAATATATCATCAGGAAATAATGCCCTAAAAACTTCCCAGCCAAGGAGAAAGGATGCTGATAAGCCTTCCTGGGTTTATTATTTTGCTCAATTAAAAGATGCAGATGTTGATTCTCTTTCAATTTGACTTGTAAATTTTCATATCTGTCTTATAAGCAAATAAATCTATACAATTTACACCTATTTTAGTTTTTCTGGGTGTTTACAGTTATAAGTAAAGTTTTGATGTATTCTAGAATGATTTAGTTGAGGTTATTTATATAAGATACATATTTTAAAATGTTTGTTAGGTGAGAGAATACGTGTATATTACATGATTATGAATGTGGAGGTATTCTGAAGGCATAGCCTGTATCCAAATGTTACTATGAGTATGGTCATATATTGGCCTTTTTGTCCACTCCATCTTTCTCCACTGGCTTTTTTAAAATAAAGAGGAAAATTGTGTTCCAAAGTAATTTTCCAAAACATAAGAATATTCTCAATTGTATGTTTGATTAAAATAGTGGGCAATAAAGTTGACAGTTTGGTAACATAAAACATTGAAAAACAGTTTTTAAAAAACCTACTATAGGGGTGCCTGGGTGGCTCAGTCGGTTGAGCATCCGACTTCAGCTCAGGTCATGATCTCACGGTTCGTGGGTTAGAGCCCCACGTTGTGCTCTGTGATGACAGCTGGGAGCTCGGAGCCTGGAGCCTGCTTCAGATTCTGTGTCTCCCTCGCTCTCTGCCCCTCCCCCACTCATGCTCTGTCTCTGTCTCTGTCTCTCTCTCTCTCTCTCTCTCTCTCTCTCTCTTTCTCTCTCCCTCTGTCAAAAATAAACATTAAATTTTTTTAAATACTACTATATAATGAAAGATATTTTTCAAGATGAAATATTAGAGTCTGAAAGAAAATATTGACAATATTTTTGAAGGCAAAATTGATGAACCTGAATATATAAAAAGCTAATATAAAGAAAAGTCCAAATATGAGTTATGAAGAAATCAGTTTTTCAAAGAAGGAAGACATGTGGCAAATGAATTTATAACAAAGATCCTCAATTTCTCCATAATCAGAGGAGTGTAAATGAGGACGAAACAGACAACATTGTTCTATTGGATCACCAAATATTATAAAGTTGGATAACATCAAGACATTGATGATAAACAGTCACCCTGAGATCATGACCTGAGCCAAAGTCAGATGCTTAATCGACAGAGTCACTCAGGTGCCCCTCCACTGATTTAGAATTCTTTAGAAAACAGTATAAACCAATTCTTCAAAAAATATCTATTAGATTACATGGTTTATCATACAGTGAACTGTAACATTGCATGTTTCTTTTTTTAAAATGTTTTATTTATTCTTGAGAGAGAGAGAGAAAGAGAGAGAGAGAGCATGAGCAAAGGGTGGGGGTGGGGGGGCACAGAGCAAGCAAGGGACACAGAATCTGAAGCAGACTCTAGTCTCTGAGTCACAAGCCATGAGATCATGACCTGAGCCAAAGTCAGATGCTCAACTGACTGAGCCACCCAGGAGCCCCATAACATTGCATGTTTCTTTTGCTTCTCCACTTACATCACAAACAAGTTTTGCAAAGTGATGGTCTGTTTTGACTCAATAACTATGTAAATGCTTAGAGAAGAAAAGTTATTTCAAGGAGAAAGGAAAAAGAAAAAGAAAAACGGAAGTAGATTTGATTGACAAATTCAAACTCTATTGAGGAAATATTTTCTTTAAAAGAAAATTAAGTTCAGGGGTTTATAGCTTCACTTCAGGTGCAATAGAACTTAAATTTAGACTATTAAATCTCCATCAACTTGGAGAAAAAAATATATAAACCTTGGTTAGGTCATGTAGTAGCCTATGAATCTCTCAGGATCAAAAGAAAGATTAAAATTAGGTACAGATAAATTTGAGTTGCACATATAGTTATTAGATAAAATAAGCCATATGCTTGAACATATAATTTTTTCAAGCATATTTCCAGATAATTTATATAATAGCAGTTGAAGAGAAAACAGAAATTGAAAGGAAAAAAAGGGGCAAAATGTAGCCAAATTAGCTTTCGCCAGTTCAAAGCATCTATGCACTTTGCAACTTATGTAAAATAATTAAATTAGCTTGTTTGAAAGACTGACCTTCTGATATTTTAAGTTTGACTTTGGGTTTGTTTTAACTTTCTAAGTCACTAAAAATATAATTTCTTGTAAGGTGTTTATTTACAAAAAGCCAAATTGTTATGGGATTCCTTCATTTAAAGTCAAGCAAAATACATCGCCAGCATACAAATGTGGGTATCTCCTGGTCCTACAATAAAAGAGTCAACCACAACTTCACTAAAACATTGTTTTTCTGTTTTAAAGGGGTAAACTTAATTCTTGCTCCTTGTGTGAATACGTTCCAGAAATAAAATTAGTTTTTGAGATTTACTGTATTTTCTTATCTTTAATATAAAAAAAGTTATTAGACTGATACGCTTACTTGACTGCAAAGGCATGTGTGAGAGAGAGACAGAGAGATAGAGAAACAGAGAGACAGTGAGACAGAGACAGAGAGAAGGATAACTCTGTTAAAGCAAAGAACTGAACACCTCAACATAATTTTATAGCATCTTAGCAAGGAGACCATTTCTCCTCCTACCTGAAATCTTTATTTAGAAATTGTGTAAAGTTCAGTTTATCCTTTTTCCAGGGCCATTGCTTTGATTAGTCTTTGTCATCTCACCTTCATTTCTGATTCTGGTTCTGGAACTTTCAGATCACTTTCAGAATCAGCCTGTTTGATGTTGTCTGTTCCTAGCCAGACTGTCTTGCCACTTTCGTTTGACTTCTGTTAGTCTTTTTGGGGGTGGATTTTGATGCTAAAGTTGCTTTTATGTCTCTTAGAGGAGTCATACCCACTAGTTTATCCTTTTCATTTTTATTTTGAATCATAGTCATGGTCGTTTGGCAGTCCCTGCTGCTATAGCTTGATCACCATATCGTTTATTCCTTTATTCCTCTTTTTAACTGAATCTTGATTTTCTACAAAGCTTTCATCATATATGTCCTTTTACTTGTTCCAGAATCATTCAATGGAGCTAAAGCTGATATATGTGTGTGTGTGTGTGTGTGTGTGTGTGTGTGTGTGTATAAACACACACACAGGAGACAGAGGCACACTCATATGTATATATTAATAACTATAAATGAATTATACATTATAATTCAAATGTATTAAATTGTGGGGTTAATCTTTATGATTACCTTATGGTTGGTGCCGTAATCTCCCATGGAAGATGAGCAATTGGTCTTATGTTTTAAAATAACGGTTTTAGCAATGAAAAAGTACTATAATTTTGTTTCTGCTGGTATCTCTGGTTGTATTCAAATAGTCCAATTCCTGTCGCTAGTTTTCCTGTCATCAATGCTTACTTTTTTTTAGATTTTCACTTTGAAATAAACTCAGATGTACAAAAAGGAACAAAAGGATTACAAAGAATTTCCATTTAGTCCTTCATTTAATTTCTTCAAAATTTCACGTTATGTTACCAATTATCAACACTTAAAATAATATAATAGTAATAATAATAATAACTAATCTGCTGATATTATTCAAATTAATTTAATTGTCCAACTAACTCATTTTTTCTGATTCAGGATTTGAACCAGAATCAAATAAAGCATTTAGTTTTATGTCTCCTTAGTGTCTTTCAACACAGTTCCTCATTGTTTCTTTGCTTTTCATGACCTTAAAACTTTTGAAGAGTATTTTGTGAACTGTTCTTTAATGAAGGCTTATGTTGTGTTTTCTCCTTATCATGTTATGAATCTTTAAATAAGAATACAGCAGAAGTAACAGTGCGCCTTTTTTCGTACATCACTTCAGCAGGTAGATGATGTCGTTGCTGGTCATGGTAACTTTGTATACTTAATTAAGTTGATGTATGACAGGTTTTTCAACTGCATTTATGGTTTTTTTTTCAACTGCATTTATGGTTTTCCCTTCATAATTAGTAAATATCATGTAGCAAGAAACTTTGGAAGTCTACAGACTGCTTTTTTGTCATACTTATGCTAACTAATTTTAGCAACCATTGATCTGAAATTGTTTTTGTTTTTCCTTTTAATAAAAAAATAGTAATTTAGCTTTCCTCGTTGGATCGCCCGTGATAATCAAATTATCACTTTTATTTTTCTTGAGTATGTTGGGGTATTTAATCCATATTTTATAGTAAATAATAAGTTCAATAAATTAGAGTCTAAGATCAGTGGGATGAAGGATATAGCTTTTGGTTTTAGACAGCTGCAAAGTGCATGGCTTCTAGGGACATTTTGAGAACATGTTCAAAACAGACAATAAAAAGTCTTGATGAGAATGAAAATGAATATTGGTACCCATGTGATATAAAAGAAATAAACATAATAGCTTACTATATTTTTCTACTGCCCAATGGAACATTAACAAAACTGAATTACTCTATAAAGAGAATAATGATTTGGAAATGTCTATGGAAAATAAGATGTTCAGTAATTTTTGTCATAGAAAAACTTTTTTCCTAATAATAAATATAAAAATTTTATTTATAAATAAAAAGATGCCAAATTTTCCATATACTTCTGCAATATTAGTAAAGGGAAAAGTTTTTAAATTTATTTCAAATCTTAAGATCTAGATTTATGCTTTAAGGCTATGATCACACATTAAAGATGGGTGCCAGTATAACTTAAAATTAGCAGAACAACTGAAAATTATCCACTACCTGAATGCCCTAAGTGATAATGATATCCTTATAGAGAGCAAATCTAATTGCAAATTTTAACATTTCTCATAGTTATGAAAAGGCATACCAACATACAATTCAATCACTTTAATTACTATCAGTTTTTTCATTCATTTTCCATTGTATTGAAAGCAACTGAGAAAGTTAAGCTGCCCTTGACTTCTTTATGATCATTGGAAATCTGATCCATGTTTTGCTTTTTTAATCAAGATTTGAGGAAATTAAATGGGGCCAGTTCCTGAACTATCCAAGTCTGGAAGAGTGAAGGAACATACATCATAGGCAGTGCATAGGTAACATATGGCTGTCACAAATTATTTATATTTTTCTTTTCAAACCAAAAGCAACTCCCACCATCTCATTTCAGGTTAATGGCTTGAAGCAATCATAGCCAAACATAAGGGACATACTTTTGGATAAATTGTGTTCCATTGCATAGTTTAATACCCAGGCAGGTGAGAGTAACTGTTTTGCCTACATAGATAAGTGTTTCTTGGTATACTCCTAATTTGGGGCTTTCTCCATGAAAGGGCAGATCTTAATACTTAGTGCTGTGAAATGAACATATTCTGTAAGAAAGAAAATGTTGTAGAAAAAAAGACTGAAAAAAAAGATTGCATGTGGACCAGAATTAAGATCGATTAGGGTAAGATCAGTCACACTAGAGAGAATTCACAGCAATGAGGATGGAAAATCAACTATGTTACTTTAAAACATAATATGACATTTTATAATAAGAAATTTCATGGCTGTTTCCTTAAAATAATTTTCTATAATTTTGTAACAGTTTGAGTAGTATCCTCCTGAAAATTCATGTCCATCCAGAACCTCAGAATGTTACCTTATTTGGAAATGAATTCTTTGCAGATCTAATTAGTTAAGGAATTTGAGATAAATTCATCCCGGATCTAGAATGGGCCCTAAATCCAATGACTGGTGTTCTTATAAGAAGAGGAAAATACACAAAAAGACAGTTTGAAGATGTAGACAATTTGAAGATGGAGGCAAACATTGAAGTTATGCTGCTACAGGCCAAGGAATGCCACGGATCATTAGAAGCCGAGAGAGGCAAAGATTCTTCCTAAAACCCTCAGAGAGAGCAGGTCACTGCTGACATCTTGATTTTGGATTTTAAGCCTCCAGAACTGTGGGAGAACAAATTGTTTTTGTTTTAAACACCCAGATTTTGATATTTTGTTACAGCAGCCCTAAGGATATCTTCTTAAGGAATGGATAGAGATTTTGTATTGTGACTGGGGCTCTGCTGAAACAAACACTTAAAAATGTGGAAATGAGGTAGGAATTGAGCAATGGGTAGAGGCTAGAGGAATTGTGAGGCACTCAGAATAAGCCTAGATTTCCTTGAAGAGTCAGTTGGTAGAAATGTGTATGCACAATGTAATATTGGTGAGGGCTCATGTGTTGTGAGCAGCATGGTAGAGTTTGATTCCATTATCTTAGATATATATCTATATATAGATATGTATATATCTATATGTAGATATACAGATATCTATGTGTGTGTGTATATATATATATATATATATATAATCATCAAGAGTATGTTGGTAAAAAATTCTTGTGAGGTCAAAAGAAAATGAAATACATGCTGTGGGAGTTGGAGGAAAGGAAGTTCTTATTGTAAAATGGCAGAAACCTTGGCTATATTGGATTCTATCATGGGTGGAAAGCAGAACTTGTAAGCAATAAACTGGGATATTTGGCTAAGGATATTTCCAAGCAAAGTGTGAAAGATATGGCCTGATTTCTCCTTGCTGTCACAGATGGCCTTGGAACCCCAGATGAGAGTTTTAATAATTCAGTGTAAATTCCTATAATGATGTATAACAGCCAAGTCTCTGATGGCTAATCAAGACCATAACATATCTATCATTTTAAGATCTAAAAAGCAAAGTTATTGTGTTTACTTTTAGGTCTGCTTTGATACAAGATGAATGCCAAGTCAGACAAATGATCTGTTGAACAAAATCATTTCTGAGAATTATTCCATTTTACTTTGTCACAAAAAGATTTTGTTAGCTTGAATTTTATACATGATTGACATACCTTCAGCATAAATTGTCAAGATTTCTATTTTTTTCCCTCCAACATACTATATATTTTCCAGGATGAATAAATCATTTGAGGAATAGCTATCCATATGAAAAATGTAAACTGAAGATCATTTTCAATCTTCTCACTTGCTTTAGTGTAATAATGCCAGCGTAGAAACTTACCTACACTCTTAACTATGACAAATATGTTTGTACATGCAGGCCACAACCAACATATTCAAACTGTATGTGTAGAATGTATGGCATACTGAATACACTAAAGAATATAATTCTACAATTTCTCAACTTTCTCAGTTATTATTCATCAACTGAGAAGAAATTGGCTGTCTAAGAGAATACAGAAAAATAAGAGGCAGTATTTGTCAAAATCAGGTAATATAGGAGAAAATTATTTTACATATTAAGTTTGGATTGACTTATTTATTGCACTTACTCTTTAAATGGAATAATCATAGAAGTACTATAATTCCAAAATATATGCATCTCTTATCCAATTATTTCTGCAGTATGATGTCATTCAGATTTATTAAATTATTTGCTCACATTAATATATCTCAAACATCTTTTTTTCACCTTTACTTTAGAATGTTAGCTTAGTCATCTTCAGATTTCCTGTTAGACCAATCTGTAATTTACTCTTTTTAACCATATTATTCTATTGATCTCTGCCATTTGTTGTTCTGGATTAGAAATCTGTGTTTGTCATTCTATCATAGATAATCTCTATATATGTTTTGTCATTTAGCACTTTTTTCTATTGTTTTTGATATTGTTTTCTTATAGGATTTATTTTCAATTATGTAAGTTTGTTCATTTATTTTTTTAAAGTTTATTTATATTGAGAGAGAGAGGGAGAGAGAGAGGACAAGTGGAGGAGGGGCCCAGAGAGAGAAGAAGAGAGAGAATCCCAAGCAGACTCAACGTCATGAACTAAGAGATCGTGACCTGAGCCAAAGTCAGACTCTCAACTGTCTGAGCCACCCCAACACCCCTGGAATTTTAAAAAATTCCACTCTAAGGATAGTTTTACCTGTTATGGCACACATCCTTTACATTTGCATCCATTACACCTTTACCACCATGAACTGTGTGGTGATTTTTCTGTTCATTTCATCATTAAGACTAATAAGAAATTGTTCATATATAGCATATAGGCGTAAATATTTCACTTAGTAGAAAGGGCATATTTTATTTTTCTTGTCATGTAGTTAGAAAAAGTAAAGTGGCATTATTGACAGAGAGTCAAACATGAACACAGATATTAACGTGCCACAGCATATAATGAAGAGGTAGTTCTTATAAATATTAATTTTTTCCCTCTATTTGTTAGGACATGACAAGAAAGCATTTCCAACTCCCTTACATCTAGGTGGTGATACGTGAAGTGTTCTCACCATTGGAATGTGTGCAGGAATGACAGGGGTTACTGCAAGGTCAAAGGAGTTAAAAGCAGGGGTGCCTTTTTCCTCACATTCTTCCCCACCTGCCTGTTTCCAACAGTGAACACTGTTGTTAGAACATAACAAAGCCTTCAGATAGAAGAATTTTAGGCTGAATTATTACATTGAGCAGTAATCCATCACTGACCCTCACTGGACTGTAACATGAGCAAAAACTAAAATCTTTACTTGGTGAACCCACTGAGATGTTGGAATGTGCTTATTTTAGTACCTAGAATCCCTTAAGTTATCAATTACAGAGTGCTTAGCGACAATGTCACTATTCAAAGATTAATATTGAATGTTCTTACAGGACTTTTAAAAATTAAAATCTAATGAAAACAGAAAAGTTTTAATTTTGTAGATAGATTCCATATATGGAAGAAACTGATAAAATTAAAAAAAACAAATGAGACTAGACTGACTAATAAGGAATTGGATTTGTAGAAAATGGAAACCTGTGTCAGATTTTGCGAATAAAATGACTAAAAATGATTTAATTATGGTATACAAGGAGAAGAGGAGATGAGACCCAGAGAAATAGACTGAACAAATTACTGAAAAATTAATAAGTATTTAATGCACATAATGCATTTAAGAGTCAAATTTTTTAATGTTTATTTTTGAGAGAGAGAGAGAGAGGGAGAGAGAGAGAGGCAAGCATGAGTGGGGGAGGGGCAGAGAGAGAGGGAGACACAGAATTTGAAGTAGGCTCCAGATCCGAGCGGTCAGCACAGAGCCCCACGCGGAGGTCAAGCTCACGGACCTCAAGATCATGACCTGAGCTGAAGTCGGACACTTAACCAACTGAGCCACCCAGGCGCCCTGAAGAGTCAAATTTAAGAAATGTGATAAGGGGAGCTTCCAGGCTGGTGTACACCTCAAGATGCCGGGAGGGTGGTCTGCCTGCAAAGGGCATGGGCACCACTCCCCCTTCCCTAATACCTTGCCTTTTGCATCTACTCTATTTGGCTCTTCCTGGGTTGTATCTTTTGTATCATACCAGTAACTTGATCAGAGGACCAAGACTGCACTTCCAAGTGCCAGAAGCAGAAATGATTGCTAAGCCAGAAATAGGTTTTTTTAAAATTTTTTATAACGTTTTTTTAAATTTATTTTTGAGACAGAGACAGAGCATGAACGGGAGACAGAGCATTCTCTCTCCTCAGAGAGGGAGACACAGAATCTGAAACAGGCTCCAGGCTCTGAGTTGTCAGCACAGAGCCCCACACAGGGCTCAAGCTCGTGGACCGGGAGATCATGACCTGAGCCAAAGGCCGACGCTCAACCGACTGAGTCACCCAGGCGCCCCCAGAAATAGTTTTTAAGTCAATCCTCACACATGTATGACTTTTTGGTTGCTCGTGTGGGCCATTCTATTCACAAATGTTGCTATTTCAGCCCGGCAATATTTTTCAGGAACTTCATGGGGAAGGCAGGTTGCACATACACACGCTTGCATTGGGGTACCTCTCACATTCTCGGGCTTCTTTTTGATCATAGGTAACAGGAAGGCCATTCCTTTGAGCCTTACATTTCCATGAATGGCATATCAGGTATGCAAAATATGCATGACAAGGGGATAAGAGTTCAGTCTGACCTCAAAGCTTTTCTACAGAGTTATGGAAAACAATGTCAATATTTCTGAAATATATGCTCCTGGTACACTGCTCACCATTCAAGAAGCCCATGGCTGCAGAAGAGCCTCTGGGGTTCCTTACACATTCCTGAAATACAGCAAGAAGGAACTAGCCACCTTGTCTCATCTTCCCTCCATTTACAATTGTTCAAGGTCTGCTGACAGTGATTCAACCCTGAATCCTAAAACTTGCCTTTCAAGTGTAACTTTTTCTTTAAACTGAGAACTTTCAGATGCGGATCTTGAAAAGTTTTGCTTTTGGAGAAGGTATCATTATATTGCTCTTGGACATTTCAAATGATGAGGGTGGACTCTTAGAATTTGTTAAAAATGTAGATCTCATACTATGTGTTTGTACCACCAGAAAGAAGGAATGAAAGAAGGAAAGGAAGGAAGGAAGGAAAGAAAGGAGGGAGAGAGAAAGAGAGTGAAGAAAACAAGAAAGAAAGAAAGAAAGAAAGAAAGAAAGAAAGAAAGAAAGAAAGAAAGAAAGAAAGAAAAGAAGGAAAGAAAGAACTTAATACAAAAGTTAGGCAGTATTAAGATACTGTGTCTGGAAAGATACTCTCTGGGTTGTTAGTCTAGAAATATTCAGCAGAAGAGCAGTCATATCTTCTCCAATCCACTTAATCATGGCTCATGCGCCTTTACTTTAATTGGATTCTTCAGAATCACCTTCACATTTTTATTCTCACTAAAAAATACTGTTTTTGGTTGTTGTCAGGCTTTGCCGATTCCTGCTACATGAAAATTGTGGGTTTTGTTTTTGCTTGGTTTTTCTGTTAACTGTTGTTTGAGCCTGAAAACATTTCTCATTATTTTCTTTAACATTCAATTGAGATTTTCATACAAGTTCACTGAACTCAAGATGAAATCTCATGTTCTTTTTGCTGTGCCAAAACAAATTGTTTTGTCTCTTTTCTGGTAGATGACCTGTTAAAACTTTTTATTTAAAAATAAAAGCATATAAATTATTTGTCAAAATAAGCTTTACTTTCCAAATAAATTAGCATGATACCCACAGAAGCTTGAGGATTTGGTGGGCATTTTTACTGTTTCATCTTGATGATATTATTTATAAAGAAATAGGCACTCATTTAGTATGTATAATTTTATTTAAAGAATGAATATTTTTTTTTGCTGAACTAAGAAGTATAGCAGAAAACTAAAAGAAAAAATATTAACTAACTAAACTTAACTAAAACTAAAAGAAAAAATATTAACTAATATTAACTAAAAGAAAAAAAACATTAAAATATTAATGTTAATACATTACAGATATTGTCATAAATATTTACAATATTCTTTATCTTTACACAGTAACCTCAAATCACTTTGAAAATAATTCTTTTTTTTGATATAACAATAATAGAATATTGGCTACTGAAACGAAATGGCAACATGGTTTAGCTACTTAATTTTACATGGAAGTTAAAGCTTCATAATGAATTTGAGAGCCAGATTTTTAAAATATTTTTTTTCAGTTTTCATAGTATTTAAACCAATGCAATAATGTATTCACATTTCCAAAACATAATACAATAAACATTTGATTTTATATTTGTAAGATTGTGCCACAAAAATAATAGCATCCCATTATCTTGTATTTTGAAAGTAAAAATAATTAACATTATTGTGGTATAATTTCCATAAAAAATACATAAATTTTAGGTGTCCACTTTGATGAAGGGTAAAAACAGCTATAACCTTGGAACTATCATCTTAGTTATTATTATAACCATTTCTGTAACCCATAGAGTTTTCTTTCCAATTATCCTCATCCTTCACAGCTCATTCTTCAGCCTAGGCAACCCACTGCTCTGGTTTCTCTAATTAAAGGTTAGTTTTTTTCTGTCCTAAAATTTCATATGAAGCCTTAGAGGTTGTGTTCTTTTGTATCTGGCTTCTTTCACTCAGCAGGCTGTTTTTCAGTTTCATCTTTGCTTTCATGATTATTAGGAGTTCATTCTTTCACATTACCAAGTAGTATTCCTGCATATACATCACAATGGTTATTCGTTTGCTTGATAGATATTTGTATTTTTTCCAGTTTGGGTTTTTTTTTTATAAATAAAACCACTATGAACATTCATATGCAAGTCATGCTTTATATGTCGGCTTGTTTCCCTCGGTTAAATACATAGAAATGAAATTAATTCACTATACAGGCAGTGTATATCTAAAGTTTATACGAAATTTCAAATCTGTTATACACTCTGACTAACAATATATGAGAGATTATATCCCACCAACACCTGATGAGTCTCGATATTCGCCATTCCAGTGGTTATGTAGTGGTATTCCACTGTGGCTTTAATTCACATTTTTCTGGTGACTGTTGATGTTGAGTCTCTTCAGGATGATGAGATATTCATACATCTTCTTTGGAGAAGTATGTGTTCAAATATTTGCCCATGTTTTATTGGACTGTTGACCTTGAAGTTGAAGAGATCTTATAAAGTGTGTACCCAAGCCCTTTATCTAATAATGTATGTCAATTATGTTCTCTGCATCTCAGGCTTAGTTTTCATTTTAAAAAAGTGTCTTACAGGAATGAATAGTAAGGTTAGATAAATTGTATCATATTTTTGAATGTTTAGTGCTTTTGCATCCTATCTAGAAATTGCACCCTATCTAGAATATTTGCCCAACCTAAGTTCACAACGTTTTTGTTTTTGTTTACTTATTCTTCATGGACATCTTTCTTATGTTTTCCTATATATTTCCTCTTCTCTATGTTTATGGTCTCCGTGTTTTATACCACTGATCTTTTTTAAAAAAAATTAATGTTTATTTTTGAGAGAGAGAGATAGGGATAGAGAGACAGAGACAGAGAGAATGAGCAGGACAGGGGCAGAGAGAGAGGGAGACACAGAATCTGAAGGAGGTTCCAGGCTCTGAGCTATAAGCACAGAGCCCAATGTGGGGCTCGAACTCACAAACCACGAGATAATGACCTGAGCTGAAGTCAGTCGCTTAACTGACCAAACCACCCAGGTGCCCCAACACCACTGATCTTTATGTCGCTCCTTACACAGATAACACTTTATTTAGATTAATGTGGTTTAAGAGGAAGTCTTAAAATCAAGCAGTGTAAATGCTTCAAATTTGCTTATTATTAAAAAAATCATCTAAGTATTCTCTATCATTTATATCTAACTATAAGTTTTAGAATTAGTGTCAATTTCCTCAATAAAAAAGTGTGCTGTGGTTTTCCTTGAGATTGTGTTGGATTCATGTAAGTCAGTTTGGAGGAACTGACATCTTAATATTGAGGGTTGCAGTCTTTGAAAATGACATATCCCTCCATTTATAGTATTTAGTTCAATTTTAATTTCTCCCAGCCATGTTACTTAGTTTTATATATATAGTATTTGAATAAATTTTGTTAGCTTTATTCCTATGTACCTATTATTTCTGGATGGTGTTGCCAGTGACATTGATATTTATTTTCTATTTGTTTAGGGCTATCGTCCACGAACTACATTTGATTTTGGTATATTGACCAATATCTTATGGAATCATTAAATGAAATATATCCTAATACTTTTTTAGATCCTTTATGATAATTTATCCCTACATCATATCCTCATAAACAAAGAAAATTTAGCATTTTACTTTTATTTTTTACGTATATTCTTCTATGTCTTTCTTTCTTGTAGTTGCTAGGACTTCAACAGAATGATTTAAAGTGATGAAGGCAGACATCTTTGCCTTGTTCTTGACCTTAGGTAAAAAAAAAAAAAGTTATTTATTTTTTTTACTATTAAGCGTGATCTTAGATCTAGGATTTTGATAGATGCCATTTATCTAGCTTAAGGAATTTATCTTACATTCCTATGCATTTTTAAAATATGAATGGTTCATTTGTTAAAAATTTTAAAGGTTATTTTGGGGGAACTATATGGATTTTTCTTCTTCCTTCTGTTAACACAATGAAATCCATTATATAATGTTTAAATGTTAATCAACTTTATCTTCTTAGGATAAACCACAGTTGTTTATTTTGGCAGTCAAATACATTGCTCAAATCTCCTTCAAGAGGGACCTGTTTCCAGGGGCTCAGCTGAATGAAAGGCCACACTCACTCTGGTCCACTCCAAGCTGATCAATGAACACTGGAAAGGTTCTAGCACAGGCACATTCTGACCTGGTGTAGAAATCTTTTCATGGCCAACTCTTGCTCAGTAAATTCTTACCCAATTCATCAAGATTTTGTAAAAGTTTTGCTGTAGTTTGAAGTTCTTACCATCCAAATTTCCCCTCCGTTTCTTCTTTAATAGATGATAGACTGTCTTAATAATTTTCCTGTTTATTCCTTTTTCCTTCACTGTTATTCTTAGTGGCTGGTCTTCCTAAATAAATGTCTTGCATGCTTAATTATTATTCTATTATTGTAATATTTTATATTATATATGATTATATTAATATAATCATAGGCATGCATATATGTATGTATATATATGAAATCTCATTTTTATTTCATTTTTAATTTATGATAATAATATAACCATGTGTTTGTGTATATATGTATGTATATATGTGAAATACCGGTCTCATTTTTGTTGTAGTGTTTGCTATGTCCAGAATGGATTACATAACCTTTTCTGAAAGAATTTGTACAGAATTAATGTTTATTGCTCTTAGAATATTTGATAGAATTCACCAAAGAAGACATTTAGGCAAAGAGTTTTCTTTACAATAAAGTTTTATGTATTCTAATGTTTGTTTATTTTTGCAAGAGAGAGAGACAGAGACAAAGTGTGAGTGAGGGAGCGGCAGAGAGAGAGGGAGACACAGAATCTGAAGAAGGCTCCAGGCTCTGAGCTGTCAGCACAGAGCCGGACATGGGGCTCAAACCCACGAACCACAAGATCATGACCTGAGCCGAAGTCGGACGCTTCACCGACTGAGCCACCCAGGAGCCCTAATAATAAAGTTCTAAATGTAAATTCAAATACATAATAAATATAGGTATGTTCAGAATTTCTATTTCTTTTTGTTCAATTTTGGTGACTGCGACATCAACAAATCTGTACAGTATATTGGCATACATTTGTTCATAATGCTTTTGTTCCTTCAGTGTTGTTAGGACCTACAGTGATGACTCTGTGTTCATTCCTTATACTTGCAATTTGTGTTTGTTTTTTTTTTTTTTTTTGCTTGGTCCACTATAGGTTAATCAATTTTGTTTATTATTTTAATACGATGGTTTTTTTTTTGTTTCAATAGTTGTTTTCTATTGTTTGTTCTCTAGTTTATATATTTTATCATTTATCATTCCTTTATTTTACTTATACTGGATTTAATTTGCTTTGTTTTTATTCAGCTTTTTACAGAAGAGCTTATACAGTTGACGTTGAGTATATATTCTTTTAACATTTTAACACGGTAGTTTCACCTAATCACTTCTTTAGCTGCATTACAAGTATTTTGATTGTATGTGTTATTGTTATTGTTATTCAACTAGAATATTTTCCCATTGCTATTGTGATTTTTTTCCTTTGATCAGTAAGTTGTCGATAATTATGTTGGTTTAATTTCCAACTGTTTCCTTATAGTCTAGATAACTTTTCAATTATATTTAATTATATTTTGGTCAGAAAGCATGTACTCTGCTTTCTGATTTCAATCATTTTAATGTTTGGAGACTTATTTGATAGCCCAGAATATAGCCAAATAAACATGCATAACACCTGTGATTGAAAAGAGTGCACACTTTCCTATAATTTGGTGGAGCATTCTCCGAATGTCAGTCAGGTCAAGTTAAATGATAGTGTGGCTTGCATTTTCTATATGCATATTTATTTTCTCTATGTTTATTCTAGTCATAAGTAGGAGGGGCCTATGGAAATATCTAACCAAAATTATAAACCTGTCTACTTTTATTTCTTTTTTTCAGCAGGTTCAGTTGATGCTTTGTGCATTTTAAAGCTCTATTAATAGGTATAAAAATTTTAGGATTCTTGTAACTTCTTGCTGAATTCATCCTGTTTTTTTTTAATGACATCCTCTCACCTCTACTTTTCTTATAATTAGATTTCTCACTGTGTATCTCTTTACATCCTTTTACTTTGTAGATTAAGTGAGTTTAATGTAGATAAAATTCTGACAACTTTTGTCTTTTACTAGTTTTTAAATATAAAATCATTTATATTTAATGCAATCATTGATACATATGGGGTAGGGCTACCATCTTATTTATTTAAATTTAGTCAATTTCATCTTTGTTCTCTTTTATCTTTTTCTGCCTTTTTAAAAAGTAATTGAGCCAGTGAATCTCTTATATTGGTTTATATTATATACTCTGGGTATTTTTTAACTTAAGGTTTATGATATATATTTTTTTAACTTATTACAGTCTCCCTAAAAGTATATTTTAACATTCTATATGTAATGTAAGAAACTTAAAAAAATTTCATTTGTTCCTTATTATTCTATGTGCTATTGTTCTTTAATGTTTGTAATTTTTTCTCATGATTATGGATTACATGTTTTCTATGCATGTTTTATAATTTTTTATTGGATGCAGAGAACACTGATGCTACACTGTTGAGAGCCTGAATTTTGTTTATTTCTTTTATATTTTAATTTATTTGTATTTTTACAGTTTTTTGTTTCTTTCTTTTAAAAACTGATAAAGTGTTTGGCAAGCAATTAAGATAATTGTGAGTGACCCTAGTTTTTTTCAAGGATTTCATTTAAGTTTTTTTAAGGCTAATCTAAAGTAATTTTTTTTTTTCTTTAAGGCTTGTTTTGCTCAACTGAAAGACTATGACTTTTCTGGGATCTTATCTGAATTGTCCTGGTTTCCAAAAAATATTTTTCAGTCCTGCTTAGTCTTCAGCAAATTCCTCGGTTTCATTCTCTGTTTAGCTTGCTTTTCTGCAATACTGTACCCCTCACATTTAGCTTCCTCAACATTAAAACTCATATATTATTCTCCTCAACTCAACAAGACTGCTGTCTTCTTGCTTGTATTTTCCTTGAAATATGTTTGTTGGGAAAACCAGATACAGAGCTTCCTTCACTCTGTTTTGCAAATTGCATCTCAGAATATAGTTTAACATATTTCTCTGGTCATTATCTTTACCTATAAATTGATAGATTTTTTTTCTAAAATTATTTAATGTTTTTTTTTTAATTTTTTTTATATTTGAGAGAAAGAGACAGAGACAGAGAGTGAGTAGGGGAGGGGCAGAGAGACAGAGACAGAATCTGAAGCAGGCTCCAGGCTCTGAGCTGTCAGCACAGAGCCCAACCCGGGGCTCTAACTCGTGAACCTGTGAGATCATGACCGGAGCTGAAGTCTGACGTTTAACCGACTGAGCCACCCAGGCGCCCCTAAATTGATAGTTTTGACTAGAGACTCAATCATATTCATGTATTATATTTTGACAATACTACTTCATCGGTGGTATTGTTTTCTTTTAACAGAAGTGATCTGAGGCTCACTCTACCTCTTCTTGTGATATTAACTGATTCCCAATGGCTAGATCCATTAATTCATTAATTATTTCTATTACAAAATGATCTTACATTAATTGAAATTTGTAATGAATCTTACTTCATTATAAATTATATTATATTATACTATTTATATTATATTATATTTATTATATTATTATAAATTAATACTTACATAGTGAGAACTTTCACCTTACAGACCTGGAGTTACCTTATGGTTTAATTCACATAAAAATGTTTTTTGATGCTTACTTTACCTTTTTCTCCAGTGAACGTTGCCTCATTTTCTCCTTAGTTTACTTGATAAATCCCTAATAGCTATTATAACTTCTGTGCTAATTGCTAATAAAAATAGTCGAGGCTCACTTTGTTCAAATTATGCCCAAACACAGAATAAACTGTTTGTTTGGGGAGCCCTGTTTATGTGTTTCGTTTTTATTTACAGTGGTATTTCAAGACCACAATTTTCACACTAGTAGTGATCTTTAACACTGAGTATTTGCTAGAAGAGGCTTCTTTCACTTTTCTAAGGCTTTCCAGGGCTGTGATAAGAAAAGTGTTACACAAAACGATTCATAAATTCCAAATAAAATTCAGGATTACCAAAAAATTAACTAATTGTGTATAATATCTGTATTCCCTTCCTTACCACATCAAGAATCTTGGTGGTCAAAGAATAATGATTAAATTAAAATATTTCATGGTTTTAAATTTTCATTTTCCCACATTTAACATAAATATCCTTAGGTAAACAATACTGACATTCTTACTAACAGGCCTCACTGAATTTTTTTCTTCATGGTACCCCTCTTTGAGAAGTCCTTTGTTCTAAGGTAAGTTTCTGACTGCTATGCCTGGGATATATAGGGAAGATCAATTTTGGGGGACCTTTTCTAAAAGCTTATGTTAGCTTTGCCCCATAGCGTTTAGCAATCTGTACTTGTCCGTAAATGAAATTAACAACATAGATAGGACTCCTGTGTTGATTTTTCAAACACATCACAAAACAGAGGATAGTGGTATAAGTAGCAACTCAAGACTTCCAAATATACAGTAGCTCTAAAACTGAAATATATTCAAATAATAGTAAGGTTAAAAAACAAAGACTAGGAGCCAGATGTTATTTTCTTTGTTATATACATATTTGCTTTATTCTTATAAACAACCTGCTTAATTCTGCACAGTTTTCAGAGAAGAAAGCAATCTGATGAAATATATCGTTAGTAAACTGAGGTTTGTATCTGCAGGCACATTGCCCTGCATTCTTTATGCTTCACAACTACAAGATTAATCTTCATGGAGCACATATCTTGTCAAAGGTTGCCAATTGTCTGCAAAGAAATGAGAATTGCTACCTACAATCTGCCTTGCGTTCTCACCGCTCTCCCATTTATACTCTCTGCCCAGTTTCTCCTGAATCTCAGCCTTCATACACTGTGCTCCCACCGCCTGAAAATGCTCCTCCCAGCTCTGTTTTTTTCTTTACTTTTATTTTTCTTTCTTTATTTTTAATATTTTTATTTATTTATTTTGAGAGAGCACATGCAGCTGAGTGGGGGAGGGGCAGAGAGAGAGAGAGAGAGAGAGAGAGAGACTGAGAATCCCAAGCAGGTTCTGTGTTGTCAGTGTAGAGTCTGACGTGGGGCTTGATCTCATAAACTGTGAGATAATGACCTGAGCCGAAATCAAGAGTTGGATGCTGAGCCTACCCAGGTGCCCCCCCACCCAAGCCCTGTTTTGAGCTAACTTCTGCTTGACTTTCAGGATTCAGTTTTATGCCACTTTTTCCAAAGTGATTGGGGGTCTCTCTTATGTCATCTCGTAACATTCTGAATGTGCACTTATCTTAGCATTTATTCTACTCTAGGAAAATCACTAGTTAAGCTTTCTGTACCTAGCATTATAATGTAAATTCCTTAAAGAAAGGATCATGTTTTATTTATTCTGTATCCAGATTGCTTGGAACACTGTGAGGTTTTGACAAATATTTCTCAATTCAATGGAAAAGTATTTTTGGATTAGAAGCTAATATTAAGCAGCAAACTTCATGTTGTCAATAGTCTTATCTTTATTTGTCTAACTCCAACTTTTTATTTCAGACCCCACCAGCCCTATCCCTGTCATGAAGTAAGCAGTGCTTATATGATGCAAAATCTCCTGAATTTATAGCACTTTCCTGAGAGCAGTTCCAGTTCACCTTTCCCTGTTTGCTCTTCAAAACTCACCTGTCAATTATATAGTTTTCACCAAATCCTAAGATTTCTTGCCAAAAATGTATTTCTATAATGATTGAGAATTTCTGTAGGCACGACATATCTATATTTCAATGGGCATTTAGCATGTTATAGAATGTACAGCTTGATATTATTCTATACTCTGAATTTACATAATGCACTTATCCTGGGTGCAAGAGAGAATAAAAATGGTAAAATAATCTGCATTTATCCGTAAAAATCATCTTATCAATATAAATGATAATATAGCCATCATGACACTTTGTAGGTGAAAATCCAATGGAACAATTTTATGTGTCTTCGGTATGAAAATAAGGGAAGTATTATTTCCTGGACAAATGCCAAGAAATGAGCAAAACAAATAACACTTTTCCACAAAGTGATTCACCAGAATGTACTCTTTCAAAAAATGTTCCACTAAGAACATATCCTGCATTAAAAAATGCATATCCCGTGTGTGTAGCCAGAAGCAAAATGTGTAGTGGGAAAAAAATCCCTGCATTCTAATGAGAGCACATATTAACACTGACTCAGGCTTCTTTCTGTGTCATTTCATTCAATCATCAGAGGGCATCTTTGCAGCTGACTGAAAAACTTACAGAAACATTAACATTTTCACCTTTTTGAATGAATATCTGTATGACATGAATCATACACCAAAGAAGGAGACTGAAGGAGACGAACATGTTAAAATACTTCACACATCTAATCTTAGATCTGGATCTCATTGGATTAATATCCTGTGCATTGAAGAGAGTAATATAAATGTTCTAAATTGAGCTTCTCGATGTGACCCCAAACAACAAGGTTTCCTCTCTTTTTCATATTCTCAGACATAGGGTTCCCAACTTCCCCCCCAGAATCCCCTGATGCTGTGGGACAGTGGTTCCAGTTGGGAGAAACTACCAGGACACTTATTTCTATGTTTATTATTTCATCATTTTAGATTATATTTTGTGAAATTTAAAATTTACGTCATTGATTGGTTCATTATTCCATGCATATAATTCATAGACAGAAATATATATATACATTAGAGATAAATGTGCGTCTTTTTTCTAATAGCATACATGTCCACAAAGTATTAGGAGACTTCTGCTGAAGAAGTGTCCATCAGGAATATCCAATTAATTTTATAATGGGTAGACTCTCTCAAAAGATCCACATAGCAGATTTTCCCAAACCTATGTACGAAAATAAAGTATTACAGGGATGCCTGGGTGGCTTAGTTGGTTAAGCATCCGACTTTGGCTCAGGTCATGATCTCATGGTTCTTGAGTTCAAGTCCTGCATCAGGCTCTCTGCTGTCAGCACAGAGCCCGCTTTAGATCCTCTGTCTCCCTCTCTCTGTGCTCCTTCCCCACTGATGCATGCTTTCTCTCTTTATCAAAAATAAATAAATATTTTAAAAAATTAAAAAAAAAAGAAAGTATTACAATTAATGAGTGAATTAAACTTGCTTAGAGTAAGATGTACTGTTTATCTGGTCTGTTCTACACCAAAATCTTAAAATAATATTTACATTAAGATTATTCATTCAACAGATATTTATGGGGTGCACAGTATGAATAAAGCACTACGTATGCACTGAACATACATGTAGATAAGATTGTCCCTCCTCTTACTCTAATGGAGCATAATAATCATACTTAGAAAGATTTTTACCTTGTGGATTTCTGAATAAAACAAAAAGAATTAGTTGAGGATGCTTCAAACTATGTTATCTAAAGGTAAATGGATACCTAGGAATTATTATTTTATTACATATTAGTTAGTATTCAAGAGGTTTCTAATAGAATTAAAAATTTTTTTAATGTTTATTTATTTCTGGGGCAGAGAGAGACAGAACATGAGTGGGAGAGGGGCAGAGAGCAAGACACACACAGATCCGAAGCAGGCTCTAGGCAGAGCCTGACACAGGGTGAGTGTCACAAACCGTGAGATCATGATCTAGGCTGAAGTAGGTTGCTCAACCGACTGAGCCACCCAGGAGCCCCTCTAATAGAATTATATACCATTAGTAGCTACTGCCATGACACAGATGAGAATATCTCTACAGCTGGATCCCAGTATATAAAAAGGTTAGGGCTAGGGTTAGGGTTAGGGTTACGGTTAGGGCTTGAAAAAAGATTTGGATTCAACTTCTAATGAACACATGATGTCGAGGAGGAACTAAAATATGTGGCTACAAATCGCTGAGAATTTTGTCTCCATGATTACTTTAGCATTGTTTAACCTCAGCTGAGTGTTGTAGAAATGATTTGTATCTCCCTGAAATTTACCCATTTATATTATCATTTCTACAGGTTAACTTTTATTCTTGCAGCATACGAATATATTGGTAAAGATCTTGAGTAGTATTTTATATCTAATTAGAAGTCAGTGGAGAATTTTATTTGGAGACTATGACAGGATATTTTCACATTTTACAGCAATCTTTCCGACTCCTGTGTCAGAAGACATGGTAGAAGGACATGAGTGTAAACAATGAATTTGTTAAGGTCAACCCAATGAGCCCTGATGGGAGGCTAGTTTGCCGTAACTCTAGTGGGTGTTGTGGGTGTATTAGAGAAATAGATAAATTAGAAACATGTTTTAGAAATAAAACGAACAAAAATTGCTGTTGTATTATGCAAAAGTTCTTCTGCTAATACTCCCTGAGGCAGAGTCCTGATATCTAAAGATTGCATGTACAGAGAGTGAATATATTTTGTCTTGATTTCTTATTCCTGAACTCTTACCAATTGTAAAGAGAACCTAGACATCTAGACGTCTTAGGATCAATTTTTTTTTTACTAACCAGGATTATTTTTATTTTTATAAAATCCTACAGAATACTACTATTTTTAAATAAGGCCCTTAGCTTTTGACTCATATTTTTTAAAGTGTCCTCTTTTGTTAGCATAAATACTGCCAGGCATGATTTACAGCCATGGAAAGTCTTGACAAAGAAAAGACAGCTCACTGTCGAGGATTACAAAATAAGGGCTTGTATCAGTGGAGGAAGGAGGGGGTATTTGTGACGGGGTGTGATAAAAGTCAAAAAAGACCAGGAGGTATGGGAAGAGTCATAGAAGGTCGTCTTCGAAGGGACGGACATGTGGTTATCCTTTGTAGCAAAGATTTTATTTTTATGTTTTAAAATTAAACAAGGATTGCGTGAATAGGTTTTGTACTTAATTATTCTAACTGTCCTAAGTGGGAATTTTTTGGGGGGAGGGAGCTGGGGCAGTGAAATTGAAACTTTAGCCCTCTACTCAATCATCCTCTTCTATCCTGAGATGATTTTCATAAACAGTTTGGTAAATATCTTTGCAGACCTTTTTTTTTTTTAATTCATTAAAGAGAGAATAATAAAATCAAAACTTACAGCCCTTTCCAAAAAAAAAAAAAAAAGGATCGGTCTTACCGAGACACTTGATTTCTTCATTTAATTTGCTAACAGCAGTGTGCTGCATATCTTGGTACACACTAATGTAATTTGTTTGCTTTTGTTAGTAGCATATTTTCTTAAATAAAATCACTTTGCCATTGTATCATTATTTTCTCTTTGAAATAATATAACTCACTGGACATTGATTTAATAATTATCACACTGTTAGTACTTTAAAAAAGACCGGGAAAACTTGAAAATTATACTTCAAATATGTTCCGCAACGAGGGTAGAAATTAAATATCTGCTAACCAAGAGAAAGGTTTTACTAAATGAATGAGTATCCTTTCTAAATATTTTAATTGGTTCATAAAAATATGCTGAATAAGGAAAAAAATGAGGGTCATCCTGAAAATTCTAAAGGGTTTCTTTGCACCGATTTGGATCCAAGTTCTCCTTGTTTTACCCCTCTTCCTCCTTCCTTTTCCATGTAGATAGGTTATTCTACAAATAATAACCCATGATTTGATTCATTTTCCTAAAGTATATGAAAGTGTTTGACATAGATGCATCCTTAAAAGTGGTAGTTTCTAGCAAAAGTTAGAATTCCTATAAAAATGTATATACTCATATATTTATTAGCAAAACATTTTTGGAGGACTTAACATGAGCTAAGGACTGTGTGGATCAGTAACAACAATGTTATCCGTTTCTGTATCTGGGCATGAGCATTTAAATTGTTTTCAACATTTATTTATTTTGAGAGACAGAGACAGAACATGAGCAGGGGAGGAGCAGAAGAGAGGGAAACACAGGATTCAAAGCAGGCTCCAGGCTTCTAGCTGTCAGCACAGAACCCAATGTGTGGCTCAAACTCTTGAGATCATGCATGACCTAAGCCCAAGTCGGAAGCTTAACCGACTGAACCACCCAGGCGCCCCTGGGCATGAGCATTCTAATGGGTGCACTGGGATTTTACACCTGGTAACAGTAAGCATGAATTTTAAATAAAAAAAAAAAAGACGTTAAAATAAATTGCTTATGCTAAAAATCCGATTTAAACATATGGTTTCATTAGACCATTGGGGAGTTGTGATTCCAAGAATGTAAATCAAACACTAATAAATATTCAATTGTAAATAAAGCAGGAAAGGAAAAATTACCACATAATAGACACATGAGATCAAAATCTAACATAAATAAAACACATAAATGAAGATGTCAATAACTTCAATATTCTTAATAATAATCAAATTTAAAATTGTAAGATAGAAAGTTGTTCTCTTTCTTCAAAATACAGGTTTTTATTCAGTATTAATGTTTGTTGGAGGTGACATTCAGATGAAACATTAAATTGAAGTTCCCTCTGCCTGAATTTGGAAGTTATTAACAATGCTAAAATTTCTTATTGCTCTGATTTAGAAAAAAGCCGAAGTATATACATGTGTCCTGGCTGACATTGCCTTTTTTTTCCTGAAATAAAATTATGGGTGAATTGTCACTAATAGAAATGTTCAATGCAGAAAACGGAATGTTGCTGAGTGCACCAAGGCATTCACAACTGCCTATCAGAAATGTAAAATATCACTCTAGAAAATGCCATTTTAATGTAGCATAAAATAGCGCAATTTAATCTCTAAGCAGGTGTGACACTAATGGGAAGTGAGCATAGTTACTTCTCGATCTCATTTAGTTGACAATCTCTATAATATTTACTTTATTGTGAAATTGTTATTTTATTACGCAAACTGACTTATTCATTTTTAAGCCTTGCCTTTTCATTTCCCTATAAACTGTACAGCATATTTACAATTAAGGGAAAAAGGGTTTGATGAATAAGCCTTTTTTTATACATTAAAATTTTGAAATGGAAAATAAGAATATCCTATACCAGATGGTGAAAGTGGCCAAAAAAGCCTTCTCTGAGCTACATTAGGGATGCAGTTAGGAAGGGGAGATCTACAGTCAGCTGGCAGCCCAATATCATATTTCAATACATAAAACTTCAGATTGGCAAATTGTTTTCTTTAATATCCGGCCTACTTTTATGTATTTTGGGACATATTTTTTTCCAACCAAGAAGTCAACACACAATTAAAGCTGGTATTTTTGTCAAATACCTTCACATAATAATTTTAGTTTGACGTTCATGTATGTCAAATTTATCATAGAGGAAGCACATGTTTACACAACAGATTTTTAAAACTGTATTTATTGTTTGAAAAATATAAATGGATTGCATTTATTTATGTCATTAATAACTTTCTGTATTTCATAAAAACGAAAATGAACTCAAACATATTTGGAATTTTACATTTTAACAAGTATTTATACTTTGCTTATATCTATATCTGTATCTATATCTATATCTATCTATCTATATGTATGTATTAACATTTAAAATACAATACTTTATGGGGCGCCTGGTTGGCTCAGTTAAACGTCCAACTACATCTTGGGTCATGATCTCATGGTTCATGGGTTCGATCCCCATGTTGGACTCTGTGCTGACTGCTCAAAGCCTGGAGCCTGCTTTGGATTCTGTGTCTCCCTCTCTCTCTGCTCCTCCCCCACTCACCCTTTCTCTCTCTCTTTCAAAAATAAACATTAAAAGAAATTTAAAAAATACTTTAGAAAACTAATATATATATATATATATATATATATGTATATGTATACACACACACACACACACATATTTTTGATACAAATAAAATTAGATGAGAATGCCCAGAATTAACAAATTCTTACATTTATAAAAATAGGGATCAAATATACCATAGCATTGAAATACCAATATAAGAATTTTTAAAAAATTAAAAAAAATTGAGATAATATTTTAAGATATGTACTCCTCTTAACAAACACTTTTTAATAACAGAAAAAGAGTACTTTGGGTAAGACTATTTTTTCCCTTTATTCCCTACATATACACACACACACACACACACACACACACACACACACACACATATATCTGTTTTGGGGAGATAATTCTCTATTAATGTCCTGCATTTCTGCATGTCTTGTGAGCACAGACATTGTCTGAACTTCATTCTAAATTGCCTTTCAAGAATGTTCACAGAGTAATCAGCTTTGAGAGACAGACACCCTCCCCTTTCAGAACAAAGGGCAGGGGTCTTTATAGTCCAGTATAGTAAAGTTTATGTCTCTCCCTAGGGCAAAATGCAGACATGCTTATTACCCATTATAAAGGATTCAGATAGTCCAAACTCTGGGTTTCTATCTCTTAATGCAACCCAGTGTTTATGTTGGCATTTATATAGGTCTATCTGCATCTCTACCTTGGGACTTGGGAGGCAAGGGAAACTGATGCAACTATGTCATGTTCATGATGCTTGTTGTACCCTGAGTAATAAAGGCCTTTTTTTGCCTCTGACCTCAAAGTTTTGTCTCTCATACCAGCATCCATGAAGCTGTTTCAGACTAAATTGCTAGATTGAAAATAGATAAGATATCAGATCTTTCACAGAATTGACTTTGTCAATGAGAATGAGATGCCAGTAGAGGCGTGACTTTCAGGAAGAGAACAACTTTTTGGAATCTGCTAGTGAATACTCTCACCTAAATGAAAGGTGCATGTAGGGGGAGGGGAGGGGGACTCCATTGTCTTATTTGTTAACGAATAAGCGTTAAATTCGTGTACACAGGTTGAGCAGTGAGAAGTGTGATTGAAATGTGCTGCCCAGATGGTATCTTTGGTTCTGTTTACTCTTCTCTAAGTAGACAGAAAAAGTATGTTATCATGAAACTAGGTTAGCAAGTTCAGTGGCCCAAACTAAAAGGTATTACGACTATGGCTGCTGACCCAAGGAGTCTCCAAAACTGGAATAAATATGGAAAGCTATTAGTATTCAATACAGAGTTTGAGTGGATCCAATATGGAGTTTGAGTGGAATAAATATGGAAAGCTATTAGTATTCAATACAGAGTTTGAGTGGATCCAAAACTTTATTTGGTTGAGATGTAGGCAGTGTACATGCAAATAAAAACTGGAAAAAATGTGCCATGCCAATTTGCATGAAGCCTCATCTTTTTGTTATTATATGTTGCTGTTCTAATGCCCATCGCTGAATATACCACTAGTGTTGATGTGGTATATCAGGGAATATACCCCCATTCAGGGAATGCCACTTACAGAGGGGTGCTGGTGAAGTGTCACCCTTTGCTCCCCACCACCACCTTCTACCTGTTCCCTCCCCAGTGGTCGGAAAGAATCAATGGTGTATCTAAGAAACAGAGATATGAATTAGGTTTATTTAAATTCTTAATGGCTGCTGGAGTATTGAGGGCCATTTCCCGATGCAACATTGCCACCTATTGGACGCAGCCACCATTTACTCTATCACCCATTTAAAAAAAAAAAAAAAAAAAAAAAAGTTAGGCCTGGCCTCAGGGACTTCTTAATTTACATGAAAAAGACACAGCTATCTCTGGGAGAAATGTTTACCCCCAACTGCACTACAAGAATCAGTAGAGCCCTTGATTCACAGTTTCCCTTAACTGCCTGTGCCTGGTTCACAGGTGGTTTAGTTTAGCTGAGACCCAAGGTCATCAATGGGACTGTCAGAGCAATTTAATTTCCACTCCACGTATACAGAGCCACAAACTGATTTGGGTTCACTGCTCAGTCAGCAAAACTTAAGGTTGTTCTCCTAACCCCGGTCCGTATTCCATCTGGCAAACCTTGTTATGGTTTGACTCACTCTTGCATATCACCGGTCTGCCACTTGAGAAACTATAGACTGGCCAATTAAACATTCCCCTGTTTGGAGCTGCAGACTGGAAACAGATCATTGCTACTGATTAGATTGTCCGTGTTGCTTCTGTAGATGCCCACAAAAAAGGTCGCTTTCCAATGAAACTGACTAGAATCAAGTTGCTCTTGGAGTCTGCACCACCCAGATTGTTACCATGGCTGACTAGATCCATCATCATAAAGGACATGGCAGCACATCAATCATAGCAAAGACTCTATGATTCTGAGGCAGAGGCCATGACTGCATGCCAGCCTTGCAACTCCTGCCAAAAGCTGACCAGCTGCCTTGCAGTGAACGATGACACATTACATGAGGAATTATGCTCTTCCACTTTGGCAGTCTCTGACCTCCTCTTGGGACTCTCACTGGTACCTTTCCAATATGAATGCTGTTCCAGGTTGCAGTGTTATAATTTTTTTTTCCCTATTCAACCAGCTAATTTCAGCCAATCCTCTGGTTCTTCACAGTTATCTGTATTTTGATTTTGACTCTCTGAATCACTTTCAGCCTCACTATGGTATGTGTTTTATCATAAATGCCCCTGAAAAATGGGCTGATAGTGAAAGGTAACGAAGAGATACAAACATCTGATACTGTTGAAGGTTGGAAGGATCTCAAAATTTGACCCAAAATGATTACTGACTCTATCACCCTCAGATCCTCCTTTCCCCCACATCACAGAAGGACTGCTTTGTCAGTGAATGCACTATCCCCAGATAAGGATGGCCTGCTCTTAATTAGTAAATGTGTTATCATTTTTCCTCATTCTACTCTCTCACTTTCTCCCACTTTTTGTAGTCCTGGGTCTGCCAGGCAGGAGGGACTCTGGTAAGTACCCTAGATTTTCTGTAGGGAATCCAAAAGATTACACATTTGGAAAAGAGTACAGCAGAACTAAAACAATCTCACTGGCTCTGAGGTCCACGTTCAAATCATTTCCATATGTGTTTGGATTAAAGTGGCCTTAATATAATATCATGTCTTCAACAAAATATTAGCAAGTGAAATCAACTGTTGCTGTCACACAGGAGCATATACTTTAAATAGATAAAACGGATGAAGAATTATTATCTAGACTATATAAAGACCTCCTACATATCATCAATAAGAAAAATCTAGACAAATAGAAGAAAAAACAAAAAACTTCTACAAATATTTCTCAAAAGATGGCCACTTAGCCAATAAAAATATGAAAAGGTAATTAACCAATGGTTAAGAGAAAAGCAAATTAAATATCTAAATACTATCACAATTAGAACTAGAAGAAGGAGGAGGAGGAGAAGCAACAAAAGGGGAAGAAAAAGGAGGAATAGGGAAAAGGAAGAGGAAGAGGAAGAAGAAGAAAGAGGAGGAGGAGGAGAAGGAGAAGAAATAAGACTTAATACCAGTCTGGAAATGATAAATTATTTAAAAGGTAAATTCAAAACCACCTTAGAAAAATGTTTGAAATTACCTACTAAAGTTCAACATATGCATATTCATTACCTACTAAAGTTCAACATATGCAAATAATTTCATCTTAGCTATATTCTCCAAAGATATGTGACATATATGTACATATGTATTTCACAAAAGATATGCATATTAGCATTCATACCATAATTATTCATAATTGTCAAAACTGGAACAATATTTCCATCAAACAAAATCAGTATGGCGTATGGGGCGCCTGGGTGCCGCAGTCGGTTAAGCGTCCGACTTCAGCCAGGTCACGATCTCGCGGTCCGTGAGTTCGAGCCCCGCGTCAGGCTCTGGGCTGATGGCTCAGAGCCTGGAGCCTGTTTCCGATTCTGTGTCTCCCTCTCTCTCTGCCCCTCCCCCGTTCATGCTCTGTCTCTGTCTGTCCCAAAAATAAATAAACGTTGAAAAAAAAATTAAAAAAAAAAAAAAAAAGCTTTAAAAAAAAAATCAATACGGCGTATACATAAAATAAAACTGCATGCAGCAGTGAAAATGGACACACTATTGCTGCTTACGACAACATGAATGAGCTTCAGACACATAAAATGAAGTGAAAGAAAGCACGCACACACCAAGGAATGCTTACTGTGTGATTTCACTTACCTATGGTTCAAAAAGTGGAAGAGCCCATGCATGATTTTTGAAGGTCAGCATACTTGTATTTGGGGTGAAAGGAGTAGATTTTTGGAAAGAAAATAAGGGTTGATTGCTGAGATCCCAATAATAGTCTAAGTGTGGATGTGGGCAGTAGTTACAAAAGTGTGTTTGTTCTGTGATTATCGAGCTGTCATTTATCATTTCTGCAATTACTTCTTACAAGTTATCCAGGAATTAAATAATGTACATTAAAGGCAAAAACTGTCAGAAGTTTCAGAAAGTAGCTAAGGCCTGAATTTTATGTAGGGCACACAATAGAGATCTTAATGCATAGTCTCAGATTTGAGCTTTCACAGAAATCACACTTTATTAAAACAATATGGGAGAGTCAAAATGTATGAAAAGTGGATGTATCCGCAAGTGGATGTATCTGGAATGCACTTGGTGTGATGGTTCAGAAGGAGACTGTCTCTGACCTGCTATTGTCACAGGAAAAGATTGTAAAGTATGTAAAATCCTGAAAGGCCAGTTAAAAATTGAGAAGACTGTTGAGCTCTGGAGACTTCTTCCATGGCTATATGAGGCTGACTTATTTGTCAAGTGCTAAATAAACATATCAGATTTATAGTGATACTAACACTAATGTTAGCGTTAATTAAGTCCTTACTATGTGACAAACATATTAATAGAGAATAAATTACAAATTCAATGTGGCTGGCTACCTTATAAAGCAGTTATTAGTAATATTCCCATTTTATCGATAAATAAGGGCACAATGACAGTAAACAAACAAACAAAATTACCGGGTAATAATAGTGGAAAAGAAAAACAAAGGGTACATTAATTATGTCAAGAAGTTTTGGCAATATTTAAATGTTTTTTAAAAATTGTGTTGTATTACAGCCCAGTGTAGCCCAGCATGCCAAATGACAGAAAATTACCCAAGGCAGTCTTTTGACTAATTTCATCGCTTTTAGTTTTAAAGTTATATAATTCTGGTTGAACATTAAAATGTCAATATTGTCTATTTGTTTTACAATACCAAAATATCAAATAAAGTTAAATTAACATTCACATAATAAAAAATTTACTGGTAAATAAGTAAAAAGAAAATAATTACTGTAATATTCTTGAAGGCAAAAGTAATGCCACCATTATTGTCAACAAATACAAACTTAGCAAAAAAAAAAAAAAAGCTGATACTTTTTTCCTTTCTATATTCTCGATCATTTTCTAATTGCCATTGTACTTTTAAGCAGATAGGTTGCTTTATTCTTTCTCTTGAGCTAGTATTATTACTTGTAATTAATTCTGTTGTACATCCTTAACATTAATAAACCAGTGTCCTTTTGGATAGGATATTACTTAATAAATAGTTTCGTGAGAAGGCCAAATGAGGTTGGACTCATTGCTTTCATATCTTGTTCATATGTAGCAAAAATACTAAATACTATTATATATGTGAAAATAGGGGTAAATCAGCATCGAGTGGAATTACACACATGAACACACGGACCAGTTTTTATCTTTCTTAATAGCAGAATTTTGATAAGGACAGCTAGTTTTTCTTGAATATTATGCAGACCAAATCATTTGGAACAGCACTTCTATGGGCTGCGTAGGTTTGGGGGCACAGGGACCTGAGGGCAGAGTAACCTAAAAATGGAGAGAGAGGATTTTACACAGGACTATTGTCCAGATAATTGTGGGCAAGTTATTTAAGCGTTAATATAAGCCATGTACATAATAGATACAAACTTTTTTTCTCTTTTGCACTATAATTAATCAGTAATGTGGCTTATCACAAAAATGCAATAATTTCCCCAGTAACTTTGTTATATTGCAAGGATAATCAGATTAAAGCACACCACTTGCTATTGCAGGGTAGCCAGGCTTTATTTCTATATCAAAGTAAATTTATGTCTTTTTATCCTTTTCCATTATTCAGTTTCCAACAGAATTAAGAAAAAGGAAATCTTTGTTACTGTCCTGCTGCTTCTGCTGGGTGATGGGGATGTTTATTTTAAAAGTGTACTTTCTTCCAAGTGGGTCATTATTTATCAGACTTTGCCATTCAGTGGAGAGTGACTCGCTGAAGAGCTAAAACTTTAAGACTGTTTTGAAACCATTTCATCTAAAGCCAAATATGACTGAAAATCATACATCTTTGACCCCAGTAGAAGACCTGAACTTGTGTGTGTTCAGTGACCTTGAAATGACTACTTGGGTGTTTAAGGACCACCCACTTGGTTGTACAATACGGATAGAGTGAGAAAAAGGCTAATTGTGCACTTAAACCACCATGCGGTGGCTAATATATTTCCTTAAGGGAGCATAGAGAGCTGCAATTGAAAATTATTTCTGACTTACGAGAATGAAAACAACTTGCCTAAGATTCAAACACAGTCTGCAGTAAAAATGTGTTTGATAGAAATACAGCAGGAAGAAGAAAACAACTCTGTTGTTTTGCCCCCTCGAGCAAAAAAAAAAAAAAAAAAATCAATTTGCTTCTGTGCTAATTGAGTAGAGACATCAGCAATCAGGCAGCAGTGTTTTTATTGTGTATTTTTATCTGCAAGGAAAAACACAGATAAATAATACAGCTTCATTCCATCTCAACATAGTTTGCATCATGTTTACAAAATGACTGATGAAACCAGATGTCACCATACCATAATATTCTCTAATTGTTCACATTATATAAATATATGTGTGTGTATGTGTGTGTATGTGCACGTGCCTTTGTAGCTTTCTTTTTCAAGTAAAATGAGCAATACTTTCTATGAAATTAAATTATAATGTCAGTATAGAAACGAGTAGGCTATCTATCTTATGTAAAATTTTTCATGTTGTTTTTGGAGGCAGTAAAGTGAGAAAACACACTCTTTTTTTCTTTGACCACCTATTTTTTTTCTTTTATCACCTCACCTATATCCCTATAATAGTTAAAACATATTTATTTTAACATCTGAGGTGTTTAAGCAGGTTCAAATTAATGGGTGATTTGTAATTCATGTTTACAAGGAACGAGTTGATCATCCTCAATAGTCTAATCAAACTTTGGATTTAGCACTGCATAAATATGTTTTGCTCATTATTTTATTAGTTTTAGAATTTTAGGTAGAAAAATGGAAGATGATCATTGGCAGTTACCATAAAATTGTAGATATATGTGAAAAAAATCAGGAATGATTCTGAATGCCTACTTAGACCCTTAGTGCAGGCTGCTTTGAAGTTAAATCTGGTAAAATATTTTGAGATATTTAACTTGCTTTTCTTACATAGCTTTGAGTATATTTAAAAAAAAATTATCTCAGTCTGAGGTCTATCAATAGTTTTATTAAGTCTTAATGAGCTATAACAATATCTTACATGCTTTCTAAGTTTCTTTTTGTTTTAATAATCAACAAAAAGCCAGAGTGGAGAACATTACAAACCAATCAAGCAAAAAAGAAAAACTGTAATAAACATTACCCACTTCTTCCTATTGAATTTTGCATGCTTTTTAAAAAAATCATGGCCACTTAACCACAATACACATGAGCAGTATATAAAATGGGTAATATCCCAATTCATAGGGTGACAAAGATGTCCAATGCATTCCTAGAAATTATGTTTTCAGATGGGTCTTTATAAGATAAATTTCAGACTCACTGGTACTTTCGTTCCCTCAGAGATTTGTCACTCAAAAATGTAGATGAAGAGCTGGAAGCTTCTAGTGAACAGAAAAACAAAATAACTCTTCTGAAATGGAAAGTAGTGGAAGATAGAGTCTGCATATGTGTTTCTTCCGTTAATGTTTATTTTTATTATTTTTTATTAAAATTTAAAAATATTTATTTATTTTTGAGAGAGAGAGAGGGAGAGAGAGAGAGAGATGGAGCATGAGCAGGAGAGGGGCAGAGAGAGAGGGAGAAACAGAATTGGAAGCAGGCTCCAGGCTCTGAACTGTCAGCACAAAGCCCGAAGTGGAGCTCGAACTTGTGAACCCTGAGATCATGACCTGAGCCGAAGTCAGACTCTTAACCAACTGAGACACCCAGGTGCCCACATATATGTGTTTTTTTTTTTTCATATATGTGTTTTTAAATAGTGTTCCTCTTTAGTTAATTTGGGCAAGCACCAAAGTTTAATGCCATAATAAATGTCTGACTTATTTTTAGATTTGCTTTTGGCCTTTATTCCAGTAAAGATCTTTCTTAGTCCTTCATATTTTTTCCTTTTCTTTTTTTTCCCTAATGTCTTTCATCTAGTGTAGCATTTACAATATGATTTGATAACAAATGCTAACCTTTCATTGTATCGTCCTTTTTACTCCAAGTCAACCTCAGAAATGATGACATTTCCAAACAATCAGATCTTTCTACCAATCCCAGGATCTAATAATTGTTTCTATTTCTATTAAGCACCAAAAGAAAAAAACCCAAAACTTTCAGAGATAATTTGTTGAAAATTATTGATACTCTCATTTAGTCTTATTAATGTTTGTTGTACATAAAGTAACATGCATTGTTCTGTGTATTTCACACTGATAGGGTGTACTTCATTTCTCTTATTCCTTGTTTTTATGAGGGACCTTTTGCTAGATTCCAACCTTTCTATGTCTTAATTTTTTCTTCATTGGGAAGAAGGAACTAAGCATCCTTGGCTGAGATTCTCTTGTTCCCTCTCTGTGGTTTGACTGTTCACACAGAGGGGGCTTAAGGTTGGCTCACCACCATTTGGTAACTATTAGACTTAATATTTCTATCTTTCTGCCTGTGACTTAATAAGAAAGTTTAATGTTGCGATGGGACAAAGAAGGTCATCTTGACTTCATATATAGGTCACTCCCCACACTCTGATTTTGTCATAATGAAACTAATATTTTGGGGGCAGCTGGATGCTCAGTCGGTTGAGCATCCTACTCTTGATTTTGGCTCAGGTCATGATCTTGCAGTTCATGAGTTCGAGCCCAGCATCCAGATCCATAATGACAGCACCGGAGCCTGCTTTGGATTCTGTCTCCCTCTCTCTCTGCCCCTCCTCTACTTGTGGTTTCTCTCTTTTTCAAAAATAAATAAACATTAAAAAAAAAAAACACTAGTATTTTGAACTGATTTCTCTGCCTGTTTCTCAGATAGTTCTAAACATGAAGGATGAATCAATCACTAGGTAGCATCCCCTCTACATGCAGTATTAAAAGTAGTTCAAAGCATGCAATAAATGGTGTTGATGTAATAAATCACCTTTAGGCCAAAATGGTAGCACAAATTTTAAGGTTAATTATATTTATTTATATGTCTTGTTCATTTATTCATGATTTATCTCATTTTGGTAAATGATTCTTTTGTGAGAAAATTTGAAGCTATGAACCAAAAGTGGTATTTTGTGCGTTGATGATATTTTATTTCCAAATTATAACTATTTATCATCATCAAATTTATGAAAATATATATTGTACTGAAAAGATCTTCAAAAAGAGATTTTAATAAGTCAGGGCATAAAATGTGTTATATATAGTAAAAGAAGTTTGTGGAACAGGATCAATCTATTCTCCTTATTACAGATTTTTGCATTAGTTTCCTATGACTGCTATAACAAATCACCACAAATATAGTGGCTTAAAATAACACGACCTGATTATTTTACAGTGCTAATGGTCAGAAGTCCAAAATGGGTTTCGCTGGGCTAAAGTCAAGGTAGGTAGTACCGAGCTCCTTCTCGAGTCGCTAGGGGAAAATCCATTCATTTGTCTTTTCCACTTGCCATAAGCCACCTGCGTTATTTTGCACCTGGCCTCCTCCTCAACCTTCAAAACCAACAATGGTCAGTTGAGTCTGTTTCAGATGACATCCCTTTGACTTTGCTTTCTTTGCCTGATTTTTTAACTTATAAGGAGTCAAGTGATCACACTGGGCTTATCCAGATAATCCGGGCACTCTTCCCTTTGAAAATCCTTAATTAGGGGCACTTGGGTGGCTCAGTGGGTAAGTGTCCCAGGTCAGGTCATGATCTCCAGGTCCATGGGTTTGTGTCTCCCTCTCTCTCTGACCCTCCCCCACCGATGCTTTGTCTCTCTCTGTCTCTCAAAAATAAATAAACATAAAAAAATTAAGTAAAAAAAAAGAAAAAAAGAAAAATAACATTCTTAATCACATCTGCAAAGGTTTTTGTTGTGGTTTTAGGTTTTTTTTTTTTCATATAAAATAACATATGCACAGCACAGGTTTTGGGTATCAGGATATGGACAAACTATGGGGAAGTGCACTTTCTTGCCGGCAATGATTATAATACATACTCTCAAATTTCCTCTACCCCAAATCCATTGTTCCTTACATATCCTCCATTACAGAAGCCAGAAAAGCGAACACTGCCTTGCCTGATATTTAACCATTGAACTGGTAGTGTGACCCACTTCTGGTCCATACAAAGCACATGAGAACTAGCTTTGAGAAGGATTATATTCTCCCAATAAGAAAGAGGAATGTAAAGCAAGGGTCCACCTTGGATTGGCTCCTATATCCTGCCTTTGACTCACCCTGAGGGCAGGACACTTCCAGGATGTAAGCATACATAAGAAACCCGGAGACATGGCTACTGAGCCCTGACCTTGAGTCTGAATTGACATCAGCAACCATATACATGTGTACCTGCTATTGTTGGAAACAGATAAAAACTTATTTTTTTCTCCAGTGTGGTCAATTTTTGCTGTCATTTTCAGCCTACATATTTTCAAAATTAATTTTTATTGTTCTAATATGCACAGTGATTTTTCACGATGGAAAGTGTTAGCAGACTAGGAAGGTAAGAGTATTTGATTCCAATATAGTTGATAGTAAGTTATTTGACTTACCCCTACAGAAAAAAGAGACACATGTTGGGAAATGCTGTATCAGATTCAGACAAGGAGATTGAGAGTTTATCTTGTTATACCATTTATGACATATTCAAAATTGTAACCTTCATTTTTCTAAATTGTAAGCTAAGAACTCAATGAGCTAATCTATTATCATAGAATTGTTATAGAGCTCATCGATGTCACTCAAAGTTAAACATGTTTTAAATCATTGCAATTTTTCAACACACTTTAAAAACTGATGTATTTTGTTGGTTGGGTTAATAGATTTTTCTCTTTTGTTTCATTCATTGGCAATATATTACCTACCTTGTAGCCTGTGATGAACACATACCATTTGAATTAGAAGCATAAATAAGAAATAAGTCAATAAATAAAGTAAAATACACTTTCATATGCAAGGAGATTGGCAAATTTAGGCATTGTATGGTTTTATTTTTTTTTTCTTTTTTTTTTTAATTTTTTTTTCAACGTTTTATTTATTTTTGGGACAGAGAGAGACAGAGCATGAACGGGGGAGGGTCAGAGAGAGAGGGAGACACAGAATCGGAAACAGGCTCCAGGCTCTGAGCCATCAGCCCAGAGCCCGACACGGGGCTCGAACTCACGGACCGCGAGATCGTGACCTGGCTGAAGTCGGACGCTTAACCGACTGCGCCACCCAGGCGCCCCAGCATTGTATGGTTTTAAATCCAATACCAAATACTTTAACATTCATCACACTAAGACTGAAAGGCTTCTGGGAACTCCATTAATGAAACATCCGTTTAAATGATGCTGTGTGTCTTCTGAAGCTGTGTCATACAGCTTCTGACTCAGTCTGATGAAATCCTTGCCCTTAAGGACTGTCCTCAATTGGCTCTCTCTCAGAATACAGTTGTCCTATTATAATAGCCCAAATCTCACAGCTGCAATGTCATGTACACACAGATGAGCTGAATGCAGAAGCCTGACATGTGAGTGGGAGAAGCCAAGATTGAAACAGATTCACTAGCTTCAAATTTTCCTTCCCTACATGTTCACATTCTCCTAGTAGAAGTCCCAGATATCCTGGCACCCAGACAAACCATCCCTGTTATATCCTTTTGGAAATCCTCTTGGAATGTGTGACCATATTAAAATGGTTCCTGCTGTGTGCCATTAAGTTGTGGGCTGGTTTGTTATGGAGCGATTTATAACTAAAATATACATATAATATATAATATTAAATACAGATGCCTTTATCGAAGTGAAGTTTTAAATTCTGGCCTTTAAATTTTGAAATAAATTATTTTAGTTTAAAAATGTAGTGTGATTACCAAAACATATAATTGCCTTGATTTCTTCCTGTTACTCAGCACATCTGTGCTTTCAATGTTGTTTATAGGATAATTCGGATTTTTTTCAAATAAGCATGGTATTTTAGTCATCTTTGCATTCCCATTGTCTAACATGCTGATGTGCACAAAACAGGTCCCAAAGATGTGTTTGGTAATGCCAGTAAAAGATACTTGCATGTAAAATAGTGGTAATAGTTTACCAATAGTGACTTGTGCCAATCAAGTTACTAAGTGGATGTATTCCTGCTTTCAAGAAATAGTAGTAAATAACATAAAAACATAAGAAAATAAGCATGCACATAATTGTATACCCTAACTCTAGCCACTAAATGTATGTGGGACTTCTAGGGCACCTGGATGGCTCATTTGATTAAGCAACTGACTTTGGCTCAGGTTCATGAGTTCAAGCCACATATCGGGCTCTGCTCTATGAGTGTGGAGCCTGCTTGGGATTCCTGCTCTCTCCCCTCTCTCTGTTCCTCCCCATCTTGTACTTTCTGTGTCTCAAAATAAATAAACTTAAAAAAATAATAAAAGAAATATGTGTGGGACTTCTAAGCCAGATTCTGAAGACCACATCCACACATACACTCACTCTCTATTAAGGTGCAGAGACAACCTACCCTGAGTGACAACGTTATCATTTGTTCCTTGTTTTACATTAAGCTATCCTGTTGAAGGAAGTCAGAAATGACCTGGTTAAATAATGGGATTTCAAATGAAATCCATAGTTTGGGAATGAGGATAAAGTATATGCAAGAAATCTAAGAAGAATTCTGAGATGAAGTGTGTGTGTGTGTGTGTGTGTGTGTGTGTGTGTGTGTGTGGTCTTCTACAGAATTCTATTTAAGGGAAGCCCCATATATATATTTTATGCTCACTAAAAAACTGTGGATTTTATTTGAAATTGTGGCCAGTGACCCAGATGTCTCATTCTTTAACCCAGGCAGCTTCTGTTTTCCTTCAACAGGACAGCTTAGTGTAACACAAAGAGCAAATGAATTACAGGGTCACTCTGAAGATAGGTCACCTCTCCATCTTAGTGGCAGTAAAATGATTACTTGCTCAGTCAATGAAGAGCAGCAGCTGATCAAGACCAAGCGTCAGGGAGAGTTTTCAGACTCATTCCAGCTGGCAAAATGAAAATCTATATTGGGACCCCCGGGACTTGAAGAGAGAACAAAATTGCTTTGAGCCACTGTGGTGGCTGATAAATGGCACACTAAGAGAAAAACATTAGTCTCTTGACCCACCTGCCTAAGTCTAGCTAAATTCAAAGGAAATATGCACCTCTCTGGTATGCAATTGAGTACCTAATTTATTCCCTTTCACCAGCACAGATATTCTTGTGTTCATAATTCATTGTGCACGAAGGGATAAAATAATGTGATTTGACAATGTTGAGTATGGATAAATTCTCAAAAAAATTACATGTTGAACAAGAACATAACATGAAAAATTATGTGTGAATATAATTAATTTTTAAAGGGCAAGTTGCATATAAAGGAAATATCTTTGAGATTACAAAAAAGAAACAGAGGGATACTTTATCTTTCCAGACTTTTCAGAGGTATGAGATTCAAAGAAGACATAATCAGGAAAATACCCAAGGTTGTATTCAATGAAGGTTTTTTAAAAGATATATTCAGTATGTGCAATGAATCATTCAGTGCAATTGTTAAATAAGTCTAAATCAGCCAGAAACAGTAAAATCAATCTAAGTTTTGGGCTAATTTAGATGTTTTTAGGGACTAAATCAGCTTTGATAGAGACAATAAGTCTCTTTGATTATTATTTTTAATATAAAATATTGTCCCAATCTAATATTAATATAAAACAACAGTTAAAATTGTCTACTGCATGTAAACTTAAAGAAGTAACAGGTGCTCCAGGGTGGCTCAGTTGGTTAAACATCCGATTTCAGCTCAGGTCATGATCCCCCAGTTCTCAGGTTCAAACCCTGCTTTGGGTTCACTGCTCTCAGTATGGAGCCCACTTCGGATTCCCCTGTCCCTCCTCTCTCTGCCTGTCACCTGCTTGCACTCTCCCTCTCTCTCAAAAATAAATAAACATTTAAAAATAAAAAAAAAATAAGCGACCTAAGGTTACTATTTTCTTTTTCTATTGAGCACTCCCTTTCTCTAACTTTTAGAAGAAATATATAGTTTAATGATTAATGATTGCATAAAGAAAACATTGTTGCTGGAGTTTAAAACTTTTTCACATAAAGTACATTAGATACTTTACAAAAACCCTCAATATGTTTTTATTGTTGTAAAACTTTTTTTATATACTTTATTTAATATTTGAGAGAGACAGAGACAGAGCATGAGCAGGGGAGAGGCAGAGAGAGAGAGGGAGACAAAGAATCCGAAGCAGGCTCCAGGCTCCAAGCTGTCAGCACAGAGCCTGACGCAGGGCTGCAACTCTCCAACTGCGAGATCCTGACCTGAGCGGAAGTCGGATGCTTAACCTACAGAGCCACCCAGGTGCCTCTGTTTTTATTGTTTTAGAGCCAGAAAGCATATTTCATAAGCACTGATGAAATGCGTCAGGAGAATGAAGATGTGACCCCTGCCTTCCTTCTTTTTGAAGAATGTTTGTAGCAGTTAGGCGTTTCTTAACTTCAAATATTGGCTGAGGGGACAGGAGATGAGCTAATTTTTCTCTTTATTTATTACTTTATTTTTTTTAATTTACTTTATTCTATATATTTACCTTATTCACTATTTACCCACAGGTCAACAGAAGCTATACTTGAGAAGTTATACTTCAGGTATGGCAACAGAGGAAACTTGCTCACACTTGGACTTCATTTAGATGATGAGATTCTAGATTTTGAGCTCCTGTTGCCATGAGGCATGCTAGGCACTTTGAGAATGGGTGAGTGTGCTTTGTGTGGGGAAAGAACATAAAGCATTTGGAGCAGGTGTAGGATAATAGCCACCTTTCACCTCCAAAACTCCCCGGCTTCCCGTACTCACACCCTTGCCTCCTGTCACTTCGGCGATAGTCTCAGGAGAGACCAAAACCACAATCCCAAATGAATCATTCCGGGACTCCTGACCCTTAGTGATTATGTGACATAAAAAATGTTTGTTAGTTTAAGCTGTTGTGTTTCAGGGAAATTTATCATAAAACAACAATCAAGCAACTTCGTTTCCAACTCCATTCTGTCTTCCAGATAAAGTTTGGCTGAATTAATTCTGATGCCCACCTATATCTGTGGTCACAGACAGAGAAGAGTTCAGTGAGAACAATGCAATTCTAGAAACATAAAATCCTCCAAATTGTGAAGTACAGCAATATGTGACCCTTTGCTTTTTCAAAATTTCATTCCTTGAGGGAAACTAAAGTCTCAGGAGGAAATTAACAATTTCTATAAATGAAAACATTTTCTTTTTCTTAAAGAAAAACAAAATAAAACAAAGAATGAAAACTCTCCTTGGTCTCAGATATATTAAAGTTACAAAAAAGAAAAAAAAAAGAAAGAAAGAAAAACATCTACTCCTCCATTTCTAATTCTACCCTGGACCTGATGAATTTCATTCATTTCTCCACAGTCTCACATATTCCAACTCAAATCTCTCATGTGTCATATTTTTTCCCCAAATTATTGGACTGTTGATAGGATAAAAAACAGTTCCATAGACAAGCCTTACAGTCATAACATTTAGAAAGAACGGACAAATCCCAGAACCACTATAGTAGCTTAAAACCAAAGCAACATTGCCCTTAATCAATTACCATTTCACAAGATAAAGCAGTAACCCTGGAATGTTATACATGTTATAACCCACATCCACATTGCTTTTGCTCAACTTTCACTTGAACTTATAAATAATATTATTCAAGGAAAGGAAATAGACTAATAGAGGTAAAGCAACTATAGCAAAAAAAGCAAGAGAAAGACATTTTGTTTTAACTTTGTAAGGAGGCAGGTCAATTTGTTTTTTTTGTTTGTTTGTTTTGTTGGTTTTGGTTTTTGACCGATGCTTTTAAGATTCCCTAGGTAAGAATCCTTTATAAAACAAATAAGAGGGCTTTTTTCCCCAACAAATTAGGGTAACTCTAGTTGCTGTAACCAACCCCAAATTTCAGTGAATTAATGTGATAGGGTTTATTTCCCATCAGATTATAGTTCAACGTGGCGCCTTCCAATTCACAGGTGACTTTTCTGCACATAGTGATTTGGGAATCAAGGCTTCTTCCTTATATCTTGTAGCTCCCCCACCCCATAGGAACCTCAGGGCCACCAGTCAAAAAGAAAATATTGATGATGTAGAGGGAGAACTCATTATTTACCTGTCTTAGCATCAATAAATATACTTCATTTGTACTCACATGACCACTTCTAGATGCTTGAAAGTCTGAAGAAAAATATGCTCTTCTACTTGCTGGGGAACTTCTTCTCAATGACAGTGCCTAATTGTGGAAACACTAATGTTAATGAATATTGGCCTCTCTCAGCTTCACTATGTTTCTTGTATTATAGTAGTGGTGGTGTTTGTTGAATGCTTACATTTTTCCACTTATATTATAGATATTAACAAAATTAATCTTCAGGACAATCTTATCAGTTCAGTATTAGTTTGCCCCACTTTATCTGTATGAATGCACTAAGGCATTGAGAAATTAGCTTTCCCCAGGCACCTTTCTAAAGATGAAAAAGCTGGGAGTCAAAATCTTGCAGCCTAGTTCCAACAACAACAACAACAACAACAACAACAACAACAACAAACAACAACAACAACACCTTCTCTTGATGTCTCTTATATATAATTAAAATATGGTGTCTAATTCTCTTTATACCATTGCCTTACCAGATGCCCAAGGATGAATTAAGACTCCGCTCACATTTGCAGACTACATGCTCTGTATTTGTAATTACAAACTCTGTAAGCCAAGCTCAAGTTCATAGACCCACAATAACATTTTCAACCTACTCATTATAATTTTCTACATCCTTTGCTAGATTACAGGGCCCTTATGGATTTTGCTATGGTGACTATTTCTGACTAACTCCTCCCCTGGGGACAATCTCTCTTAATTTCTGAACATGAACAGCCCTTAAGTTTGCTTCCAAATTCAAAGGCTTTGGGAGTCTAGTTAAGACAAATGGGCCTTAGCTTTGAATCTCTTGGTCCTTAACCAATCCTCTGTCTTTCAGTGGCTTCAGAAATAATGCTTTTCTTTGCATTGAATCCAAGACTGGGTTTATATTTTGAATTTCTGTCAGAAATTGTCTACTGTCAGATTTTTGTCTACTTATTTATTGTAGGTCCATGAGAATTGTTAAGTGTCATAAACATTTACGTTGTTCCTTTCTGCTGCATATAAACACAGGTTTGTGGTTTTTGTTAAATACTGAGTTTCCCCCTCGTTTTTTAACTTGCTGTTATTCTGCATCACATTTTTTCCTGTGTATTTCTCTCCAAAATTTGACTTGTATGTTTACATTTTTAGACACAGCAAGTCAATGGATTTGCTTTTTAAAAATACCTTGTTGTAGCAAACTTTGCCCATTTGCAAACCCCTGTCTAGGGTGAATTGATCACAGAGGGATTTTTTAAACAGCAGAAATCTTTTCAGAATATAAACCTGATCACATGAATCTCTGCTTCCCCTTGTCTTTAATAATTTTCACACAGGTTTAAAACCCACATGATCAGCTCTCTGTCTACTTCACCAACAACAAACTCTCACTGAGGAGTAACACATAGGGAAATATCAAAATCAAGGTAGAAGACAAAAAACAGATGCTACAGAAATTTGAAGATTCTGGTACCTGTAACTAGAAAAATATTAAGTGTGACCCATTTTCTGAGATAATGGGGATGAGATCTTTAACATATCTTCTTAGGGGAGACCCAAGTTAACCCATAACACTCTCAGACCATATGAAATCAAATTAGATGGTAATAACAGAAAGACAGCTAGAAAGTTTGCAAATATTTGGAACTTACAAAATATACTGAAAATAAAGCTTTATAAAATGTAAGAGGATGCAGCAAAAACTGGGCTTAGCATAAAATTTATGTGATTAAAATGCATATATTAGAAAATAAAAAGTCTATAATCAATAAACTAAGCTTCCACATTCAGCAACTAGAGAAGGAAAAATAATTTAAGCCTCAAGCAAGAAGGAAAAAAAAAAGAAACTAAAATGGAAATCAATGAAATTAAAAATAAGAAAACAAGAGAAAATTGATGTAACCAGAGGCTGGCTCTCAAAACGCAAAATATCAAAATTCAATTGTATTTCTCTCTGTTGAAAGATGTCAAGACTCTGCAAACTGATCCATAGGGTCAATGTAATCTCAGCATCATTGTTTCTTAATTGAAATGCTTTTATATTTATAAGACAATGGCTTAGCACACCCTTCTGAAAAACCAAGGTGAGAACACATTACTGGATACTATGTTAAATGAGACAGTGAGAATTTGTACAAATATGAAAACAGTGACCAATGAAACATAATAAAGATTCAGAAATAAATAATACACCTAGAAATGATTGACTTATGATAGAGCTGCCTTAAAGAGAGATGGGAAAGAATGGTATTTTTTAAAGAATTATTTTTTTTAATAAAATGCAATGTGTAGAACAGAAATGGGCACTGGGAATTGTCAAACTGGTTAAAAGAATATCTGCATGTGAATTAAAGAGCATCCTTTTAGATCAACTTGAAGATGCTGGTAAGCCATGCTAGGTACCTGTTAACATTTTGCCCACTTATTTCCTTTGTAAACTGGCCTTTACTCACATAAACCACAATGATTTTGGTCTGTTGGCTTTCAGTCTATAAAACAAACTCAGTTTTCTAAAACTGATCTTCAAAAACATACAGAAAATCAATTCCAATCTGGAAAACTTTCATTAAAGGCATGAATTTTGGAAGTGTTACATTTTCTAAGGGATATTTCTAGCATCTTGTGGGTAATATAATAAATAAGTCACAGTGGCTCTTCTGTTTTGTTGTTTTGTTTTGCCTATTTAAATAACCTTTCAGATGAATTCTGTATCATTGTAATAGCAATTTCCTGGCTAAAGTTTTCAAATGTAAGAAGGTGAAGCAAATGGCTAAAGGCCATGTCTTAAACTAGCAAATAAAATAGTCTGGCAGCTGCCTAAATTATTTTCAAGCATTTTGGCACATCTCTATGTAAAAAAATGGTTATGGTTCCAAGGGTTTTCTGCAGACAGAATCATTTGTCAAACTGTAACAAAACTTTTTCAATTTTTATTAGGAAAGTTATGAAGCTGAACTACCGAAGTCACTTGCACTATCTGGCGGTTAAAAAATATCTAGGGAGAGTGAATGCTTTCATATCTCTGTACAAGTGTAAGCATATGTGTATGCTCACGAATGCATTTTAAGCACCATTAATGCCGATAAAGGGTGGCACTGCAGTCATTTTTCATGAGTGGTGGTTTCATTGATGCGGTCTCTCTTGAACAACCCTCCTCAGCTCATGTGCCTTGCAGAAATAGCTCAGTATGTTCATTCATCATTTGAATGATGGTGGTAAAACCTCCACTCTTTTTTTCTCCTATAGAACTAGTGTATTTTCATGGGCTGTGCTTTTTAAGCTCATTAATAGCAATGATGTTGTATGGTTGTCTCCAATTCTTTCCATGGGCCATTGCTCACATCATAGGAGGCAATAAAAGGCAGGAGGTAGAATATGGAAAAGGAGGGGACCCCTGGTGTGTTGGGGTGGTTGAGGTGACAACCAACCACTTTACATTATCATTAAGAAGCCAAGGAATATACAAAGGGAAGATGAAAGGTGAGTAAAATGAAGCAATAGAATAGATCTCTCTCTCTCTCTCTCTCTCTCTCTCTCTCTCTCTCTCTCTCTCAATTTAGACTACTGTGTAGCTACCACATTTTCTGTGGCAGAGCAATCACTGCAGGTGGGACATTACTTTCAGCACTCCAGACTAGATCGCTGCAATATGCTCTATTTGGAGTTCCCTTGGAAGACCTCCCAGAAGCCTCAGATAATGCAGAGTGCAGCTGTTGGAGATCGTTAACATAAATAGATTTGGCTTAGCTGGAAGCCTAAGGCTTGGAACCAAAAATATATGTTTGAACTCAAATGTTAGCTCAAAAGCTGGGAAATTAAAAATAAATAAAATAATAAAAAATTAAAACATTCAGATTGTACATTTGGCAGATAAAAGACTTAGGGGCCATTCACTTTGCTTTATTCCTAAAATAAAAAGTAGAATTCTTAGGTAAATGTGGAAATTGTATGCAGTGTTTTTAGTCAGATAATCGTGAGCTTTTCTGTCACGATTTTGAGTTTGAGTGTGTGTGTGTGTGTGTGTGTGTGTATTATAAGATTTATGTAAAATATGTATAGAAATTGACAAATAATAGTAATTCAAAGTCATGCTTATTAGAAATACAATAAGCAATGTTCTTATTTAAATTATACTAAAATCAATAACACTTATGTTTTTAAAAATGATTCACCAAAGAACACCTTATTCCTTAAAATCTTAGTTTTTTTTAAAAGGAGGTCAGATTAAATCAATTGGTTTTACAGTAAAAATAACATTTAAAAATTTTTAAGCCTTTAAAAGATCTTTAGTGCCATTGATTCACTTACATTAAATCGATAAAGACAAACATTATTTAAGTACTATATAGTGCTAGGTATAGTAAGTACTATATAGTGTTAGGTGACTAATGGCAGGAATTTAAGAGCACAGACAAAACAAAGTACAAGAATATATCCTGGTCCTCTTTTCAAAATTGCTGAGATAAGAAAAGAAAATAAATTTTTAAAAATTTTATTATAAAATGTGTAAGGCTTGATTTGAAACATTTATAATTATATAACATACAGAACACTAAAATCTTCAGACTGCAGTATTTGTACTCAAGGTTTTCTGTTGTCTACAGCTGAACACTTATTTTAATTGAGATTTTACTGGTGTATCTTTCAACTTGACAGTGACTATTTTGTGAGTAAGCATTATTATTTTTTTCATAAATATGTAATGGATGACACTTATAATTAAAAATAAAAAATGGGTAAGTCAGCCTCAAAACTGAGGTTCTGTATTTATAAATCTAAGTTGTAGAAAACTAAAAATGTCTCCAGAAATCTGAATTAATATTATCTGATTAGACATAACTGTGAAAAAGTTTCCAATCAATCCCATGTGGATTATAAATTGAAGAACACAGTAGCAGTGACAGGGACTTGTTATTAATTGAAATATTTATGATATTTACATTATAATAAATCCAATCATAATATTGTTTCTGACTCACCACCACCACCAATATAAAGACAAACCAAAAATTGACTAGAATATTCATTTTTAGGAATTATCAAAATTAATATATTTTGTTTGCATTGAAAACCTTTGGGTAACTTTAATGATTGTTTTCCTTTCCAGGGTTCTTTTTCCCCTGCCCTTTCCAATGTTTGTAAGACCTCCACATGGTTCTTATCTAATAGCTCACCACCATAAGTCAATATATATTAAGGACAAAGAGATGCCCTAAAGGGCTATTAATTACTTACTATTTTAACATTGACATTTCAATAATTTTTGAAAAACTGTTTCTATTCAGTTAAAATTTATATCTCTTTTTCCCACTTCCTTTAATATTAAATTATATCCTAAATACTTTAACCTATCATCAAAAAGTACAATTATTATGCATATGAAGAATTAAATATTTCAGTTTTAGTTATGAACAACATAAAGGTCTTAATTTCATTTTTCTTCAAATTTTACTAATATGTTTCAAATTATCTTTAAAATGCTCTGGTTAGCGATGTGGTAAAGAATCTGTACCCTAAAAGCTATAAAACACTGATGAAAGAAATTAGAGAAGACATAAAGAAATGGAAAAACTTTCCATGTTCATGGATTGGAAGAACAAATATTGTTAAAGTGTCTATATTACCAAAATCAATCTACATATTTAATGCATCTCCATCAAAATACCACCAGCATTTTTTTCACAGAGCAACACAAAGCTGGAAGGATCACAATTCTGGACTTTGAGTTATATTACAAAGCTATAGTAATCAAAACAGTATGGTTCTGCCACAAAAATGACACATAGCTTTATAGAACAAAAGAGAAAACCCAGAAATGAACCCACAACGATATAGTAAACTACTCTTTGACAAAGTAAGAAAAAGTATTCAATGGAAAAATGGCAGTCTTTACAACAAATGGTGTTAGGAAAACTGGACAGCAACCTGCAAAAGAATGAAACTGGACCACTCTCTTACATCATATCAAAAAATAAACTCAAAGTGCTTTAAAGACCTTGAGACAGGGGTGCCTGGGTGGCTCAGTCGGTTAAGCGTCCGACTTCGGCTCAGGTCATGATCTTGCGGTCCGTGAGTTCGAGCCCTGTGTCAGGTTCTGGGCTGATGGCTCAGAGCCTGGAGCCTGCTTCTGATTCTGTGTCTCCCTCTCTCTCTGCCTCTCCCCCTTCATGCTCTGTCTCTGTCTGTCTCAAAAAAATAAATAAATGTTAAAAAAAATTAATAAAAAAAAAGACCTTGAGACAGAAAACCATCAAAATCCTAGGAGAGAACACCAAGAAGAGACCTTGGCCATAGCGACATCTTACTTGATATGTCTCCTGAGGCAAGGGAAACAAAAGCGAACATAAACTAATGGGACTTCATCAAGAAAGAAAGCCTTTGCACAGCGAAGGAAATAATCAACAAAACTAAAAAGCAACCTATGGAATGAGAGAAGATATTCAGAAATGACATAATGGATAAACAGTTAGTATCCAAAATATATAAAGAACTTATAAAACTCATCACCCAAAAAACAAATAATCCAGTTAAAAGTGGGCAGAAGACATGAATAGCCATTTTTCCAAAGAAGACTTACCAGTGGCCAACAAACACATGAAATATTCTCAACATCACTGATCATCTGGGAAATACAAACCAAAACTACAGTGAGTGATGTGTATACAATCAACTATTATTCAGCCATAAAAAAATGAAATCTCGCCATTTGCGACGATGTGGATGGAGCTGCAGAGTAATATGCAAGACAAAATATGTCAGAGAAAGACAAATACCATACGATTTTACTCATAGGTGCAATTTCTGAAACAAAACAAATGCTCATGGGGATAAAAAGAGAGAAGCAAACCAAGAAGTAGAGGCTTAACTATAGAGAACAGACTAATGGTTACCTGATGGGAGGTGAGTGGAGTGATGGGGATTAAGGAAGGCACTTGTGATGAGCATGAGTTGTTGTATGGAAGTGTTGTCTCACCAAACTGTACACCTGAAACTAATATCACAATGAATATTAATTAATTGGAATTCAAATAAAAAACACTCTAGTTAATATATTCCAATTATGCCTCTTTGATTATGTCCTTAAGTATTAATATCATATCATATGTATGAGTCTTTTTACATTTTTCATATTTGAGACTGACTAATCTCACATCACACACATGGATAGAATTGCATTTTCCAAATGTTTGTTTTTAAATAGTAATATTCATACTTTGGACCAAAGAAGTCAGAATTATAAGCATTTAACAACTAAAATTTTCAATGTTGAAATGAACTCATTCTGCAAAAATAATTAAAAGCTCTGAATAAAATTTCAAAATTATTTTACAAGGCACAATCATTGTGTTATTTTGAGGCCAAAGAATGGAGGTAAATCTGAATAATTGAGGGCAATATATTCCTCTATATGTCTCTTGAATATGGAGATGAGTTTGTACATAGATTTAAAAATAATAGAAAACAAAAAAGAGGTAATTTGCCCAAGGTGTGAAACAATTGGTTCCACAGAGGATCATTCCATTCAGAATATATTAACAAAACAGTTGATAATCAAATATGAGATCCATTTCTTACTGTGCAAAATGCTCTGTTTTAGTTTTATATGTGGAAACGTGTTTCATCCCTCTTTAATAAAACCATGTTTTTTAAATAAAAACAAGAATTTGTATTTAGAAAACCATGCAAATTAAGCTTAACATAAAAGATGTCCTCTGAGAAAGCAGGACTGTAATGAAAATAAAAATTACAACTTCCAAGACTTTCTGTGGGACCTCTTGGGCCATGTCTGCTTGTCAATGTTAGTAAGTAAGGGAAGGTATTATGTATATTTATTGGCTGACAAAATCTTAAGATTATAAGAATATTTGGATCTATTTTTCAACAAATATTTAATGGCTAAGTCAAGATAAGTTCCCAGAAGGATATTCTTCTTCATTTTTTTAAAAATCAGATTCCAATTTGTAAAAACTGGCATGTGCTCTTTTCCCAAGGTAGTAGACTCTCTGCAGCAATCTCTGTTTTTTTTCACTGATTTAATTTCACTAATTTAACAAGCTGTACATTTGCGAAATCCCAAGGAAGCCTATTTGGTAAGCTTCAATATCCTACTAATAGAGCAAACCTCATTTAGCAGAACACCCTCTCATTTTACAGTGGGAGACATAGAATTACTACTAACCAAAATATAAAGGGACAAGCTGCATATCAGTTTCACTTTGTGTACAAGTCAAAGATAAATATACACATTTATCTAGTCATGCATTACTAATCTAGCAAATTGGAGACACACACACACAGTATATTGAACATATCATACGCACATACACAATATTATAATGGCAATTCTGAAAAGCATAAGTTTATGTTGATCTCTCTGATACCACTATTCAATTAATACTTTCGTAGAGATTCATATAAATTGGGTCTTCCTCAAAGTAGAGAAAAGCTTAAGTAACTGTGATCTGTTATCCCGAATAGTCTTGTATACTTAATATATGTGTTCCTGTGAATTGAAGATTTTCCTACTTGTATTATTTGTGCCCTCATTCTCTATTTGTTTTAAGACTTTGAGCAAATTGTCTCACCTATCTAATTCCTTGTTACATAATGTATGAAACAAAGCCACCATACATTACCTGATACCTCAAAGATTAAAACAAGTAATTGCTTTGGGGATGAGAGAAGGACATAAAAAAATATGCTCTTTTGGGGCTCCTGGCTGGCTCAGTCAGTTCAGCGTCCAACTTCTTCCACTCAGGCCATGATCTAGGGGTTTCTGAGTTCGAGCTTCCCATCTGGCTCTGTGTTGAGGGCTCAGAGCCTGGAGCCTGCTGCAGATTCTATGTCTCCCCCTCTCTCTGTCCCTCCCATGCTCATGCTCTGTCTTTCTCTGTCTCTCAATAATAAATAAATGTTAATTTTTTTTAATATGCTCTTTTGATTTCGATGAAGAAGCACTACATTTAAAAAGCTCTGGTTTCATGGGGTGCCCGGGGGGCTCAGTCCGTTAAACGTGGGCCTCCTGATATTTGTTCAGGTCATGATACCAAGGTTCCTGGGTTGGAACCCCACGTGGAGCCCCACATGAAGCCTGCTTGGGATTCTCTCTCTCCCTCTCTCTCTCTGGTCCTCCCCTGCTCATTCTCTCCAAACAAACAAACAAACAAACAAACAAAAAACACCTGGCCTCTTTTCCATCTCTCATTCCTTCCCAAGGAGGAGGACTGAATTCTTGATTGGTGAGTTTTAGCTGTGGTGGCTTAGCATTTTTCTTCCTCCCATTGTTCAGGAGCCATCTGCCTCTAGATAATGCATATTACCTGGTATTATCTGGTACATTCTGGTTTGCTCCTCTTCTATAAGTTTTATCAGGGTGGGCCCTTACATGGAGGGCCTATGGATTTCTAAAGCCACCTGTGACAGGATGAGTCAGTCATTATGTTTAAGGGCTTCAGAATGGGAAGGAAGGAGTAAGTAAATCAGCTTCATCAGTAATTTGCATTATTTTTGGTTCTTTGTAAACTTGATATATTTGATATTGTCTATTTAATAGGTAGTCAACAAATATTTGAGCTTTCAAATTGTATGGAAAGCAGTTCCAAATAAGACCTATAACTTCAGAATGCTCACACTAGTGAATTGCCTATTAAAACAGGTAGATGAGGGGCGCCTGGGTGGCGCAGTCGGTTAAGCGTCCGACTTCAGCCAGGTCACGATCTCACCGTCCGTGAGTTCGAGCCCCGCGTCAGGCTCTGGGCTGATGGCTCAGAGCCTGGAACCTGTTTCCGATTCTGTGTCTCCCTCTCTCTCTGCCCCTCCCACGTTCATGCTCTGTCTCTCTCTGTCCCAAATAAATAAATAAACGTTGAAAAAAAAATAAATAAAAAAAAAATAAAACAGGTAGATGATAATACACCTTCTGTATTGATGTATATGTACATCTATCCTTGAGATTTAAAAACTTATAGTGCCTACATCATAATTATTAAATATATTTCTATATAATTACAGAACTACAAAATTATTATAAAAGTGAATAGTGCATTCAGCATTGCTGAGTGTTTCTTGCATGGTGTGCAAAAAATTGGCAACAATGAAATGAAATCCTCAACTAATTTGAAGTAACAATAAACATTAAACTCATTTAAAAATAAATAACAGTGATATCTACACTACACTACAAATAGCATCTGTATGATGCTATTATCAAACATACAACAAATCAAATCTCCTTGGGAAAATAGTGGGTTCTAGCACTGGGGCAATAAAATATAAAATGAGCCTAGGGCATCTTGCAATGCCAAAAATTAATACTGCTCAAGCACACCTCCCCCACGCCCAACACACACACATATACAATGATGGGAATATGTCAAGAGATACAGGAACAAAAACTGCAGTAATTTGAGCAATAATATATGATAAAGGAGTATTTTTTAAAACTTTTTAATGTTTATTTTTGAGAGAAAGAGACATAGCACGAGTGGGAGAGGGGCTGAGACAGACCGAGACACAATCCAAAGCAGGCTCTAGGCTCTGAACTGTCAGCACAGAGCCTGATGCGGGGCTCAAACTCACAATCCATGAGATCATGACCTGAACCAAAGTCGGATGCTTAACCAACTGAGCCACCCAGGCGCCCCCATAAAGTAGTATTAAATTATAACTCTATCTATAAAGTAAATACCCATGAATCCATACGAATACAAATAAATGACTGGATAAATAAATACAGAAGAATAGACTAAATTTCCATATAGAATTTCAATTAATTCTTGTAAGTACTTTATCCTCATGCAGGTGGAACACAACTCCCCACTCCTTAAGGGCTATTCGTACTGATTTCTTTTCAAAGGGGAATATGGAAGTGGGAAAAATGAGTAAATTGACCATGAAGGGACTGGTAAAACACTAGCCTGGCCACGTGAGCAAGGTTAATATCAAGATTGGTAAGTGATGTCCATACCTTTGATATAATGTAATGGATTGTTATTTCACCTTTGTGTTCTTCCTCCCCAAAACATATATTCCCCTTCTAATAATGAAGAAATATGAAATAAATCCCAATGGAGAGACATTAGGCAAGCTGTTTAAACAGTACTTTCTATAGATTGAATTGTGTCCCCCCAGAATTCATATTTTGAGGTCCTAATACTCATATGACTATATTTGGAGGTAGCATCTTTGAGAAATAATTAAGGTTAAATGAGATCATAAGGGTAGAGCCCTGGTGCAATGGGATTATGGCCTTATGAGAGGAAATCTCTCCCCATCAATTGACTGCACAATGAGAAGATAGCCATTTGCAAATGAGGAAAAGAGTTCTCATCTGGATCTAACCATGCTGGCAGCCTGATCTCAGCCTTCCAGCCTCTAGAACTGTGGGAAAAAAATTGTTTTTTAAAGCCACCCAGTATATGAAATCTTGTTAGGGCAGTCCTAACAGACTAATACAGTACTCCTGAAAAGTGTCGAGGTTATGGAAAAGAAGGAAAGTCTGAGAAACTCAAAGCTAAGGGGAACCTAAAGAGAAATAAAGACTAAGTGTAATGTGGTATCCTGGATAGGTCCCTGGAAAAGAAAGGAACATTGGAAAGGAAATCTGAATAAAGTATGGATTTCAATTAATAATAAGATATCTGTAGTTGTTCATTAGTTGTGACAAATGTACCATGCTAATGTGAGATATTAACAACGGGAAATCTGATATGGAATACATGATGATTCTTTTACTATTGTCAACATTTCTTTATCTAAAATTATTCTAAAGTACAATTTTCTTTAGAAAATATAAATTATTTAATTCATGTATACATATGTGCTTATAGAAGGTATGAAAGCTGTTGTGATCATTCAATTAACCTCTTCATGACAATTATTGAAGAAACAGAAAAAATACTGAAGTGAATTAGAGGCGGATAAGAATGCCTTTTGGAGATCTCATAGTATAATGAAAAAATAATTCCCATATTTTATTGTACCATACATTTTTATATTACTTTATTTTTATTTTAGCAATTTTCTTTTTTTTTTCTTTTTAATTTTTTTTTCAACGTTTATTTATTTTTGGGACAGAGAGAGACAGAGCATGAACGGGGGAGGGGCAGAGAGAGAGGGAGACACAGAATCGGAAACAGGCTCCAGGCTCTGAGCCATCAGCCCAGAGCCCGACGCGGGGCTCGAACTCCCGGATCGCGAGATCGTGACCTGGCTGAAGTCGGACGCTTAACCGACTGCGCCACCCAGGCGCCCCTTATTTTAGCAATTTTCTATCAAACATCTAAAATGTACTCTTTGACTTATTATTTTACAATCCACTTACAGAGAATAAAGTAAACTATTTCAATTGATTAATCTGTAAAAATAAGAGTTGAGTTGATAAGCACAAATAGAATTTCTAGCTGTAAATACTATAATTTCACATGATTAAAGAATAGCAGATAGAATAGTACCTACAAATCATTTCATATTTTCACTTTTTGTCAGAAGCCAGCAAATTTATAGCATATCTATAGACAGAATAGTCCTATGTTTAAAAAAATTTTCAGAGAAAGGATCTTTTTCTGTGTCGTCCCTGGTTCAAAGTGTAAGAACCCTCTCTGGTCCAAGAAAATCAAGTTAGGAATTTTGGCTATTTTAAATATATGTTTAACTAACAAAAGAAGAAACTACTTTCCCTGATTTGCATTGCACTCATAAATACATATACAAATAATGACTTTAAGTGTTGCTATCTCTGAAATATATTTCTCATTTAATTATAATAAATTATACACATTATGTGATTTGCATAAACCTTTACAGCAATATATTTAACCTCATTTCAATTACTTTTCATTTTCTGTAAAGTAAAAAATTTCAGTATTTAGAATAGCAATTTATAAGGACAGTAAACTTAGCTACATATCCTAATACTCTTTTACCTGCTGCATTCTTTGCAAGAAATTCATATTTGATTGTCCAGAACCTCTGGATTAGGAAATAAACACCCTTAAAGCCAGCTACTGACAATTTTAAGAGAATTGATGGCTCCATCCTTTGGTCAAAGAGAAAAAGTAGTAAGATGTTGAGGCTGAATCCCCAAGGCACAGACCATGGCCATTTTTCCCAGGTTCTGGGAGTTAAAGATATCATGTGTTTTATGTTAAAAACAATTCTCTTTGAATTGGAGTGTTAGTTCCATGGTTAATGATGTGTCAAGATCAAAGCAATTTCCAAGTGGAAAATTAGGAAAATTACTGGATTTGAAAAGTTATCCAGATCTAGAAACATCATTCAAATCAAACTCTAACATGCTTCTCATATAGTATACATATGATACTTATACAATTATACATACATAATATATAAATCTTTCAAACATACCTATTATATACATTTTATACAATATACATTACACATTATGTATAAATAATAAACAGTATATGTAATATGTCTCTTTTATATATACTTATTACATATATTTTATATGATATACTAAATATATATTATTCATTATAGATTATATACATTATATACTTCACACATATGCTTGTTATATATGTATATATCTGTATGTGCATAAATGTGTATATATATTTTTTATGTATTTATATACACACACATATATAAACTTCTAATACCTCAAAATTTTACCTTATTTGGAAATAGGGTCTTTGCAGATGTAATCAAGTTAAGATGAGGTGATTAGGGTGGACTCTAATCCAATATGACGGGTGTTCTTAAAGGTAGAGGAAAATCCGTGAGGAGACGGGGACACGTATGTAAAATGCCATGGGAGAAGAGACCCTTAGATTGAAGTACTTCAGCTGCAAGCCACAAATACCTAAGATTGCCGGGGAACCACCATCAACTAGGAGGAAGTGGCAAGAAAGCAATCTTCCTACAGATTTCAGGATCATGGTACTACTGATACCTTGATTTTATGCTTCTTGCCTCCAGAACTATGAAACAATAACTTTGTGTTGTTTTAAGCCATCCAGTTTGTAGTCCTTAGTTATGCCAGCTCAGGAAAACTAATAAAGCATTGACGGATGTTGTTTAATAGGATGGGATTCGATAACCTAACATATCAGAGGTGCTTCTTCACCTTCCTCAAGTGCTTTTTTCCCATCACTTATTTAGCTGAAAAGGCAGAATCTTTTTGGAATTGGAAAAAATTAGTTTTTAGCAGATTCTAAGATAAGAGAAGCAGCAGTTCGCCGGTCTAAATGTATCTTTGTCTATCAGTGGGTTTACCGGTGACTTTTCTGTTATTGACTAAACACTACTTAGTTTCCTAGATGGGGAACAAATGAAGAAATAAGTTAAATATGTACCAATCCAAAATGCTCCAAATTCCTAAGCTATTGAATTATTAGGTAGTGGAATAATGCATAATGATATATAGCATTTGTAATTTCCAGCTCATTTTTAAACGTATTTACTTCGTATATTACAGCAAAACATAAGATGAAAAAATAAGTTTTTCTCCCTTAATCTGCCACTTCCTAATTCAATTTGTAATCATGTAGTGTCTTTCGAGGTTTGTTCTCTAGTTACTTTCTTTAGAAGAGGGATATTATGATTTACTTCTCAAACATCAGCTCTTAGTATGGAGCCCAGCAATATTAGTAATCCAAAATATTTTAATAAATACATTGATGAATGTATAAATACATAAAAGATAAACATATTACATTTGTAGGCAATGAGGCTAAGTTATCATTATTTACCACTTGAGAAAATGTAATGGCATTACCTCTATTGACAGAGAAACTCACCACAGAATGGACTTGTGTGGATAGATCTTGAGTTTTGTTTGACTTTCCAAAGCATGGATTAAGTGTTCACAAGAAATTAACTTCTAATTTCTAACTTCCACAGTTATTTTATTAATTATCCAGCATTCACCAATTTTAATATATATATGTATATATGTGTATGTGTATATACATATATGTGTGTATATATGTATATGTATGTATATACATATATGTGTATATATATGTATATATATATACACATATATATATATATATGTATAGGCTCAATCCTGTCATCCACAACTGACACCCGTCTCATACTTCACTGATGAGAGAGTGGCAGTGAGTACCCAGGTGCAGACTTCAGATGGAAATGTCAATAAGTGTCCAAAATCTAGGTTGTCATGTGACATCTTCAATGTTGGCCCAGAGGACAGGAAAAAAAGATGTTCGTAAATAGATCCAAGGCTCCTGTTTCCACTCGGAGAAAGTGATAGATGTCTCACCACTACCACACCACACAAGCCTTTATTTTCACTTGCTATCTTAGAGATGGCAGAAGAGGAAAGTTGAGGGATGGATTTATTCAAAAGAGGATAAACTATTGGACTAAACCGAGGAAACTTCTATCAATTTTCAACTTTTGTGACTCCGTGTTCTCCAGCGAAGTTAGGATTCATAAGACATATTAGTCAAAAATAAAAGGAAAACCTCACTTTCCGTTGTGTATGTGGATAAGTAGCTGTCTTTTTCCACTTGGGTTTCAATATACAAATTTATTCTAAGGATTAACTGCACACACCATCATCTGTCCCTCAAGTATCTTTCATACTGACCATACTGACCACTCCATACTGACTGCATCACTCAAGTAAAATTGTCCTTACTACCGTCAACTGAGACCTTAATTTGCCAGTAGGTAGTTATTAGTCATTATCTTCCTCAATTTTACTCTAACATTGGTCACAGAAGATTATTGTTTTAAAAAAATACCTTTCTTCTGGCTTCTCTGATATTATCTTCTACTTTTTCCTTTTATGTCTCAAGTCATTTCTTCTCATTCTTTGTTTATAATTCCTTCACTACCTTTTACCTAAGTATTCGTGTGTCAGATCTTGCCTCTTCTTCTACATCATCTCTCTAGGCAATCTATTAATTCTCAGGATTTTACACACCCCACCTTGTTAATAACTCACTGTTTATGGGCTATACTTCTCATATCCTATCCAGATGCATATTTTAAACTGATGACTTAACTTTTCCACTCAGCTAGTTCATAGAGGAGAGCATTCCAGTAACAAAACAGAGCCTAATATGTCCAAACATAACATGTCCAAAATGAAACTCTTGATGTAGCCCTAGTCATAATTCAATTCTCTTTATTATGTTCTCTACATTAATAAATTATCCTTCCTCCAGTGACTCAATCTGGAGACACAGAAACATCGTTTAACACTAACCTCTACTTAAACCGGTAGATCCAATTCATCATAAAGTCCTGTAAATTATAACTCCTACATATATCTCAAAGCTGTCTATTTCTCTCCAGCTCGGTGACAACCACATGCGTCTAACCCAACATCTGTCATGTGGATTATTATAAGAGTTTCCAAATTGGTTTTCCTTCTCCATTATTTACTCTGGCAAAAAAATATCTTCTTACAGCAGCCAGAGTGATATATTTTTTTAAAAAAACATTCCAAATTGGTTTATTGCTCCCCTCTATGATTACAATAAAATCTAACTTCTGTGAATTCTGTACTTTTGTCCAGAGATCTTGGATGATTCAATCTTTTCTCAATGCCCTTGTCACATGGTCTTCTTTTTTATTACATTATACAATCCATGGCCTCCAAAAGGAATGATTCTTCTTGAAATAACAAACCATGCTTATTAACCATTTTTACTTAAAAAAATTAAAAACATGTAATATACACATACACAAAAGAGAGCACATTATTTTCCACCACTCCACTTAAAGAAGAGCAAAGGAAGTCTTTTGAAAACTTTTCCCAATTTACATCCCTGGCTACGCTGTCTGCTACGGAAAACTATGATCATGTTAACAATTGTCTTGCATGTCTTTGTAAGCTCACCACATTTTACAAGTCTGTAAAAATGTGTTGCTCAGAATTGTCTATTTTGTGTAGCTTTGTCTTCCCCAGTGGAGTCACATGTATATGTTCTCCAGTGGATTTTTATTCATTTACTATCATGCTTTTGCAATTCATTCATTAGATGAAATTATAGTTGATTAATTAATTAATTAATTTGATGAACATCCTTTATTGAATACACCACAATGCAGTTTCCCATTTTATTTTTTTAAAAATTATATATTTATTTTGAGAGAAGGGGAGAGAGAGAGAGGGAGAGAGGAGTGAAAGCAGGGGAGGGGCAGAGAGAGAGAGAGAGAGAGAGAGAGAGAGAGAAGGAATCTCAAGCAGGATCTGAACTATCAGCATAAAGCCCAATGCAAGGTTCAATCTCACAGACCTTGAGATCATGACCTGAGCAGAAAATCAAGAGCCAGATGCTTAACCGACTGAGCCACCCAAGTGCCCTCCGTTTTATTTTTGATACATTACTGAGTTATTGCTAGATCTTTATTTATAGATAGTACTATTAAGAAAATTTTTGCACACGGGTCCTAGTGGTTTTACAATTACAACAATTCCTCTACTGCGAGTACCTAAGAGAAAAAATCTCATACATAAAACATAGATGTTAAAACATGGGGAATTGACAATATTTTACCATTTATTAACTTGCAACTTTTAAAATTTTATGTGATTCAAAATTATGTATATGTGTGTGTGTAGGTGTGTATATATATATATGTGTGTGTATATATATATATATATATATATATATATGTATTCAACTTGAATAAACATGTCGAAATCAATTCCAATGTATATATACCAATTTCCACTCCAATTATTTTCACTCATTCTGGGGATAATCTTTGCAAGGTATGCTTTTATAAAATGTTAATGTGATTGAATCTATCACTGCATATCATTTTTGTTGTATTTTCTTTACAAAACATTTATTTAAAACTAGGTCATAAAGATATTCTTTTATAGTTTAAAAGTTTTAACATTGACAATGACATTTTAGTCATTAATTTGTGTATGTGAGGAGGAATGAATTTTAAAAAATCCATTTTTATTTTTTGAAAGTGGATAACCAGTTTTTCTAGCATCATTAGTGGAAAGGTCCATCTGTTTTCCACAGACCTCTCACATATCAATCAAAATTTGATATATGTCAGCTTCTGTATCTGAAGTCTCTATTGTACTACTGCTAAAATATTTTAAGAAGTCAAAATACCTGCTGTAGATACTTTTCAACCTTATTTTTCTTCTCAGTGCCTGGAATTGCTTAAAATATATATGTTTTCAGCCTTTAGTTTTTGCTGATACATATAGTGGTGTTGATATTTTTGCTTCTAAGGGATCATAATTTGTCTTGGGAGCTTTAAGAATTTTTTCAATGTCTTTGATAGTCCAAAATTTCACCAAAATGTTTCTTGGTGAGGACATTTTCTTCTTTCACTTTCTTGATGTTCTATGGGTCCCTGTTTATTTCTGAGAAATTTATCTCTATTATTTCTTCAAATATTTCCTCTTCACTATTATTTTCTTTATATCTTTGATTTAAAAAAAAAACTAGTTACTAGTATTTCTGTGTCTATTTAAAACAATATTTATTTGTTTGCTATTTAAATGTATTAATCCTTTTATGCATCCTCTTCTAAGTACTTAAATTTGTTCCTTCAATCTGTACAGTTCACTAGAGCTGCTGTGATAATACCACCGACTGTGTGGCTTAAACAACAGAAGTATATTTCTCACAGTTCAAGAGGTTAGAAGTTCCAGATCAAAGTGCCCCCAAGTTTTGTTTTTTTCAGAGACCTCTCTCCTTGGCTAATAGATGGCCACTTTCTCGAAGTGTCCAACATGCTTTTTTCCCTGTGTGCAACCTGGTGTCTTTGTTTCCAATTTTTCTATTCTAATAAGGACACCAGTCAGATTCAATTCGGGCCCACCCTAAATTCCTTATTTTAATTTTTTAAAGTTTATTTATTCTGAGAGGAAGAGAGAGAGACAGTGAGAGAGACAGGCAGAGAGAGAGAGAGAGAGAGAGAGAGAGAGAGAGAGAGAGAAAATCCCAAGCAGGCTCTGTGCTGCAAGCTTAAAGCCCAATGTGGGGCTGGAACTCATAAACAGTGAGATCATGACCTGAGCTGAAACCAAGAGTTGGGCACTTAACTGACTAAGCCACCCAAGTGCCCCCTAAATGCCTTATATTAGTTTAAACACCTCTCTCGTACATGACTTCATGAAAAAATAAACACACACACACACACACACACACACACACACACACACCCATTTACTCATTTTTCTTTGCTAAAACTCCAGCAAATTCTCCTTGAGGTAAAAGCATCCCCTTCATCTCCCCAGGAGAGGCAGTTTGGGGCAGTGAAATGAGAACTACTATTTGGTGTCGGAAAGGGAACATGCATCAGGGTTAATGTCTGAGGCTAGTCAATCAACCAACGGTTTTCAGCAACACTTGAACAGATCAAGATTTCTGGGTTACCTATCCGGAATACAAGTTTTTGTTAGTGTTGCTGATTTTTGCAACCAGGGACAGGTATTGGTTTTCCCAGGGAGATGGATTTTTTAATTCTAATTTGTCCTCTGAGACTACTTCTGGATGAGGTCTGCTCCAGGTTGAATCAACCCCTTCCTTGGCCAACAAAGCACACAAATTTCTTCAATGCTTCTTTACAGTTTTTGTTGTTGTTGTCCAGGATCTCGGACACTTCATTTTTAAGAGTTGATCTTATTTGAGGGAGACTACAGAATGGATAATTCACCATCTTTGCAGAAACTTGAAAATCTAAACCTCGTGTTATTGTTGTTATTATTGTAATTATTATGTTAATCTAGAATTTTAAATGTGCTATGACACTTTCTTCCAACATATACTCCAACCTTTAGTGAGCAAATTAAATAAATAAGGCCTATAGGGTCACCATTTTTTCCAGCTATCAATTAGCTGGTACTTACAACGTGCTGGATAATGTTATTAAAAAATGAAGTATTTATTGAATAAAAATACCCCTTGGGATATCATCTATTCATATTTACATGAAAATAAGTGGTAAATTTCCATGTTTTATTATGCATTTTCTCTGACTACAATCTGCTTTTGAAAGTGAAATATAATCTCTGACGAATGCTGTGGATCTGATAGACATTGTTAATGGAAGATTTTTATATTATTTCCATAAATGTTATATAAATATTTAAATGTAAACTATTGCAGATGTTTATATCCTCTACCGGACAGTGAGTCAATTAACACCAGGAGCTATTTGTCATTCAACAAATGAAAAAATTGACATCAAATATTTACTTGGTTTCTTAGATGCCACATACATTTTTGACTGAGATGATTTCAACTCAGTCCTGTCTTCAATGCAAGAATGCTCTATAAGGATGGAGAACCATGAAAACAAAGTCTCATAAATAATAAGTGTTGAGAAGTGAAGATTACTTCATTGGAGACAACTTTAACTGGAGACAACAGGAAGCCTGTCTAGGTAGGTCCTTGTTATAAAAATTTAACTGAATCTATGTTTAGCTGATCAATTAGCATTCAGAGAGAAAAACCTGTTTAAATACTTAGAAGCATACTAGACATGGATCAAAAGTTAAACCAGAAAGATGTAAAGTTATAGATGGTAGTTCAAAAAACTTGTATCTGTTTTAGCCTATAGCTAAATGGTTACCAGATTTAGTCATTATAGGAAGCGAAAATTACATGGGTGAATGATATAAATGCAAATTCATGTTACAGAAAATCAATCATAAAAAAATCAAACTTGGAAAAGTTGTGGTTATAATAGAATTTGTCAGAGAAAAATACTTTGAAAGAAGATTGCTTAATGAAATTTAATAGTACGCCTGATTCATTTATGCTTCAAAAATGTAACCACCAAAATTTGAAATATTTATGGTTGGTTTAGAGACAAGAATTAAGATTTGTTGCAATGAAATGCTACACATGGTGTGTAATACATGTTGAAGTAGATACCTATACCTAACAGCCACTTGTTTTTCATTCTTTTCTGGCATTTGGGTTTTGCTGCCTTTTAAATAACTTGGGTGGGGAGGGGGGACGACACATGTATGGATCAGAAAATCACACCATGGCTTCAGACTCTGCCTTCTCTCTACTTTCACTCTGAAAACCACCCCTGCTGTTGGTGGCTCATGAATATGGTGCTTAACTTGAGGCTGAGCAAAGAGACAGGCATTAAGGGCACTATTCTCACTGTTGAGAATAGAGAAGAACACAGACGTCCCTACTTCCATAGAGCATAGCTTTTATTAAGGAAACAAAATAAATAAATAACAAAATGAATATATAATATGTCTGGTAGCCAAAGGGTTTAGGAAGAAAAATAATTCAGGGTAAGGGGAAAGGTCAGGATGAAGAAATGTAATGTTATTTAAGAGAGCATGGTCAGAGAAGGCTCCCTGTTAATGTTGGACAGAGACATAAACATAGTGAAGAACTGCCATATTTTGGTGGAAATGATTCCTGGAAGTGGTGGCAGTAAGAGAATGTCTCAAAGCAAGGATACATTTGGTGGGCTGAGAAGGCAAAATGGCTGTGGGTATGGAAGGTCAGATGGGAGGCTATGGGAATAGTTCAGGATTTGACTAGGGCCGTAGGAAGAGGCAATAAACAATAGACAGATTCTGTAGATGTTTCAAAGGAAGAAAGAAAGGGCTAGATATGTTATGGAGGGAAATAGGACCAAAAGTCTAAAAAACAAAACCTTCATATTGTCTAAGGACTGCATTACAGTAAGAAAGAAATAGATAAACTCAGTCAGCATCTGGGTAACCAACCAGTTCTTGTAAAAAAAAAAAAAAGTGTACAGACTTTTATTTACACAATTGCTTAAGAAGACCCCTCTCTACTTTTTGATCTGCAGGAAAATAATTTGGGAGAGGAGGCTTAGAGACACTAAAGGCAAGGGAAGATGAACCGTTGGTAACAACTTAGCTAAAAATACACAGTATGCTCATAGCTTCTATTTGACAGTGCTTACTGTACTATGGAAAAAGTAAGAATCCATAAAGGTCCACGTCTTTCCCGAGGGGACAAAAATATCAAAGAGTTTTTGGTATCAATCTTCCCCAGCCCTGGGTATTCATGCCCTTGTGTAATCACCTCACATACTGTTTTTAGGTCAGTATGCCTGGTCAACAGAACACAACAACAGTGTTGGTATATTACTTTTGAGGCCAGGTAATAAGGGATATTATTGCTCTCTCCCTTGCTTGCTCTCTCTGTCTCTCAAATAACTCTCCCTAGGAAAAGAAGGCTGCCATATTATGGGATCACTCAAGCAGCTCCGTGGGAAGACACACCACAGAGAAACTGAGGCCTCCTGCAAATAGCCAACAAAGAACTGTAACCTCCAGTCAATGTGTTTGAATCATCTCGGAAGCAGTTTCTTCAGCTACAGTCAAGCCTTCAGACATCTGCGGCACTAGCTACCATCTTGGCTGCGACTTTGTAACATCCTACCTAAGACCCATCCAACTAACACACTCCTGAATTTCTGACCCACAGAAATGGGAAACATCAGTATTTCTTTTCCAAGCTGCTAAAGTTTGGAATAATGATGCTGCAATGATTAAGTAAGGCAGATTTTAGGACTTTTAGTGCCATGCTGCTATAACAAAACTTTAATGTGTAAGGCTGGCTTCAGAGCTAGAGAGTGAGTGTAAGCTGGAAGAACTTTGAACAAGCATTGATTAAATGCTTCAAGACATCTGAAGAGATTGAAGAGAAAGTCATAATGAAATCATTGAGTTTCTTATCTGCCAATCAGTACAGTTAGCATCCAAAGCTAAATACATCTTCTTCAAGAGTGCCCATCTCCTACTCGCTATATACATTTGTCCAGGGGAAATTTTAGGGGCTTTCTTATCCTGCTTATGCAATTCCACACAATTGCTCAGATGGTGAGGCAAGATGGTGAGTGTGCCCTTGCCTCCTGATTTGTACTCCAGCATTAGGCAGGTTGTCTATTGGCTCTATACCTTTATGTTTTTTCTCTCTGGTAGTTGTTATGGAAATGAGGTCAAGAGTGTGGAAGAGTGGGGTGTGTACCCTCTGTCTTCATGCCTGGATGCTTTATGAGAAGTATTTTGGAATTTTTGAAAAAAGAAAAAGGAAATATTTTTTTCCTACATAGTTTAGATCTATATGTTTGAAGAATGCAAATAATAAATGGGTTTTTGAAATCAACTACATTGTACAAAGAAGCTAGTAAGAAATTGCTGACAATTTAGAGGCATCATAAATAAAAGAGAGAAATCTTTATCTGTATCCAAGCCACATTTCTTTTCTCCCATATTATGAACATCCACTTCTGAGTGTTTTCATTGTACCATGAGAAGGGCAACATGTTTTCTCCCTCTCGATCTGAGTGTTCTGTATCTGTGTACCATCTGCCATGTCTGAAATCATTGCTGGAGACATACACACTTTGTTGTGGTGATGAATGGTGTGTTCCCCACTTTGTTTTGGCAGTAGAGTCATTTTCTACTTGGATTCGATGATTTAAATGTGAATTCGGTTTCCAATATCGCTATACTGCTTAACAGCATCAATCTGCTTCCAGCCACCCATGGCTCAGGGACGCTACCATAAAGTAATAAGTGGAATAAGTATCCTACTTATTATTTTATCAGGTGGGCACAAGAGGCCAAAAGCCAAGGGCAACAAAAGGAAAGATGATTAAATGTCATACTAGGTTTCACACTCCTTCCTTCTGCTTCTCATAAATACTTTTTACATTACCAAGGACTTTACTTAAAAGAATTAACAAATAATTGTTTTCCTACCAACTAAAACAGATGTGCTTTTATTCTTGATCCTGAAGAAGAATCACTGTTTCTTTAGTGTAACAACTTTGTGCTCAGAGATGCTCCTTGGCGATGCAATTTGATATGATCCAATGAGTTAAGAAACCTTAGTACTCAGCATGAGTAAACTGCTGATAAAAGTGTATCCTCGAATTGACTAGTAAATATTTCCCTGATGACAGTACAGATATGCTTGTTTTTCCTCAACTTGACGTGGACTATTTTGGTTACATGTGTTTCAACAGGTTGAAACGCATGTAAATAAATATGGATCTTTTAAGAAGCGATTTTTTTCCAACAGTGTTAGGTAAATATGTTCTCCCCTTTTGCTTTGCTAATAAAGGAAGCAAAGAAAAGAGGATAGTATTCTTCCAGGAAATTTCTTGAATCTTGGAATTCAATTTATTTTATTCAAAATACACTTTCTTTGGAACATATTACCTTTAGTTAACTCGTTTTTATTACATATCTGTCATAAATTCGTTATTTTTTAATTTTTGCTACATGTATATTAAAGGCTTTATTTAATTATTTGTGGAACTTGCAGAAAAATCTAGGGTATTTTCAATCTTTTTGAGTTGATGGAAAAAATAGTCTTTTTTAAATATCCTCATGAACCCGTGGGTTCAAGAATATTCCATTGAAACTGAGATAGAGAAATAAAAGAAAATGGGAAATATTTGTAGTAAAAATGTAGATGAGCAGACTTTAAAAAAAAGTAAATTAAATTGGAGATGTACGGCGAAAGTGAATTTCAGGCTCTTTATTTTAGCTATTTGCATGCAAAAGTAATAGAGCATTAACAAACTATTGTGCAATCTGGTGTAATTGCAGCACCAACATAACCCTCATATGCCATGGATGTATTTGTACACAAAATAACTATGATACTGGCATAACAAAGGAATAAAATTTAAAGCTGGATTTTATGTGATAAGGAAGAGAAATCAAAGAAATTATGGAACTCAGGTAGCGTTTTTACTATCTTGTCTTCTTTCAGGAGCTACCAGCTCTTATGTTCACACAAATAGATTAGTTGAAAAATACATTAACATGTACAAATTATGTCTTTACAGTGAAATTAATGACCAGCTCATTCAGCATAAAAGATAATTTTACAAAGGAAATACTGCATCATTAAAGTTAGCATTTGTGCAACCCAAATGTGCAGAGTAATATGACAGCAGCTTTCTCAAAACGGTGTTATATCCTATTAAAGTGCTTATCATTTAAAATGAAGAGCAATAACACAACTCCATTCTTTTAAGAAGGAAAGAAAGGGTGTTGATAAATTCATTCATCTTGTTGTAAAGAATAAGATTTTAATGGTGTTTAAAATCTTAGAACACATTTTTGTTTCAGTGTTATATTATATATCAAAATTATGCCTTAAATAGAGTAATGTCTTGGTAGTATACTAAAATTGTTTAATTTAAAAAAAATAATGTTTTATTTATTTTTGAGAGACAGAGAGAGAGAGAGAGAGAGAGAGAGAGAGAGAGAGAGAGAGAATCTGAAGCAGGCTCCAGGCTCCGAGCTGTTAGCACAGAGCCCGATGTGGGGCTCCAACCCATGAAACATGAGATCATGACCTGAGTCAAAGACAGACACTTAACCAACTGAGCCACCCAGGCACCCCTAAAATTGTTTAATTTGAAGACAAACAGGAATAATTATATACAGATATTTTATTTATTATATTAAAATATTTGGCTACTCTTATAAAATTGTGAAGTCCCACTGAGTTCGAAAAACCAGACTGGAATCTAGTGTTCCATCCTACAACTAATCGAATCAGCTCTAGTTAATCACCTTCAAGTCAATGCTTGCAACAGAGAGACATATTAGCATGAAATAGAAAAGTTTTATAGCTAGTTTATCAAGAATCTTGGAAAAGAAATGGGACTAATCTTTTGCTTCATATCAGTGCTAAAGATGATGAATCAAACTTCTGATTAAAATAAGCCTCTTAGGGCCAAATAATTTTTCCATTAGTTTCAGAGAGCTAGAACCCATTCTTACTATTCTTGCCATTTGAGTAGTCTGTTATAAGGAGCATTAAATAGTGCTTTTTTTTAAAAAAAAATTTCTAATGTTTATTTATTCTTGAGACAGAGACAGAGCATGAACAGGGGAGGGGCAAGGAGAGAGGGAGACACAGAATCTTAAACAGGCTCCAGGCTCTGAGCTGTCAGCACAGAGCTCCACGCGGGGCTCGAACCCACAAACTGTGAGATCATGACCTGAGCCGAAGTCAGACGCTCAACCAACTGAGCCACCCAGGCACCCCAAAATAGTGCTTTTATACACGTATGTCCTCCTTTCTATTGGAGAAAATGATAGAATTTAAATTTAGCATGCATTTTGACTCTTGAAAAAAGGAGGCAGGGGGCGCCTGGGTGGCGCAGTCGGTTAAGCGTCCGACTTCAGCCAGGTCATGATCTCTCGGTCCGTGAGTTCGAGCCCCACGTCGGGCTCTGGGCTGATGGCTCAGAGCCTGAAGCTGTTTCTGATTCTGTGTCTCCCTCTCTCTCTGCCCCTCCCCCATTCATGCTCTGTCTCTCTCTGTCCCAAAAATAAATAAACGTTGAAAAAAAGGAGGCAGTTTCCAACAGTAAGTAGATGACTTATATGAGACATATCTGATTATAGATTCAAAGGAAATAAAAGTTTACAATGTAAAAATCGAATACACTGTGATGTGCTGTTTGTCTATAAATGTTCTAGGTTACCTTTGACATTCATACCTTAACTTCTGTTCACAATAGCGTCTGTCTACTATTAGTATGATTAAGTAGCTATCTGAGCACGGAACATACATTTCTTGGGAATGTATACTAAATGATATAAGTGTTATGGGTATAGAAGCATGACTTAAGGAAATTTGATGCTTCCATAAGGGGAGGGGGTGATTGTGTGGTCTTATAAGGCACATTGTCCCTCTGAAAAGTTGCATTGCTAATCGACTATGGAAAACTGGCTTCTTGGTACATACTGAGGTAAGCAGTGGTAGACCTTATTTCTCTTATACTCTATCTATTTATAGTATGGATTTTATAGGGTTTAGAAAACAACATGCATACATTAGATACAGAAATAAGTAAAGAAGAAATTTTAACAAGTAAATAAAAGGCAGAGGTTCACCTGCAGGCAGCAGTGTACATTTTGAAGGTCTACCCTCTTGATAAAAGCATGTGGTAAAATTGGATCTGAACAGGTTAGTAACTAATTGAAGCAATGATTTAAAAACTGTTATTTACAAATTTTCAACAGTGTGTTTTCCATATGAATTGCTGAATAAAAACACTAAAACTCCCTAATATCCAAGAGCAGTTTCAAATGGTTATAACAATGCAAATTGAAGGCACATTGCTAGGAGCACCTGGGTGGCTCAGTTGGTTAAGACTCTGACTCTGACTTTGACTCAGGTCATAATCCTGTGGTCCGTGAGTTCGAGGTCCCCATTGGGCTCCATGCTGACAGTTCAGAACCCAGAGCCAGCTTTGGATTCTGTGTCTCCGTACCCACCCCCCCCCTCTCTCTGCTCCTCCCCTGCTCATTCTCTATTCTGTCTCTCAAAAATAAATACACATTAAAAAAAATTTTGAAAGCACATTGCTGATGAGTCAGTGGCCAGAGAGATGGTTTTATATCATTCTCCTGGTGACTGACATAATCCATTTATAAGAAGGTATACCTGCAAAATGAATATAATTTATAATTGCAACTCTCAACTCTCACCCCTTAGAAACTTTATAATAGTTGACAGTAGATAGTTTTAAGTTATATTCCTTGGAAATGTATATATTATACTAAAATTTCTGTGGAGAATTAAGGGTGTGTGTCTATAGTAACTTAAATGTGAAAACTAGTGGCAAATGAAGCTGATATAACGTAACTTAAGTGAATATTTTTTAATAATATTAGTGACCTGGGGACTCCCCTGGCTGGCTGACTAGAGGTCCCAGCACCATTAAATGGCTTTTCCAAAATGATTAGTAGTGCAAAGGATTCCATTCAAATTATTAGTTATCCCATTAAGTAATTATACATCTCACATGATGGAGAAATTTAAGGCATGAATAAAATGATTCAAGATTTTATATTTTACTATATCTTCACCTAACAGTATATTTTGACATAGTTATTCCATGTATCAAATGCATTTAGTATTATGAACGTTTTATATTTTGAATTAATCATACCACTTAAAACATTTTATTGGTTAAGTTAGGTGTTAATAGTAATGACTGTTTAAGAATTTTATTTTATATAATTGTTATATATTAGTAAGTTATACATCTATTACATCTACTATATTTTTTCATGAACCATCTCATTATTTTATAATATTTAATGTAACTCCAGCTTCACAAGATTGCAGGATTAGTACAAGAATATATTAGTGCTCTTTTACCTAAATACATTAATTGTTTGCATTTTATCCCACTTGCTTTCCCTTATTCTGTTTGTTTCTCTACTTATCCATTTATGTGTGTGTGTGTGTGTGTGTGTTTGTGTGAAACTTATTTTCTTGAAATATGTGAGATTAAGTTGGAGATATCATGTCCCTTTACCCCTAAATACTCTTTCATGCTGTGCATAAGAACAAGGTTTTTCTCTTACACATTTACATTATACTTCTTAAAATGAAGAAATATAAAATACTGTTAACTAGCGTGTACTCCATACTGTAAGTTCAACACTTTGCCAAAAGAGTCATTTATGCTTATTTTTCCTCAGCCAAAAACCAAGCATGTTTGGTTGTAAGGTATCTTTAGTCTCCATAAGTTTTGAATAAAATATATTTTAAAATATGTAAAAATTATTAAGTGGATATCACTTAAAGATTTTTGTATTTTATGGTAATTTCTCTTATACAAAATTTTATTTTATTTAAAAAAAATTTTATGATTATTTATTTATTTTTTGAGGGAGAGAGAGAGCAAGCCAGGGAGGGAGCAAAGAGAGAGGGAGAGAGAGAATCTCAAGCAGGCTCCACCCTGTCAGTGCAGAACCGACGTGAGGCATGAACTCACGAACTGTGAGGTCATGACCTGGGCTGAAACTAAGAGTCGGGCACTTAATGACTGAGCCACCCAGGTGCCCCTGTTATACAAAATTTTATAAGAGAATTATTTTCATCAAACATGTTGACAAGACAAAAAAACTTTTAAAAAAAAATCTCTGAACTGAAATTTGAAAAACAAAACCTGGTGAGTGCTGGGGAGGAATCAGAAATAACTAAACACTGTTATCTTTGGTAAGATTCAGATTCCTCTACTTAATTATTGCAAACTCTGAGTGTTAGATGCGAGACCAAGTGATCTCAGACACCTTGCCTCATGCATTTGGATCTACAACCCTTTCCCTCATATACTAATATTGTCAGTGAATAGAAGCAAACTGACATACCATGAGGATCCCAAATGTTAATTTCCAGGGTACTTAGTACTGTTGAACCTGGAATTTGAATCCAGTTTCAGAGCTCTAAACAAATCGGTACAACATATTAACAGAAAATAACAAGAATTGGAAATAAATGCAGACTAAGTTCCAGGAGTGAGTGATAACACTAATCTTGAATATGAGAAATGAGTGAGAAATTAGACTTCAAATGTAGATGTGCATAAGCATATATAAATGCAAATGCTTATCCAAAGCAATAGTACTGAATGTAATACATTCTATCCCTAAGTTACAACTGTGCTAACTTTAATGATCACATATCTGGGTCTCATCAGGAACAGGTTCATTATTCAGGGCTGAGAATAACGTATAATGTCTCCTTCTGGAGAAATCATGTTTGTGTTGGTTGGGATGCTAGTCCACAAATGTGGCATAGTTTTGCCCCCTAATATGCAAGGTGTATTCATTTTCTATTGCTGTAAACACAAACTATCACAAATTTCGTGGTTGCCAACAGCACTCACTTAGTAGCTCACAGTTCTGTAGACCTAAAATCATTTGGGGTTGGGAGGGAGTGTTCTCAACTGAGTTCTAAATTCAGAGAATCCCAAAGCTGACATCAAGGTCTTGACCAGGCTAAACAATGATCAAGAGGCTCTGGAAAAGAATCTGCTTCCTTCCTGCCTCATTCAAGTAGATGGCAGATTCCTGTTCAGTACAGCTGTAGGTCTGAGGTCCCACCTTCCCTGCTGGCTGTAGCCAGACATTGTTTACACTGAGAGGCCTCCTATGTCCCTTCTCACATGGCCCACTCCATCTTCAAAGCCAGCAACTGTGTATTCAGTCTTTCTCACACTTTAAATCCCTCCTGATTCCCCTTCTGCTATGGGCTGGAGAAAATACTCTGGTTTTAAAAAGCTCTTGATTACTTTGGGCCAGGGTAATGACTCCAATCTTAAAGTCAACTAATGATAAACTTAACTACATTTGGCAAACCCCTGTGGTCACGTAAAGCAACATTTTCATGACCATGATATTCATTGTATTAACACTCACCAGGATTATATTAAAAATTTTTGGCTGTGTGTGCAAGGGTACTTTTTGATTTCTGTCTCGCTCCTGGGAGATGTTAAAATATGTCCTAGACATATTTCACTTTAGCCTTTTTTCAAGACAGCACTGCCACAGTTAGAACAAATCTGCCTATTTGGGGTGAAGATCTTTGGAAATCAAACATTTATGGATTTTTTCTTTTTCACTAAGGATTCTACTTGACTTCACGGTATTATTTAATATAGTATTGACAAACCATAACTTTTATACTTTTACTTTCTTGGTTTTCACAAAGCAACTTTTCTAATTTAATTATATCTATTTGGTCACATATTTGTCCAACTTTTGTTGTTGTTGTTGGTGGTGGTGTTTCTCATGTGAAGTTTTATTTTCTTTGTTTTACTTTTCTTTCACCAGCCATGAAATGTCCGCCAAGCCTCTTGAATACAATCTTTTTCGTACTGCAGTTTTTTTTTCTGTTGGCTATTGGCTCTCATGTATTTCAATATCATACCTCAAGATTTATTTCTACTACTGATTTGCATCTCGGTATGTAGTCTTCTGCTTTTTTTTTTGATAGATCCTTCTAAATTCTTCCACCTCAAATGCCCGAACCCTTTTGTTTATCCCCAGTATGAGTCAGTTAGATAAAGCACAATATATCTAGGCACCCAAGCCAGAAATTTCAAATGGATTTTTTTTTTGCTTTTTCTTTTTGTCAATTGTAACCAAAAAATATCTGCTGAATATATCCCTTTATGTTACTATTAGAAATTACATCATGAATTTAGTACCTATACACTTAAATTGCTCAGAAAATATTCTTATCTAATTCCTATGCTCTACTCTAAGTTACCCTTATACTCCATTAACCCTAGAGATATTAGTCCAAAAGTCATTATATCTGGATTACAAACAAAAATGAGCACCTAAAATATGATATTCTACTAATGCAACTGGAAGTAGACTGTTAGTATTGAAGAAAATGGACAGAGAAAATGGATCATCTTTTTGTCCTTACTCATCACATTGAATAAACTTTTCTTTTTTTTTTATTTTTTAACGTTTAATCATTTTTGAGAGACAGAGCGTGAGTGGGGGAGAGGCAGAGAGAGAGGGAGACACAGAATCTGAAGCAGGTTCCAGGCTCCAATCTGTCAGCACAGAGCCTGATGCAGAGCTCTAACCCATGAACCGTGAGATCATGACCTGAGCTTCAGTCGGATGCCCAAGCGAGACACCCAGGTGCCCCCACATTGAATAAACTCTCATAAAAAGTTTAAAAAAATAAATCAAAGAGTAATTCTTTATGAATCGTAAAGTATATCTGCTGTATGGCCCGAGGGTTGTCACAAACTTTTCTATGACGCATTTCTGAAAAAGTAAATAGTACTTCATCCTTTATTTTGCATTCCAAATTGTATTGGAGGTGGTAAGGGAGATTCTGGATTTGTACAAAAGTAAATTATCAGAAGTGCATGTTGGGGCTCCTGGTAACCGACAACTCTCAGTTGAAATCCTCTCCAGGAAATTCCCTTAGCTGAAGAGTGCTTCCTTACCCAACTTCTTGCTCATTTCTAGGCAACTGCCCATATCCAGTGATTGAAGGATAAGCAGTTATAGAGAGGGTCAGCATATGCCTCAAGGCGGGATAATTCTGAAGAACCATTCATACTCTAGAGTCCCTGTGATCAACTGTGGCCTTGGCTGAAAATATATCACTGCTTTCAGTCCAACAACTCCCCCATGACCAAGCCTCCTTCTTTCACTATTTCATAGGTGTTAAGAACCTTTTGCTACTACTTTAGCTCTGTCTTAAATATTTTAATAATTATTGAATAATAGACTAGGGCTTTTCTCTATCTCAAGATACCTGCCAGAAAGAAAACCTCTTTCAATGCAATCTGCCAACTTAGTTGTTTTCATTCAATTACCATAATCCTCAAAAAAAGTGCTTCCAAATTATTTTCAACCAGACTGCATAATTTATGGTTTTATTTAAAAAAAGTTTGACATAAACCATGTCTCAGTTATGTATCATTTAAAATAATGGTAACCTAGACTATTCTCTATGTCTCTAAGACTTTAGTTTGTGATTTTTTTTTTCTCAAAAGAATGAATTCCCTAATGCAAGCTATTTAACAGAATCACCATCTGCCTGACCTAAGGTGTAACATCAAGAGTCTACTGGGGAAATTTCCACATGCCTTTCAGTTGAAAAGATAAGACTCCCTAACTTCTTGTTGTCCTTTGCGCTTGGGGAAATGGAGTACCATTCAACACTGCTGGTTAAAGATACAGCTGGCTGATTCTGACCTTCTGGATTGCGGCCAGCAGCTGTCCAATCTGTGATCTGCAGCCAAGAGATTTGAAGTTCAGGCATCCTCTCCTGCACTGCCAGTTTCACCCAATTATCTCAATCCCCCATAATCCAATCCTAATTATCTCAAAGTTTTTTGTTTTTTTGTTTTTTTTTTCTTCCAAGTTAACTTGGGTTGTATTTCCTCTATCAAATTTGTAGCATTTACTTATTACTAATAACTAAATAGATGATTTGAGTGGCGATATTCATACACTCAGTAAGGATATTGTCAATATTGTGTAGTTTTTAAAGAAAGCACAATTTGAAAATGTTCCAGTTATGAAAACAACAACAGTAAGCCACAGTTAGCAAAAATTGGGGGGACTTATATATTTAGTTATTAAATAAGAATAGAAGGGGTGTATAACTATCGCTAATTTTATCAGATCTACAGTAATTTTGAGTAATATCTTTTGACTACAATAACCTTCTAAACATTGGCTGAGAGAATTATTTTAAGTAAGAAAAGTTGAACTAAATGTTCTATTTTCTTTCTTTCTTTCTTTCTTTTTTTTTTTTTTTCCTTCAGGCAATGGGACAATTAAAAGGGTTAGGTACTTGGAGAAGCCTGGTGTACTAAGACATTGGGTTCCTATTTAATAAGTTGAAGAAAGAAATGTGTACTTTTTTTTGTTCTATTTTAAAGTATTTTCTGTAACTCATACTCCCTAATGTGTTTCTGTTTCTTAAAGTATTTTCACAATTTTTCCCCTTAAATTCCCAAAAGAAATGTGTGTGCCACTTTTCCATAAGTCAGAAACCACCACGTATGACTTTTCCAATTTTTTTTTTCGGTAATGGCAATGAAAATGAGCCACATTGTGCTTATTCTTTCCCACTATCCTGTGACAAACATCATCCACTGAGTTGCATTATGAAGTAGAATAAAGGTAACAGAATCACATGTTTATTTACACCTCTTACTTTGGAGTAATTAACTACGAGACCATCATATTATGATGCCTACCTTTATTACTTTAATATTAATACATTAGTGTCTTATCTGGTTCACTGGCAGGGAAAATACTCAATTGTTATTGCCTGTAATTGGTTAGAACAGGGTGATACTTTGGCTCAGTTTTGTTTTCTAGATGAAAACTTGTGTTGTCTATATCTGACAACTTGTGTTGTCTATATCTATATCTGTCTAGACTGAATTTTCTAGGAAACAGACCTGGAGATTGAAGTTTACGTGTAAGAATTTTGTTGAGGGGTATTATAAAGATTAAGTACGGAGTCAGGAAGGAATTAGGATTGAGCTAAGGGAGGATTTGAACTGCAATGTGGTCTCAAATGGAGGTGTTGGCCACTCCCATCGGCACCTCTGCTGAGCTGGCCCTTTTAGAATATTCCTCCTTTGAGGTAGGGATCAAGCATTTATACCATCACACCAGCCAGTTATTGAGTGTCCCAGGAAAGGAGCGTCTCCATGGGTAAGACAGCTTTCTTTGACTGAGGAGAGTTTCGTAGTGTGGGACTCAGTAGAAAGATGTCAGCCACCCAAACACTCAGTGGTTAGGTGAATGAGAGCTTCAGAAATGACAGGTAAATTTTGGTAGCACAACAGCACAGCCATTGCCGTCCATCTTTTTCTCTCTTTCAGTTACACATGCTTTATATAATAAGTTGTGAAAATTCTTTCTGTAGGATTTTTGTTGGCCACACTTCCTGAACTAAATTGCAACAGTAAGTTTAGTGCAAGAAGCTTTAGCCCCACCTCTGCAAGTGGTCTTGAAGATGCACCTGAAATCAACTCTCTCCTTTATTTTTTTTTTTTTTATAATACTAATTTTAGATTCTCTTCACTTTCACACAGCATCTACACTGTCTTAGGGACTTACTGGTATTTTGACCCAGAAGCTCTTCAGTGGGATCCAAACTCCTAGAAAACATGCTCTCTCAGCCTCCTGAACCCATGCATTTGCAATCAACATTGGGTAAGAAAATAACAAGATATGGGGCGCCTGGGTGGCGCAGTCGGTTAAGCGTCCGACTTCAGCCAGGTCACGATCTCGCGGTCCGTGAGTTCGAGCCCCGCGTCGGGCTCTGGGCTGATGGCTCAGAGCCTGGAGCCTGTTTCCGATTCTGTGTCTCCCTCTCTCTCTGCCCCTTCCCCGTTCATGCTCTGTCTCTCTCTGTCCCAAAAATAAATAAACGTTGAAAAAAAATTAAAAAAAAAAAAAGAAAATAACAAGATATACAACAGAGGATCACATGGCTTCCAAGCATGTCATTTTCCATCATTACATAACAGCATTCCAACCTCCTTCTAATGATCAAGATCAACGACTCCTGCAGAGATAATGACACATTTCCTTGATTTTAGCTTAAAGTTTAAAGGGACTCTTGCTTCATACCCTGGCAAAAGGCTTCTCCCTCAGGAAACTCAGATCTCTAAAGTTAAAAAAGAAAAATAAGGAAAAATCCCCTAATTGTTCATTGGAAGTAAGACTAAGGTTCAATTCTGCTTTTAAACTTCGATTCTCAAATCCATATATCTCACTTCTGCGATCACAGTACCATTGAAGGATTGTTGATTTAGGGAATAATTACATACTAGAGGATATTGCTTTGACCCTAGCAAGCTGTTATCTTCAGAACTTCAGAATGGCACATTAGTTGGACCTTCCATAAGCTGTTACATTTAGCTTCCATAAACTGTTTTACAAGCTACTCTGTTTTGTTAGCAGGTTGTGGGTGGTATGTACATGAAGATAGGCGTGTGCGCGCGCGCTTGTGTGTGTGTGTGTGTGTGTGTGTGTGTGTGTGTGTGATGAGACCAGTTGATTTCATAGTAAAGCAAATACAACCTGCTTTGCTCTGCAGTGGGTTCTGAGGCAATCCCGTATCACTTTATAAGTCTTTGAGTAATAGTGCTGATTGAAGCTCTCAGGCAGAAACTGTACCCTGAAATGAGCTTTGATATTAGCCAAGAAGACTTGTTTCCTCTTCTAGGGTGGGAGGATGCCATTGTAATTAACTTGCCCAGAGGACAAGTGGTCTCCATACACGATGTCATATCAGAGGTTCAGTATTGGGCTTCTGTGCTTGCGGTAGAAGCTAGGTCTGCCTTAATTAGAGATTACGTAATTGGGTTTTATTACTGGACTCCAGTCTGTCACCTTAGCTACTCCATTTATGCAGTTTTAATTCCAGCTGTAGAGTAGTCAATGACAGAGACTGTCTGATGTCAAATGCCTGATGTCTGTGTGATGTCATTCCATCTCCCTGGTTGTTCAGTGCACTGTCAATGGTGAATGCATTTTGCTGGGTATTATCATTCATATACCACAAAGATCATATAGTATATCCATTACCAAAGTTTCAGTGACATATATGTTCCTAGACATCCTTGTCCTTGAGCTCATTTTTTTTTTTTTTTTTTTTTTTTTTGCAGGGATAGAGGGGGCAGACTCCTGACAAACTTGCTAAGCTATTTGCTCATGATTCTGTTTGTATTCTTTCACCGGTGTGCTTCTTTCCACATAAAGTGAATGACCAAAGTTTTGCTTATTTGGGTGAATTTCTTTTCTCCTTTAATTTTCAGGACCACCCCTGAGTGGAGCTCTAATATAGGAGCAGCAGACTTTTATTGGCTTGCAGCCAAATACTGAGTCTCACTTATCCAAAGTCCGAGAAAGACAGAAATGAGCAAAACTAATTCAAGGAAAGATAGAAAATATGAGCAGACTTACATCAAGGAAAGAAATTTAATTTGAAATTAAAAATTCTCCCAAACATAAGTGTTCCCTTCCTTCTCAAAGAAAAGAACAACAAAAACAAAACCAGCTCAATAGCTTCAATAGTGATTTTTATCAAACAGTAGCCAACCAGTCCTGGAAACTTAGATTCATGGCAAAAGGCATAAACCCCTCTCTCAAAATGAAGAATGCCAAAGAATTTTAAGGCCATATTTAAAATTCCCTACAGTGTGATCATAACAATATTAAATCTGCTTCTGAAAATCTTCTGAAGGCATCCTTTTTCTAGACTGTACCCAGCTTCAGATTATGGTGTTGCTTCAAGGGCATGGTCTCTAAGTCCAAAAGTTGAAGACAATTTAAGTCTTTAATTTTATTATTATCAGAAAGCAAATAAAGCTTATGAATTTGTGGCTCTCTATGGACAAAAATCGACAAATGTCATTTTATTCTCTGCCAAACTGATGTAAAACTGAATGTTTTCTTATTACTGTGTATACACATTATAGTGACCAAGAGCAATCAACAAGGTTTCTTTTTTAAATTTTTTTAACGTTTATTTATTCTTGAGAGAGAGACAGAGAGAGAGACAGAGAGAATGAGCTAGGGAGGGGTAATGAAAGAGGGAGACAAAGAATCCAAAGCAGGCTCCAGGCTCTGAGCTGTCAGCACAGAGCCTGACGTGGGGCTTGAACCCATGAACCGTGAGATCATGACAGGAGCCGAAGTTGGTCGCTTAACCAACTCAGCCACCCAAACGCCCCAAGAACTTTATTTCTCTACGCTCCAATATTACAGTCTAAAATGTAACTTCTATCTTTTGAATACTGAATTTGCAATAATTCATTAGTTTTGCTAAAATTTAGGTTTGCATTTTTATATCATGCAAAGAAGCTACCTAACTAATTACGGACATTTTTGCATTGATTTTTCCCTAAAATGTTGGTTTATATAAGACTTTCTGTGTAGATGCCACTAAATTAGACATACACAGACAAAATTTGGTGTATATCAATATCATGAAGATTTTTTTTCTGCTTCTTTCCTCACATTATGCTCTGGCACATTGAACAATTTAACCACTCATAGTAGAGACTTATATTAAGAAAGAAACTTTGCAGAGATCCCTAGGTGAGAGCGAAGCCTAGATAATACATTGAGCTATATTCCAGATTAAATATAAATTCCCTCTCATTGTTAAAGTTCACATAGCGATGTCTAAATCAATGTGAAATTTTCTTCTATTTTTGGAAAAATCCTAAATAAATTGAAATGTACCATTTTGCATCTTCAATTTTGTATTCTTCCTGGACTCAGCAGATTAACCTCAGTTGTTTTTCTACAAAGGAAGGAAGGAGTGACTCTGGGTTTCTTCTTTGATATCTACAGCTTTGACACTCAAAGCTCCTTCAGGAACTCAGAGACTATGTACATAGAGTCGGATGGAATTGCTGAAGACATTATAAATTAAGTCTTCTCATGTGGCAGTTTCTAAAGTTGCAAATAATAGAGTAAATAAAAGAACTCTGGATAGCATGTCACTTGGGAAAATTTCAAGACACATTTGGTAATATAGCATGTACCATTTCTCTTTGCTATTATCTGTCATATATAGTATACATGTATATGTACATGTATATGTGTGTGTGTCTTCAGCTCTGGGTAGTGTTCCAAAAGAAGTTAATGGAAGCTTTCCCAGATGAAAGCTTTTAACTGGGGGCAAGGATGGGATAAGTGAGAATAGGGAGGGTATTAACAACATCGGTGAATGATGGCAAAGTGGTAGCTCTAAAAGCCTGTCCCTCCACAGAAATGCTTCCTCACCCCCATGCCTCCCTCAACCAGAAACAAACAAACAAACAAACAAACAAAACAGAACAAAAACTATCAGATTCAAAATGTCAGAACTTTGGAAAGCAGTCAAAGGTTTACAGCAACCAAGCAAGTACTGAATCAGAAATCAGTTGACTTAAAAATCTTAGGAAAGCGTTGTACCATGTTTTCGTACCTTTATTCCTATCCTTCTCCCAGGTTGGCCGTGGTATCAAAGAGAGCAGCCGGCTTTTCCTGTGTGGGACCATGGTCTCTGGTTCCAGAGGGAACAGAGCAGACCTTGGTTTCTAAGAACTGAATGTGTGTGTTTTCACCAGTTTAGGTGAGTGCTGGAAGGATTGAAGCAAAGAGCTTGCATTTGTTTTACCTAACTTAGAAGTCTCTCAGGGTAGAAAAGTAGCTTTCTATGCACAGGGCATTCTTCAAAAACAGTGAAAAGCAAAAGAATAATCCGTGGCTACCTGGGGCAAAGATTACAATTGAGGCAAACAATAAATATACTGGAAGCCTAGGAGGCAAAGCTGTGAAGAGAGATCCTTTGGAGAATTAGGGCCCTGTAAAGCACCGCTGTATACTGGGAACTTAGACAGCCTTGTATAACCCAGGAAAAGATGCATGCTAAAAAGAAAAAAAAAGAAAAAAAAAAACACAACAAACACAAAACCCTGAGAAGACACTAAATTTTTCATCTGTGGCTGATCTTTATGCTGAATACAAGCAGGAAATAAAGGCGGAGGCAGATTTGTAAATAGCCTAGCTAAGCATTGAAAAAGTGTCCCAGCACAGAGCCAACCTGCAAAGATGTGAGAGAGTTTTTATTTTTTCATTTTTTATTTGTTATTTTTTGTTTGAGATATTCAAGGAAATCTCTATCCACAAGTGTAGGGAGTTAGCTAGATATGAGCAGGGAACAAGTGCTTTCTGCCTGATAACAGGGCTGAGGCCAAGTTCCAAATAGCCAGGACAGACCCATGGGGTATGCTCCGTGACCTATGACCGCTGCCCTACAGTAACCTATAGCTTCATCATAATACATTTACAATGCATACATAATACATACATTTACATCTCTACACCACAGAGAATGGCTGTCAGGACAGTTCCCACAAAGACCACGTAAGGCCAAAAACTCCCCTCCCAAACTAGAGTAGGGGTCCCTTAGATGATCGGCTGCAACCTTAGTCAGACACTTCCACAGCTATGACTCACAACCCATCCAAACATAAAAAGAAAAGACAACTCTGTCATCCTCCAACTCGCCGGGAAGCTGCCACCTCTGGGCCTGCTGGCTCTCCTATTTGAGACTGTAATTTCACTGCAACTGCTATTAAACCCCTGCTTGCCCAAGTTTGGATCTGAATTCATTCTTTTTTTTTTCAACGTTTATTTATTTTTGGGACAGAGAGAGACAGAGCATGAACGGGGAAGGGGCAGAGAGAGAGGGAGACACAGAATCGGAAACAGGCTCCAGGCTCTGAGCCATCAGCCCAGAGCCTGACGTGGGGCTCGAACTCATGGACCGCGAGATCGTGACCTGGCTGAAGTCGGACGCTTAACCGACTGCGCCACCCAGGCGCCCCATGGATCTGAATTCATTCTTGATCGAACTCAAGAACTGAGGCTGCACATCAGACTTGCCTTTGGCAATACTAGTTGGTCACAATTTAAAGAAACAGACTTTAGAGACCACATAATGACAAATACCACAGTCCCTACAATTTATGAAAGTCGCTAAACAATCAAACAACTATTTCCCAGAGCAAGCAAAAACCAAACCAAAACAAAACACTGAGGAGGGGGAAGGCTGATTTCCAGAGTTAGCACGTTGTGGTATTTAATTGTATGCTTTGTCAACACCAGTAAAAAATGAAACATATGAAGAAATATGAAAGTAATGCCCATTCACATGAGAAATGAACGGAAACTGTCTCTGAGAAGACATAGACCATAAACTTACTAAACAAAGACTTTAAATCAACTCTCTCCTCCAAAAATGTAAATAGAAGTATTGACTCCTCAAAAGTTAAAGGATTATTGTGTGACCTAGCCACTCCATTCCTAGATATGAACACAGAAGAATTGAAAACAAGTACTCAAATACCTGTACACAGATGTTCACGGCAGCACAATTTACATTGGCCAAAAGGTGCCAACAACCCAAATGCCCATCATCAGAAGGATAGATAAATAAAACGTGACAAATACATACGATGGGATTCAGCACCAAAAGGAATGAAGTTCTAATACTTGTTACATTGATAAACCTTGAAAACATTAGGCTAGATGAGAAAGCCATGCACGAAAAGTCACTTACTGTGTGATTACATTTAAATGAAATGTCCTTAATAGGTAAATTCACAAAGACAACAAGTAGATTGGTGCCGACTGGAAGGGGAAAGGGGGGTTGACTTGTTAAAGAACAGGAGGTTTGTTTGGGGGTGATAAAAATATTTTGGGACTTGATAGAGGTGGTAATTGCATGACATTCAAAACATACTAAATACCACTGAATTGTTCTCTTTAAGATGGTTAATTATGTTCTGTGAATTTTATCCCCCAAAAATATTTAAGAAAAATAATTGGGCGATCTGTGCTACTGAGTAGGATCCAGTAGGTGGTGGGAAGCTACTGCGAGAACCAGAGAAAAAAATGTCATATACATGGTAAGCAATAAAAACATATTGTTTTGAGACTTAACAGATCTTCAGAAGTTATGAATACCAGCTGGACTAAAACTACAGAGAAGAACTTTTCTAGATAGAGTGCAGTGTTGCTGGCTAGTTTTTTTTTTTTTTTTTTCCCCAAACTAGGACACTGGTCAAAGCTGGGAGAAAGCTGAGTAACTCTTAGCCAAGGCAGAGATCCACTGTCAGGGGAAAGAAAAACCAACAAACCTCTAAATGTAGAGCAGGGCTGAAGGAAAACTCAACAGCTTTCACACAGACAAAAAGGATTACCAACGGTAATTTCCTAAGTTCTGGAACACGCAGAAGGCTCGAGTGGCCAATGCTTCAAAAGGGCACAATAAAATCTCCTGCAGTCAGTAGACACCTAGAAAATAAAAACCTGCTGGGGCACCTGGGTGGCTTGGTCGGTTAATCTTCCGACTTCGGCTCAGGTCATGATCTCACGGTCCGTGAGTTCGAGCCCCATGTTGGGCTCTGTGCTGACAGCTCAGAGCCTGGAGCCTGTTTCAGATTCTGTGTCTTCCTCTCTCTCTCTGCTCCTCCTCTGTTCATGCTCTGTCTCTCTCTGTCTCAAAAATAAAAATAAATGTTAAAAAAAATTAAAAAAAAAAAAGAAAAGAAAGACCTGCTGAGGCTGGTGCATATTGCAAAGTCAGATATTTGGATTCTGTGCTCCTCGCCAGACTTTCTGATTTTGAAGTGCATGTAATGGGGAGTGGAGTAATGATGGGGGATGATAAAGTGCAGAGCTGGATCTCCCTTCATGGTCAAGGTGAAGGATAACTTTGCACTCACAGTGAAAAGTCTTAGGAGGTGACATTCTGGAGAGAACAGAACAAGCCAGAGGTAGCTGGATTTTTACTAAGGCTGACACTCATTCTAATCCTGTCCCAAGTATGATAGGGTGGAAATAATCTGATCCTCATGCTGTCTAATGGAGGGCTTAGCCATTGTGATTAGGATAAAAAGGGGGAAAAAGGCATAAGAATTGGGAAATGGAGATTAAAACTGTCATTTTTAACAAATTATGTGATTATATACTCTGTACAAATCAAAAGAATCTAAAGACAAATGTTTGAGTCCATAATTTAATTTTATAGCATCGCAGGCACAATGCCTATATTCAAAAATACATAGTTAAAAAAATTTGTAAATGTTTTTTTAATGTTTATTTTTGAGACAGGGAGAGAGACAGCATGTGAGTGGGGGAGGGGCAGAGAGAGAGGGAGACACAGAATCCGAAGCAGGCTCCAGGTTGAGCTGTCAGCATAGGGCCTGACAAGGGGCTCGAATTTATGAGCTGTGAGATCATGACCTGAGTTAAAGTCGTACTCTTAACCGACTGAGCCACTGAGGCGCCCCCCAAAATACATATTTTATTTTATTATTTTTTTTTAATTTTTTTTTCAACGTTTATTTATTTATTTGGGACAGAGAGAGACAGAGCATGAACGGGGGAGGGGCAGAGAGAGAGGGAGACACAGAATCGGAAACAGGCTCCAGGCTCTGAGCCATCAGCCCATAGCCTGACGCGGGGCTTGAACTCACGGACCGCGAGATCGTGACCTGGCTGAAGTCGGACGCTTAACCGACTGCGCCACCCAGGCGCCCCAATACATATTTTAAATAAACCATGGGCTAAAAAAATAAAATGAAAAATTAGAACATATTTTCGAAGTGAATGATAGTTAAGATATTTATACAGAAATTTTAAGATAAAGCTAAAGGAGTGCTTATAGAAAAATGTATAGCCATAAACATTTAAATTGAAGAAAAAGGCCAAAATTAAATGATGTAGCTTTCACTACATGACAGGCTGATTCTGTAGCTCTTATGGTAATTTGAAAGGCAAAAAATGGTCAAGGCAGTCTGAAAAAAGAACAAAGCAGAAGGGCTAACATATTAAATATCAAACTGAGTAATGGAACAAAATTAAAGTTCATAAATAGACCAATATATGCATACTTACCTGATATATAACAAACACAACAGCCTATTACAATGGGGAAAGGATGGTCTTTTTATTATTTATTTATTTTATTTCTTTAAAAAAATTTTTCTTAATGTTTATTTCTTTTTGAGAGAGAGACAGAGTGTGGGGGGGGGGAGGAGCAGAGAGAGAGGGAGACACAGAATCGGAAGCAGACTCCAGGCTCTGAGCTGTCAGCACAGAGCCTGACATGGGGCTGGAACTCACTAACAATGAAATCATGACCTGAGCTGAACTCGGACGCTTACCGACTGAGCCACCCAGGTGCCCCAAGGATGGTCTTTTTAATGCATGGTATTGGGTGTATTGAATATAGGTAAGGAAAAACACATTTCTGCTCTTACCCCCGCCCTTCTGCCCCCCAAAATTCTAACCCTGGGCATGCACTATACATGAAAAACAATAAAACAAAGACAAACAAACACATATTTTCACACACACACACACACACACACACACACACACACACACACTGTACAGAAGTATCCACAGCAGATGTATTCACAATTGTCCAAGAATATGAAACTACTCAAATGCTTACTTACAGTTTGTAGATAAACAAATTGAGTTATATTTACAGAATATGACACAAACATTAATGAAAATAATCTACAACCACACGGAGCAATGTGGACAAATCACATAAAAATACTATTGAGGGAGAAAAACCCAGATGTAAAAGACTACTGATCATGTGATTTCATTCACAGTAGTACCTAGGTAGATAAAATCACTCTGGCAATTAGAAGTCAGGACAGGTGTTACCCTTGTAAGGCAGTGGATGCAAGGGGACACAAGGAGAATTCCTTTGTGTGTTCTGTTTATTTCTTGATCTCGGTGCAAGTTTTCCAGGTGTGTTCAGTGTGTGAAATTTATCAAACTGTACATTGAAAATATGAGTACTTTTCTGTAAGTATATTATACTTCCACAAAAGGCCATAAAAATAAAAATGACTGGTCAGTTGGATTGCCAAGTGATTTTCTCCATATTTTCAGAAACCTGAGGGTTACTGTTATTCTCTATATGAAAAAGCCCAATTCAAAAAAAAAAAAGAAATATATATGTACATATTATTTTTTACCACTGCTTTCATCCAAGGGAGATTTAGCCCTCAAAGGGACACTTGGTAATGTCTAAAGTCATTTTTTTATTCCATCATAGGAGGATAAGGAAAGGTGATGTTGATAAACAGCAGGTAGAGGCCAGTGATGTGGCTAAACATCTTAAAAGGCATGTAACAGGGGCGCCTGGGTGGCTCAGCTGGTTAAGTATCTGACTTCACCTCAGGTCATGGTCTCATGGTTCCTGAGTTCGAGCCCTGCCTCAGGCTCTGTGCAGACAGCTCAGAGCCTGGAGCCCATTTCAGATTCTGTGTCTCCCTCACTCTCGGCCCCTCCCCCACTCACACTCTGTTTCTCTCTCTCAAAAAAAAACAAAAAACAAAAAACAAATAAATAAATAAACATTAAAATGCACATAACAGCCCCTACACAAAAATAATTTGACCCAAAATGTCAATGACACCAAAGTTGAGAAACTCTGACTTAAAGGATATTTTTTTTTTTTTTTACTAAATGCGTGTTTAGTAAAACAATGAAGCTTTCTTTAGCTTTATTCTGTTGCTGATGGAATTCCCAGGATGCTCTCTTTAAGAGTGAGTGGATGTCTAGGGCTTTTTGCCATATGCTGTTTGACAAAATCTTGCCTCCCCTCAGCTTTTAATTCCCTGAATATTAATTAACCTTCACGACTGCATGTTAATTCCGCATTACCGCCACATTGCTTTTTCTCCTTTCTCTGACCTGACTTTATCTACAGAAGCTTATCATTTCCTCAGACCCAAATAAAAGTCAGATTAGAGAGAAAAACAAGCAAAACTTTGTTCAAATCGAGGTAAATAGGCACAGAGAATTTTTCCAGCTGCCAACCATCTAAAGGACCAAGATCTCAAATTGTTTTCAGTTTTACTATCTTATTTTCATCGCTGTAAGGAAAAAAAAAAGTTTGAAACAAGGTTTTCCTGACTCTAGCAAAATTGTTCATTCTGAAGTTCACAAGAAGTGTGTTGCACTAGAAATTTAAGGTCTCCGCGGAGGCTAAAACAAAACAAGGAAGACTTCATTTCCATCAAAACTAGGCCTCTCCTCCCTGTTTTATGCATTGAGAGCCATTTCTTAGTCACAAAAATGCCTGTTTTTTGAATTCCAACCATCAAACTGTCCCTCTGACTCTTCTCATGAGACTATACAATAGATTACAAACCGTGGTGAATTTTTAGTGCGATTTGACACCAATAAAGTCAAGAAAACAGGGATTCCTGCAAATCACTTTCCTTCACTGCTTCGTGAATTTTTAGAGATGGTTCTATGAAAAAAGGAGCAATCTAACATGCATCAAAGTATAAATTTATTATTTGCTATGGAAGTCTGCCAAACCTCAATTGTAAATTTTCTTATGAAAGTCAGTTGGTAATCGGCAGTTTGGTGTGTAGAATAAGCAGAAAGTTTATGAGACAGACTATATCAGCAAGGGGATTATGGAGAAAGGGACAGCAAACATCTATTCTCTCAAAAGGGCCATCACTTATATTCCCCACCCAGCTGGAGACAGTGGCAAGAGTGACACATAAGAGCTTCTGCCTTACAAGACTCAGTGATCTCAATTACTTCTCAAGGTGACCCAGCTCATTGTCCTAAGTTTCTAGCATTCAGATCATTCTGTAATTTTTCTGGTACAATTAAGTTTTGTTTTGTGTTTTCTAATCTGATCATGGCAGGTGGTTTGCAAAAATAGTTGCAATTGGTTAAGCTCCAGCCTGAGGCAGGAGATGAGGAGCTTGAGCCTGGGGAGAGAGGGGGTCTCCTGAGCACTAAAGAGTTGGGGAAGAGCATGGGGCAGCCACTGTGGCAGAACATGGCACGTTCCGCTGCCTTAGAAGATATAGCTGCAAGGCTAGTGGACTTGGTGGATGAATAGGAGCTGGAGGACAAACAATGGTGTGACTGGAACATCTCCAACACCGGTCTCCAGGTTGCTATTAAGCTTATAAACACATTACTGAATTAAACATAGAAACGCAGAATTCCTTCAGGAGTCAACAACCAATCAGGAATACTTATAGGAAACTGACTAATTGACTAAGTAGGTGGAACTTCTTTACCAGATGTATGAACCACATGCTGTTTTATCAGCAACTGGATGTCCTAGCAAGGTAGTGGGAAGAAACAAATCCAAAACTAGTTGGCTGATAGCAATTTCTCACAGCAGAATGTTCTTAGTCTTTCTCAAACAACTCAATTCCTACAAATAAACACCAATAAACTCCAGGGCCAGATGGAGAAACTGAAGGCATTTGAAGAAAGAGGAGAAACCAGAAGAAATATCGCCAGTAGAAATTGGTGCATGACATCTCACATTGATGCTACATGTCTGTGGACAAAATATACATTGCCCCATTCTTATTTGTCCATACAGAAGAAGGGAGAATATCTTGTGAATTAGATTATCTACAGAGATCATCTTCAGAGGTTTAAATGGAAGACTTGGAAGAAAGCTATAACGAAAAAACAAATTATAAAAATGTATTTTCAAAACTTTTTTGCTCAACGAAATGCCTGAGGTCCAGGAGAGATCTAATTTTGCTCTCTGACAGAAGGATTACATCAGAATTTCTCCTATGAGAAATTTCTCCCATGAGGCACTGTCAAGTGCCTCACACTGAGTAGGCCTGTATCACAAAGGTAGACAGTGGCAAGAATGGTGATGACAACAGAAAATGTCTGGACATTGAGTATCATTATCAGGTTACTAGATGAGGCCACAGAAAAGAACACTGGTATGTCACAAAGTATCACTGAATGTCCCTATGTGATCCTAGGCAGGCAAGCTGTTTTGCAATGTTTCTTCATTTCTTATGCTTGGAAAAGTAGTCATAACTCATTATATTTTTAATCCCTGTTCTTTTAGTGTTTATGAGAAGTAGTGAAAAAATTTTATGTTTCCACTCTCAATAGGCTGATTTTCTGGACCCAAGTGATAAACATCATCAATATAAACTATAGAGGCACCTGGGTGGCTCAGTCGGTTAAGCGTCTGACTTCGGCTCAGGTCATGATCTCATGGATCGTGAGTTCGAGCCCCACGTCGGGCTCTGGGCTGACAGCTTGCAGCCTGGAACCTGCTTCAGATTCTGTGTCTCCCACTCTCTCTCCTCCTCCCCTGCTCACTCTCTGTCTCTCTCTCTCAAAAGTAAAATAAAAAAAAAATTAAAAAAAATATAAACTATAGTTAGCTTTCCATTCAAGGATAAGGATGAGGATCTGTCATACCCCATCTCGAAGCCATAGCAAACAAGGTCCATGTTTATTTACCATACCATTCTATTAAGTCCCCCTTATGTACAGCAGCTTCTCTGTGTTTTCATTAGTTTTAAGGAAAGTAAATATTTTAGGAAAAAAAAAAACATCTACATAAGGATACAGGATTTGTTTTGAGAATGGAAAGTCATATGGGATCTTAACCAACTCTCAGAAGTCCCTAGTGTTTCTTTCTCTCTCACTCAGCATCTCTGTTTCTCTGTAGATGACTTTACTATTTCAAATAGGCATTTCACTTATTTCAAATAGGCAATTCATCTTCCTTCCTAATTAAAGAGAAAGTTAATTTCATTAGCCGAACTAATTACCATCATCCCTCTTAGATGGACCAATTTAATCCAGACCACCTTGTGATTTTCTTGGCCCCATTGTTCATTTGTTCATCTTCATTCAGTCAGTAACTGACCTCATGTTACTTCTTGGGACTCCAGCACATGAGAAAAGGACTTCTGTGAGAGAAAGACTTTAGGTATGGTACACTCCACTTGTGATATGTTCAGTATACAAGGAAAGCAAAGAGGAATCCTGTGTACAAACGAAGCTATAGATCATCTATTGTGATACAAATACCCACAGGTGAATGATATTTTTTAAGCAAAGTTTATCAGCTTACATGTAGTTGTGAAATCAACATATATTTGTATCAATACATTCAAGAGAAATTCTTGTATACAAGGAATACTGCTGGTAACTTCCTTCACAAGCTTAATTATTACAAAATTCCTCCATTAGGATAGTCAAGTACCTGCTCTGCATTCTTAACAGCACCGCTGGTGTCCTGATAATTGCACTCTGATTGCTCCCTGTACAATGTTACACACAGACCTCTTCACTAATACAGGTTGGTTCCATATACCTTCCCTCGCTAGCCAATGGATGCACTCAGAGTTTGAAAAAGAATCTAGATGAGGTTATATGCCAGTATAGAAGCCCCTCATGTTCTTCTAGGAAATTTCACATTTTACAACATACTTTTTCAGGTATTATCCTCCTTGTTTTCAAAATAGCAAAGTGAAGAAATAAGTACATTTTTAAAATGTTTAAGCTAGACCAGAAAGATTTAAATAACTACATCATTTGGAATCAGCTTTGCTCATGAGAAGCAGACATCAAAGTAACATAGGATTAGTTTTGTTTTGTTTTGTTTTTTTGTTTTAAATTGTTTTTCATGTTGAAAAATAGAGGGAGGATCTCCAAGACTGTTCTGGTAGCTCTGCTCTACAGAGTCTTGAGGGACTGAAACATCCCCAAGTTTCTGCTCTTTCTTTGTAATATAATTCAGGATGAGACTGTAGCCACGTACACATTCTACGTACAAGCATAAAAAGAAGTAGAAGATACATATATAAGTTGTCTCTTAAGATTCCTGGAACCTGCCATATGACACAATTTCTATCTATTGGCTATAACTGGGACACTCGGGTATGCTTAGCTTCAAGGAATGCTGAGAGTTATAATGTTTATTCTGGGTGCCCTTATGATCCACCTAAAAATCCAGGTTTCTGTCAATTTAGAAGGAAAGTTTATATAAAATACTGAGGAATAACTCCCATTCCATCATAAGAATCAAACTTACATAAGCAATTATTAATACTACTTTCTATAGGAATAAAAATATAAATATTAGTTAATTTTTTCCATTAATTTTTACTTTTTTTAAGTTTATTGATTTTGAGAGACAGTGTGAGTGGCAATGGGGCAGAGAGAGTGAGGGAGAACCTCAAGCAGGCTCCACACTGTCAGCACGGAGCCCAATGTGGTGCTTGAACTCATGAAATTGTGAGATCATGGCCTGAGCCAAAATCAAGAGTCAGATGCTTAACTGACTGAGCCACACAGGTGCTCCAATTTTTACTTTCAATATTAATTTAATATTAATTTTGTTACAGTTCTCTTAATTGAGGGCAACTATACCTCGGAACCTGTGAAAGGTACAGAAATTGCACCAGGCTTAGCAGGATAACATTGCTTTGAACTTGAAAATTCTCTTCACTGAGAACTACACAGAATGGGCCACATTGAAGAAGGTGACCCATATTGACATGAAAACCCTACAGAAATGTTACTCTTTACTTGGGTCCTAGTGTGATGGTGCTGACCAAAATGAAATGTTATACCCAGCCTTTCAGCATAAAGTATGCTGAAATTAAAGGGACAAGAATTAAAATTTTGACACAGCACTCTGATTGCATGACTGCATTCCTCATAGCAACGTGTTCTACAGATTATTATAATTTCAGTAATTTGCAAAGTAAATATTCTAATCCTGTTAATCATCCTTTCTTTTATTTAATATTCCTCTGATGGAAATATGTTTTGCAGGATGATGCATTTCCTGAGAAAACTGGAAAAGGCTGTATTTGTGTGCTCTCACCAGGGTGCTAAAATGTGACGATTTCAATTAAATGAAGCAATTATCTATTCCTCTCACTTGTTTTATTTTTTTCCCAGTTTAATTTCAAAATGAATACTAATTATAAGGAGTTTATCTTTGTTTATTCAGTGACCTATCTAAAATTTAATTTATTGTCAATAGAGTTAGAATTTCATTAACAGGGAAAAAAAAAAAAAAAGGAATTCTTACCCATGTGTCTATCTGTAGAGATAAAATACCTTTGATGTAAATGAGAGGCATGTACTTTGGTGGAGGAGGCTGTCAGTTGGGGGTGCTTTTCTAGGCAAATTATAAATGATGCTTCTATAAATTATTTTGAGGGGACATTGAGTACACTGGCATGGATACGATTGTTATCGATATAAATGTTTAAAACTCATGAATGACTGTATTTTTTTAAGTTTATTTATTTATTTTAAGGGAAAGAGAGAGAGGGAGGGACAGAGAGAGAGAATTCCAAACAGGCTCTGCATTGTCAGTGCGGAGCCAGATGCGGGGCTCGAACTCATGAACCTTGAGATCATGACCTGAGCCAAAAACAAGAGTTGGATGCTTAACTGACTGAGCCACACAAGCGTCCCAACTTTCTATCTTTCCATTTTTTTGCTTATGTCTCAATTAGGAAAAAATAACAGCCTTCAGTAGATATAATGTTTTTTGTGTTTTTTTTTTTTTCTAGGCACTCTACACACATGAATGGGTTCTGATTCATGTAGGCTGTCCTTACTTTGCTCAACAACATTGGAGAAATTAGAACTCAAAGGGTGAAATACGGTAGTCACAAGATAAATCAGGTAATGGCAGACAGAATATTGAAGACAAAGTGGTTTTAGCAATTGCTTTGCTTTGTTTGGCTTTCGTGTGGGGGTTGGTGTCAATTTTGTGGGTGGTGATGTTTGCATGAGTGTTTTTCTGCCTGCATGCTTGGAGGAGTTTGTGTTTGAAGAGATAAATACATCCATAGGTTCAAAATGAAAGATTTTAAGAATTAAGGAAAATCTCATGTGTCTGCTTTGCTTGAAATGTCTTGTTATAATAGCTTCCGCACAGGGGAAAGTTCAACGAACCAGTTTCATAAGCATTGGCTGATTTTGCTCAGTTGTATCATTTTAGAAGAGACTTTTCAAGTAAAAAACATGAAAAGGTTTTTTTCTTTTTTACTTAATGCTAAATAGAAATTAAAAGGCACAGGTAAAAGATCAGTTATGTTTGGATATCTCTCTACATGTCATTTGTTTACCTGAGAAGTGTGAAAAACTGTCATCTGGCTAAAAATTCCATAGGCAAAGTGTTTACCACAGCAAAACTGAAAGTAAATGTACAGTGTATTCTAATTATTTCCTACTTTACTAGAAGGTAAATTATCTTTCTTTATTTGAATCTTTTAGATGTTTCATACACACACACACACACACATACGCATGCACACACACACACGCACATATATATGTAGTTGAAGTTATTAAGGGCCTTATGGAGACTCAACACTTCTGTGTTGTTAAAAAAATAAAAAAAGCTGAGGCTACCAAATATTTGGGTCTTTCCAATTAGAAGTACCTTGTTACCACTTTAACTAATTACTCAGCAATAAAATTATATATTTGAAGCACAGCTTATAAAAATAAATAGAATATAAATAATCAAACTAGTAGTAAAATGCCTTATTTCTTTAGTTTTAGAAAATTCTCTGGGAAGGGTCATGTTACTTCTTAGTTTCTTTAAAATTTATTTTGGATAGGAATATTAACATAGCACATCTTGAAGGGTTATCTATATAATTCATGATAATATCAAAGCAACTTGTCTTAATATTAGCTTGTTTCTTTAGTAAAAATCGGTATTTTTGGCATAAGCATTCACCTATATGGATACATATTAGAGGCCGTGGTTTTCTTGCTAATTCGAATTTGGCAGGTTATACCATGTTTCTAAAACATTTTAATTAACTGGCGTAATCCACATACAACTCTTCCAAAATTTTTGCGCTTACAAATGTAAGCACATCTTTTGACAACTGACAGATGAGTGTAGTTATAATTCAGAGTAAACATCACATCTGTCTCTGAATTCTTGTACCAAAAAGTGACATTCCTTGTATCTAGTAGGTGTTCAATAAATTCTAAATGTCTGAATTATACCAAAAATCTTGAAGAACAGATGCATTCTTTTAGTTTATTGACAAATTTAGAAATCAATAAAAATAGTGAAAATTTAATGTCTCATATATGTGGAATTATACAATATTTGTCTTTTTTTGACTGGCTTATTTCACTTAGCATTATGCCCTCAAGGCTCCTCCCTGTTATAACAAGTGACATGACATTTCTTCTTCTTCTTCTTCCTCTTCTTCTTCTTCTTCTTCTTCTTCTTCCTCTTCTTTTAAATGTTTATTTATGTAAGGGGGGGAGGGGCAGAGAGAGAGGGAGACACAGAATCCGAAGCAGGCTCCAGACTCTGAGCTGTCAGCACAGAGCCCGATGCGGGGCTCAAACCCAGGAACCGTGAGCTGAAGTCGGATGCTTAACCGACTGAGCCACCCAGGCGCCCAACTTTCTTTTTTCTTAAGGCTGAATAATATTTCATTGTATTTATACATCGTATTTTCATTTTGTAGTTATCCACCTATGAACGTTTGGGCTGCTTCCACCTCTTAGCTACTGTGACTAATGCTATAATGTGTCGAAAGTAGTCAAGCGCATAGTTGAAGAAAGTATAATTGTGGTTTCCAGGGGCTTGGGAAAAGAAAAAGGGGAGTTCTACAGGTTTTGCAAGATGAAAAAGTGCTAGAAATCTGTTGAACAACAGTGTAAATATAATAGTTAACACTACTGTACTTAACATTTAAAAATGGTTAAGATGGTCTGGGGTGCCCGGATGGTTCAGTCGGTTAAGTGTCTGACTCTAAATTTTGGCTTAGGTCATGATCTCACGGTTCATGGGATGGAGCTCCACATAGGGCCCTCACTGAGGATGGAGACTGCTTGGGATTCTCTCTCTCCCTCTCTCTGCACCTCCCCAACTTGTGCTCTCTCTCTCTCTCTCAAAATAAATCAATAAACAAAAAGTGATTAAGAGAGTAAATTTTTTGTTGTGTGCTTTTACCATATTTTTAAAAAGTCTTATGCAGACATTTTTAGAAATCAAAATTTGAAGAGCATTCTTAAGTATAGCTGAGATTAAGGTTAAGGCAACCACCTGTGCTACCACCTGTGACGGTCTAATTTCAAACACAGCGATCTCTTCTTCCACGTGTTGACTTGGAAAACAATCTGACAGTGAAGCAGTATTGAAGAAGATGAGGATCAAGTATTGCTCTGCAGTTCAGATAGATTTTTCACGCTTTGAATGAAAGGATCCAATTTTGTGTTGACCTTTGGAGTAGCACACCATCATCTTAATAAATACCTGATCTCCATATTGCTGTCTTGTGCAGTCACGTTTCATTCAGCTGGAGATGTACTGAGCTGAGAGTAATATGAACTCAAAAGGAATTGCAGTAGTGCATACATATTATTGTAAAAAAATATTTTTTTTTCATAATTTAAACCCAATCTCTCTATACCATTTTGAAACGCTATCTAGAGTAACGGTGGTCTCACACCATTTCAGTGTTTGGCAGCATGTATTTTGAAGAGCATCTTTTGAAACTTGGTGATTCACCCAGTTGATCATCATGTTAGAATGGCTTATAATGGGTTTGTAGTTTTAAGGTTAAACTAATGCCAAATGACATGGCAAGGTGTACTGTCTTCCCCAGAACCTAAAAAAAATAATCATGTTACTTATTCAGTTGTAGAAATCGTCACATAAGAAATCACACGTGTCTATTGGGAAAAAGAGCAGGAAAACAGAGAATAATAATTTATGGAAATATAAGTCATTATGGAGTATTCTCCATATTAAGCATAGCACAAAATTAGGCACTTAATACAAACTCTGCTTATAGTGGCATGATAATCATTTGCTTACATTAATTTTCAAATATTTTTGACATATCACAGATGAATATTTGATTTGGACTCTGTTCAAAGTGCAAAGTATATCTTGATTAAAAGTAACGTTAAGAAACAGAATGTAAGTATTTACATCTAACGCCGTCAAGGACGACTTGGTGGAGGTTATTTTATTCCTGATAACAGAGGATGGAAGGAGTAACAGGGGACTCTTAAATCTATTAACTCAGTTTGCTGGTAAGGACTTGAAGGCCTACCTGGCTAGAAATTTGAATAACATTTAAGGAAGGGTCTGTTCAAGGAGGTCTGGCAACATCAAGGTGACCAGCAAGGATATTTCAATAGCCAGGACCTACCAAGAATGCAAAGCATTTTATACCACCCATAGGTATGTAGGGGCAAGAGAGAAATGAGAGGACAAATTCTGGTAGTTGTCACCTATGCTCTCTGATCTGTAACTCCCCTTGAATGAACCTTAAGGATAAGCCAATGGGCAAAGGCATAGGGGCTGATGCTCTTTGAAAAAGTCAAAATTCCTTTCTCTGCAGGACAATGAAAGGTGAATGTATGTAAGAAAAAGCAAATAAGGATTAATAATGAATATAATACTATTATTATATTCTTCTAGAGTATAATGACGTAATATTACATAATGACATTTTTCATCTCCATATCATTGACAAAGAATACCTAAGTAGTACAAGAACATTAGAGACAAAAGTTTAAAACAATTAGATTCTTTTGTCTTTTTTTTAAATTATTTTTGAGAGAGAGAGAGAGCATGAGCAGGGGAGACGGGCCGAGGGAGAGAGAAACTCAGGCAGGCTCCTTGGGCTTAGCAAGGAATCCTATAATGAGAGATCCTACGTGGGCCAGACCCTAGGATCCTGGGATCATGATCTGAGTGAGCCAAAATCAAGAGTCAGATGCTTAACCAACTGTGCCACCCAGGTGACCCTGGATTCTTTTGTCTTTAAGTTCACTGAGAAATGAATCATAGTAAGTACAGCATGTTGCATTTCAACTACCATAGGGAATACCATCACAGATTACAGGTTTCAAGAGGCAAATAATAAATGGTTCATATTGTAAGTGTTAAATATAAACAATCTGCAAAAACAAATTATTTCACATGAGACACTGGAGTTGTCAATGAAATATGTGAGAATGGTTTCAGATTCAAATACTGGATGTCTAAGAAGAAAGAAAAGGCTATAAGTTTTTGATTCCAAAATATGGCAAGAAGAGTAAAATACAGAATTTGAAATATTTTAAAATTATCTTCCAAATTTTATATTATAGAATTCACATGCCTATGAGATTTTTCTTAAAGATAACTATACAGTACTATATTTGATTTTCAATATTTTAACCCAGTTAAATCCCCAAATTAGAAGTTACTGGAATCAGAGAATGAGGATTGAAATAATTGTAGAAAGTTGAAAATATATATTTTTTCATTTCCCAACCCTTTATTATCAACAATCCATGTTCCCAAATACTCACCTTTATCCTACTGATATGAATTATATTGAACTATATTAATATTTAGTTAATAAAATAAATGATCTGGGGGGGGGGCTTGGTGGCTCAGTCGGTTAAGCATTTGACTCTTGATCTCTACTCAGGTCATGATCTCACAGTGAGTTTGAACTCCATGTGTAGTTCTGCACTGACAGTGAAGAGCCTGCTTGGGATTTTCTCTCTCTCTCTCTCTCTCTCTCTCTCTCTCTCTCTCTCTCTGTCCTTCCCCTACTTGCTTTCTCTCTCTCTCAAAAGTAATATATATATTTTTAGAAATGATTAGAAATAATTGCATAAGCTACTAGAAATGAAAACAGTGTTATAAGAGGAAATAACAGGGGCGCCTGGGTGGCTAAAGTGGTTAAGCATCCGACTTCTGTTCAGGTCATGATCTCGCCATTCCCTAGTCCAAGCCCTGCATCAGGCTCTGTTCTGACAGCTCAGAGTCTGGAACCTGTTTCAGATTCTGAAACAGTCTCCTTCTCTTTCTCTGCCCTCCCCTTGCTAGCACTCTGTCTTCTCTCAGAAATAAATAAACATTAAAAAAACTTTTTTTTAAAAGATGAAATGCTGTTTCATGTTAAATTCCAACAACTTTCTGTCTCTAAAAGTAAATGAATGTTAACACTGATACAACTCATTGGGAAGACATCAATATTTGTAGACCATTATTAAAGGCACTGAAGTAATAAGAAACTGAATCACACTCTTCATCTTTGTCATCTGTAAAATCTAGGGTTGCTTTAATTTAAAATATGTCATCCAGAAAAAAGGTAACTCTAGTATCATCATTGTCATTACAAGTTTTCATATTTTATATGTTCAATATTTTCTTGAAGTGTAAGTATTATTTAATTATTTGCAGAGAAAATGCAACAAATAATTTTACATGTACTCTGCTCACCTTCCTCTTTCCCCACGGAAGACGCTGCAAACCAAATGATCAAAACAATAAGGGTTAAAATATGTAGTAGCATTTTTTGAAAAGCATGGGTATAATGTAACTTATAACTTGACAGAAGCAGATAAAAGTCAAAAAACATTTACCAGAATATGAAAACTCACTAAGAAAAAAAGCAAGATGAATTAGCAAATATTAACCATTGTAAACAAACAAAGCATGGAGGAATTATAAAAAATATATAAGTAATTACAATAAACTTAAATGTATGTATTTTGCCACTAAAATGGTAGATATGTTTGATAGGTAAATGAATTTCTATGCTGTCTATCAGAGACAAATTAATGCAAAAACAGAAGAGTTATGCAAGGAAGAAGTAACAAATGTTGAAAAAATATTTAAATTATGATTTAACCCTAAAACTTTTTACACATATGAAACACCCAGAGCTACTTACAGAATGCTTTGTGGAAGAAAAAATATATATATGTAATAATTTTGATTCTTAGTTCAGGAAATTCCTTAAAAGTGGCCCATCAGACGTGTCTAGTAACTTGTCTCTTGGGCATATATGGAAGTTGAATGAAACTATTTTTTCCTTGTTTACAAAAAGGTATTTGCAAAAATTACTATTCTTGTTAATAACATGATGTGCCCATCCTTCCAAAAGATTACAGTGGCATGTGTTAATAAACAAACAAGACATACATTTGCCTACACAAAGAATTATGTGTCCTATCAGCTCCTTTCAGACTCTTTTCCATATGATTTAAGAAAATCAGAATTATTGAAATAATTCCACCCCTTACATACCCATTACTATAGTACATTGATATTTTCTCGGTGTTGCAAAATGAATATTAGAAAAAAATGTAAGCTAGTATTTTTACAGCTTGGGTAAAAAAATATTTACAATTTACAATTGACAATAGTCTCTTGTTTCTTGGTATTATATAAAATTTTCACGAACACTGAATTAGGGAATAATAAGCTATATGTCCTAGAGAAAGTGTGTGGATATATATGAAAAAAACCTGTAGATATATATGCACATATCTTACTCAGATTGTGATATTACATCCCCAAAACAACTCATCCTATTGCTGTTTGTTTTGCGAAAGAGAAAATGAAGTTCAGAAGTGACGTGTGATTTACCTGAGGATTTCTCACTCATAGTTGCCGGAGTTGTGATTTAAATCCTTCCCAACTAACAAAGTAGAGCTTCTTGCCCTCCACCACTTGTTTCCTCCCATCTTCATTGCCAAATCTCTGTATGAAACTGAACCAAGAAGGCAGAATATCACCCTGTTCATCCTCAGCTGGGACTGTGCCAGTCATTCAACTTCCTGAGTGGGGAAGCAGCCTGAGTATATGCTGAGCTATCACTCCCAACATTGTGTTATCTTATCAGGCAAAGGGTTTTTGCATATGCAGTTAAAGTCCCTAGTCAGTTAAGGATAAATTAATCAAAAGTGCTTTGGGCCCAACTAGCTCTGACCTAATCAGTTGAACATTAAAAAAGAATAGCCTGGAAGCAACAGAATTGATCTCCTCTTGTCCTTAAAGGAAGAGTCATTAGGAGTTCCACAGCTTCAAGGAACTAAATTCTGCCAACCAAGAGGATCCTGAACCCAGGGTGAGACCCAAACTCAGCTAACATCTTGAATACTATCCTGTGAGATCCTGAGCAGGGGATCATGGAAATTGAGGGATAGAAATATATATTGCTGTAAGATGTTAAGTTCATGGTAATTAGTTATGCAGCAAGACAAATGAAATGTACCCGCTTTTAAAAACAGAAATAGTCATGCTATTCAGTGGAAAAAATCTTCCTGGAATGTGATAATTTGATTTTAACTGCTTATGTGGCTTTAAGCAAGAGATTTAATTTCTCCAGGTGTAAAATAAGTTTTTACAATAGAAGTTTCCAAATCCCTTAAAGACTTAAACATTCTTTGAGATTAAAAAAAAAAAAAGAAGAAGAAAGGAAGAAAGAAAGAGAGAAAAGGAAAGAAGAGTGAGAAACATTGTCACATTTAAGGCAGGCAGGCATTTTCCAAGTAGTGTGCATTTCCAAGTATTAGTAGATTAATTAGTAGATTAGTAGATTATTGGAACAGCATTAACTATGTGATTAATTAAAATGGTAGTAAATTAATTTGATTATAGTGTGATTTAGCAAATATTTAAATATTTATCACACAAGCTAGATGATAAAGACAGACCAGCAGATAAGCAGTCACTTCTATCTTTATTGTGATTATTTACAGCGGGTAATACGTTGGATGAGCACTCAGTGGAGATGCAGAGAACCAAAGAAGGCTTTCTAAATGCAGGCTGATCAATGAAAATGTACAAAATAAAGATGGGGCACTGGGGAGCATGAGGGAGATTTCACACCAGGGGAAGCTGATACCCTAAAGTTCTCAGTTGTAAGTCAACTTTGTAAAAGTAAGAACTCACTGCTCCCTTTGATTTGAGCAAACAACTAGAATAGAAGAATACTGGGGTGCCTGAGTGGCTCAGTGGGTTGAGCGTCCAACTTCAGCTCAGGTCATGATCTCACACTCAGTGAGTTTGAGCCCCGCGGCTCTGTGCTGACAGCTCAGAGCCTGGAGCCCACTTCAGATTCTGTGTCTCCCACTCTTTCTGCCCACCCCACCATGCTCTGTCTCTGTCTCAAAAATAAATAAAAACATTGAAAAATTTTGAATACAAGAATACTCAAAGGAAAAACGAAAATAAAACAAAATTAAAAAAACACACCAAGACAAGATTATAAAAGGTCTTGTAAATAATTTTAAGGAGTGTAGGTCTTACCATAAACAATAATAATATTTTTAGATGTTATTTTGGCATGTGTTGCTTGTTTTTTTTTAATTTTTTTTTTCAACGTTTATTTATTTTTGGGACAGAGAGAGACAGAGCATGAACGGGGGAGGGGCAGAGAGAGAGGGAGACACAGAATCGGAAACAGGCTCCAGGCTCTGAGCCATCAGCCCAGAGCCCAACGCGGGGCTCGAACTCACGGACCGCGAGATCGTGACCTGGCTGAAGTCGGACACCTAACCGACTGCGCCACCCAGGCGCCCCTGTGTTGCTTGTTTTAATGAACTCTCCATGTTAGGAAGAATTATTAGTGGATTGTAAATCTATATACAACAAAATAAATTATTTTACTAATATAGCTGCAGATATCTGTGAAATGATAGATTACTAAAGATCAGGGATTAATCTACTTTAATAATTTATATATCAGGAGATGTGTCCTAGAATGAAGTCAGTGATAGTAGGGATGGAGAAGAAAGAAGGCATTGAGGAAATAATGAAAAAAATTGATGACAGAGTGGATAGTTATTGAATTATCAAGACATGAGAGAAAGAAATTAGCCCTAGTTTACTTAACTTGTAAATAAGACAAAAATTGGAAAAGTGTAGGCAAGTCAAAGCATAAAAGACTCTTAAAAACTGAGAACAAACTGAGGGTTGATGGGGGGTGGGAGGGAGGGGAGGGTGGGTGATGGGTATTGAGAAGGGCACCTTTTGGGATGAGCACTGGGTGTTGTATGGAAACCAATTGGACAATAAACTTCATATATTGAAAAAAAAAAGGAAAAGTGTAGGCAGATTTAGAGACAAGGTTTATCTAGTTTAGAACATGATTGACTTGAGGTTCCTTTGGAACATTTAAGTCAAGCATTTAAACGCTTTTACATAGAGTGCACAGCGTGTCAACAATTTACTTAGTATTTCCTCACAAAGGGGTTTGAGACTGAGCCACTTAATGTTTCTAGCAAGGCCAGGGTTCCCAGAGCAGCCAAAGTTGGGTCCAGGGAGAGGGGAGAATTTACATGTTTCTGGACACGACACCCATACAAATTGGCCTCTAATTTAAATGCCTAAAGGGTAAACATTTAATTCAATACCCAATATGTGTGTTAGGAGAGAGCAAAATATGTGTTTTTTTGTTTCTTATTTTTGCTACAGGCTCAAGACTTGCCAGGATGTTTGTACAGACCCAGGACTTAGGTTCTGATGACACACTGGGAAAGAAAGTGGCTTCAGTCCCTTGGGTAAAACAGAAAGTGAACACAGTGAAATCTGGGACAGAGAGTTCCGTGTGTGCTCATTATATCAGGCATGGAATGTTTCGTTTATATGTTGCTGCTTAATAAACCATCCTAAGACAGGAATTAAAACAACCATTTAATTTTGTTCACCACACAGCAAAATTTAGGAAGGGATTGCTTCGCCATTAATCTCCGATTGACCTGCCATCACTGAGGCGGTTAGGGTTGGAGTTTCCTCATCCGAAACGGCTTCTTCACTTTCTTGGTAGAAACTGAGTATCCACTGATCTTTCCATCCACATGGTGTCTGCTATTCCGTGCCTTGTTCAGGGGCTTGAGCTTCTCACAGTCTGGGGTTCTCAGGTTGGTCACATTTTTTCTATGGAGGCTGTTTCCTCAAAAGCTGGCACTGAGGGACGCCTGGGTGGCTCAGTTGTTTAAGCATTGACTCTTAATTTCAGCTCAGGTCATGATCTCACAGCTGTAAGATTGAGCCTTGTGTTGGGCTCTGTGGTGAGAGCACAGAGCCTGCTTAGGACTCTCTCTCTCCCTCTCTCTCTCTCTCTCTGCCCCCTCCCAGTTGTGCTCTGTCTCTCTCAAAATAAGTAAATAAACATTGTATATATACATATGTATACATACATGCATATATATATATACATAAATATACATATATATACATGTATGCATATATATATATATATATGTATATAAACCTGGCATTGAGAGAGTGAAAGGAGAAAAACCTAATTCAAGGATACTTAATACATAAATATGAAATATAAAATACATAATGCATATGTCCTTTATTATATGAAAAGTAAATATATCTAATTTCAGAAAGAGTTTGAGAGTCGAATCGTTTTGAATAATAACCTAAAGAATATGAAAGGTGGAAACCCTGTACAAAACAAAAGCATAATTTGTTATATAAAGATGATCATTAGAAAATAATATGAGTATCCAAAATGGTGCCAAAACTAATTTGTAAATGTTTAAGACTAGAGATGCTAAATGTTTATGTAAGATAAAGCCAGACAAGTAAATTTTGAGGAAGATCCACAGGAATTTATTTTTTTACTGATTTTAGTAACTTGTGGGTTTACTCATTCCTCTTTTTGTCTTAATATACATATTTCTCCACAGGAATTGGCTAACCATTGTTTAACCTACTTCTGTTAGCCAGAAAAATAAAGGACAATGTTTTCAAATAATGGGCTGAAGCCAGTGTGTATGCAGGTATGTATTCGATGATTTATCTTCTTAGATTGCCATTCTACATCAATTATTTGGCTTTGGTGTTATTTCTGAGCTTTGCTTTTATTGTTGTGATTGATTGATTGATTGACAAATTTATTTATTGATTTTGAGAAAGAGATAGAGGGCAAGTGACCACAGGTGGGATTGGCAGAGAGAAAGGGAGAGAGAGAATCCCAAGCAGGCTGTCAGCAGGACTCAGGGCTAGATCTCATGAACCATGAGATCATGACCTGAGCTGAAATCAAGAGTCGGATGTTTAACTAACTGAACCACCCAGGCGACACTATTGTGTGTTTTTTCTTAATTTGACTCTGACACAGAAGACAAAACTGAAATTTCTCTTCTTTACCAGGCACTAAATGTAAATTATCATTTATTTCAGGTGAGTTATTTCCCTTATAAAGTTGGTAACAGAAAATTCCTTTATTTCTTTAAAAAGTGACAATTTTTTAGCTGTGTAAAAACAATTCATTGATGTAAGGGAGATTTACATACCCAATGAAAACATTGTTTCCCAAGGTTATCTAGATGACAGTTGCTTCATTATTCCCTGGCAACAGTACTCTCCCAAAATGCTACTGAAAACACTTCAGGTATTAAATAAACTCTTACCCACTCTTCTATAGTGACAGGATGTATGATATCATATATATGAAACTCAGCTGAGAAATCACTAATAATAATTCATTGCATTGTTCTCTTTCCCCTTATTGCATCTTGTTATCTGTGGCCATAACATATGCACACATTCTTACAGTCTATATCAAACTGTAAAGGAAACATTTAGGAAATATGCAGGTACTTTGTAATACTGTTTCATCAATGATGAAAGTATGAAACCAAGAGCAAACAGATCTTTCAATTCTCAAAAGCGCCTCTGTTTTATTGATGATATGGAAGTGGAGTAAGAAGAGATTGAGTACTAATGTATGCAATCAACCTATTCTATTTACATATTTTTTCAGCTATGCTAACATATGATCAAGTGTACATGTCAGAGTGCATTTTCTGTTTTTTTTTTTCCTTAGGAAAAACTATAAACATAAATTTTCTAAGCTAAAAATGAAAACGTCACTTTGCATTTGGAGAAGACAAATATACCTTCAAAATGTACCGAGGACTTGCTATTTCCATAACACTGAGTGAGTTTCATTATATCCTAACTCTTTATGAAATACACAATTACTGAGTTTTTTGTTTGTAGTTGTTCCAGATCTAAGGATTGAGAAAGTAATAAGTCAAACCTTCAGCATAAAACAGATCATTCTATTCAGGCTAGATGTGCAAAACCTCACCACCATCCATGCCAATACCACCATTATTTTCTCTCCATATATATGCAGTATATTCATCAGAATGCCTATTCTCACCTACCACCAAAATGAATATTACACATAGTATATGTATTTGATTAGTACCCACCTATTCCCATCTAACTTTCATGAGAAAAGAAACTTAGTTCTGAAAAACTTCTTTTATGAAGTTATTTTTAGAATACAGTTAGCTACATTCTTGCGGACCCGATAACAAAGTGAATGTAACTGTGGAGCAAATTTAGTGCAAGAGTAAACTATAACTTTGTCTTCTGGTCCCTGTAGTTACATCCATTTGGCTTAACTGATGCTAGCTGTGGCTCCTGTGGTCAGTTCCTGCAAGTTCAGCCTCACATTGACAATCTTGCCTCAAGTACACTCCGTTTGTCTTTTCACATTTTGTCACAGGGCTTTCTTTGAACCCACGGAAAACTACTCATCGCACAGGAAAACACAACTTGGAACCTGAGACTTAGTATCCTCAGAAACAAACTTCCTTATGATTAGCATATTCAGTTTTCCTGAAATTTTTATTGGGGAATAGATTTATATGGAAATAAAAACATCTTCATTGTTTGGGAAGGAAAATATATTGCAGATAAGAATATTAAATATGAAGTTAAAGAACAGAGTTGATGTTCAGTCTTCCCTAAAGTAAGTCTTCAAATAAACCCAAACAAAAAATTTCCTCTAATGTGACTGGGCTATTAGACCCTCCCATAGCTGTTGAAAGATGGTAGCAAAACTTGTATTCTTTAAAGGATGTAATCCTTGGGGCGCCTGGGTGGCGCAGTCGGTTGAGCGTCTGACTTCAGCCAGGTCACGATCTCGTGGTCCGTGAGTTCGAGCCCCGCATCAGGCTCTGGGCTGATGGCTCAGAGCCTGGAGCCTGTTTCCGATTCTGTGTCTCCCTCTCTCTCTGCCCCTCCCCCGTTCATGCTCTGTCTCTCTCTGTCCCAAAAATAAATAAACGTTGAAAAAAAATTAAAAAAAAATAAAATAAAGGATGTAATCCTTAATATTTTTAACTTGGGCATTATTAGAAGAAAGCATATCACTTGATTATACATTTATATTTCAGGTAACTTGGAGAAATGGTTATTCATCCACATGGAACTTCATGACCTGATTTGTTATTTATATGATACAAGTGACACATGAAACATTTATGTAACATTAACTGAATACTCTCTCTATGAAAAATATATACAAATAAAGAAGATGAAGTATTTTTATAGCACACTATGGGAACATTTTACCTAAAATTGGTTTTCAAAATTAAGATCTGAAATGCCCTAGTAAATCACTTCTCCATAACTTTAGTGCCATATGCACATCTATACACATAATTACTGGTAAGTTTTAAAACTTTTTTAACTTGTTGTTTTTACTTGGATGTGTAGTTAGCATTTTACACAATCTTTCCTAAGTGTTTAAGTTTGTAATTCAAGTCTCATCATGTCAAACTCTGAAAGCAATACATTAAAGATGTGAATACACATTTTGTTTAAATATTTCAAGTAACATGTGGCTACAAATACTCTTCAAATTTGTTGGTAACAGTTCTCCATGTTCTTTTGGTCTCTATGGTCTTCATGGCCTCTGTGCCTCTTGAGAGGAAGTAACGCCTGCCTTGGTCTGGGCTGTCATTCAAAGGATTTTTTCAAAGTGAACCATCTTGGAAGATAGACACAGTGTCTCCAAATAGAGCAAATCATAGTTTCAAATAAAATAAAAATAAAGCCTATTTAGAAGCAAAATGTATGCTGGTTAATATCTTATGATGGTTAATTTTATGTGTCAACTTGAATTGGCCATAAATGCCCAGGTATTTGGTCAAACATTATTCTGGGTATGTCTGTGAGAGTATTTGTGGAGGAGACAAACATGTGAATCAGAATGGAACAACATCATCTGCTTTCCTGATTCCCCAGCATGTAGACTCATCCTGTAAGTCTTGGGATTTGTCAGCCACCATAATTATGTGAGTCAATCTTTACAATAAATCATAAGTCACTCTGTCTATACCTATATCTAATCTTCTATTGGTTCTGTTTTTCTAGGGAACTCTGATGAATATACAGTTCATTTTAAAAGATTCATGTTCCCTAAACTTGGGGTTTGTCTCCTGGAATTCCCTTCATTGTGTGTATACAGGATCATTTGGTCCTCTTCATGTCTCCCTGAGGGACTTAGAACTTGAGGAACTGATACAAATACTGATACTGTGTCTACTGTTATTTCAGGGAATAATAAAGTCATTTGTCTCTGACCTAGGAGTTCCAAGTATTCTGTCAGAATCTATGATATTGTAGAAAGCTAACTTGTTAGTTTGCAGATATGGGAAAAAAACCTCAATTCTTGCATAAATGTTGACAAAATTTTACTTAGAATTTATACTTTTATAACATTGAGAAAAATAAATAAATCTAATACTCATTCTTAGCTTATGTACTTATGTGCAGTGCATCATGACTATTTTGCAACCAAGAGTCTAACAGTTAAATTTGATGATTTGGGGACCCCTGGATGGCTCAGTCAGTTAAGAGCCTGACTCTTGGTTTCACCTCAGGTTATGATCTCACGGTTGTTGAGTTCGAGCCCTGCATCGGGTTCTGTGCTGACAGTTAAAGAGCCTGCTTGGGATTTTCTCTCTTCTCTCTTTCTGCCCCTCCCTGCTCACTTTTTCTGTTTCTCTTTCAAAAAAAAAAAAAAAAACAAAACTCTTAAAAAACTTAAAAAATAAATTTGATGATTTTATTCTGTAGAGTATATTTATAATTCCTGTATTAAAATAATCACACCACCCTTACTAATGACAAAAGAAAGTTGTACTTATTTCTCCATTTTCATTGACCAACAGTTCAACTTGAGATGATTTATTCTCTTATCTCTTTTCCTTTCTCTTCTTTTCTATATCATTGTTCATTATGTTTTCCTCTGTTCAGGAGGCTAGACGACGAGGGTAAGACTGTAATCGCCACAACTCCTACCGTCACACCTGAGAACCAGTCCAGTAGTCAGAAAGCAAGAGGGAAGCAGGCCATCTAAAACACGCTAGAGTTCCACCCAATGTATAGAGTAGCAGCTCTGAAAGAAGGGGTCAGTATACTTATTAATGATGATTCCTTTATTAAACTTTACTTTAATACAATTTTTAGAACAGTTTTAAATTAAAAAAAATAATGTTTATGTTTGAGAGAGAAACAGAGGGTGAGTGGGGGGAGGGCAGAGAAAGAGGGGAACAAAATCCCAAAGTGGGCTCTAGGCTCTGAGCTGTCAGCACAGAGCCTGATGCAGGACTTGAACTCATGAACCATGAAATCATGATCTGAGCTGAAGCTGAATGCTCAGCCAACTGAGTCACCCAGGTGCCCCCAATTTTTAGAAAAGTTTCAGATTTACAGAATTATTGCAAAGATAGTATAAATAGTTCCTGTATAACCAATACTCAGTTTCACCTATTATAATCATTTAACTAATTATGGTAAATTTCCCATAACTAATGAGCCAATAACACCACTTTACTATTAACTGAAGTCCATACCTTACACAAGTTTCCTCATCTTTTCCTTAATTTCTTTCCTTTCCCACTTGGATCTCATTCAGGGTACCACATTACATTCAGTACTCATGTGACCTTGATCCTCTTGGTTGTGACAGTTTCTCAGCCTTATCCTGTTATTTGTGACCTTGATGATTAGTAGATTACTGGTAAAATGTTCCTGAGTTGGTGTTTGTCTATGTTTTACTCATGATTAGACTTTATGTTGTGGGGGGTCTGAGTGGCTCAGGCAGTTGGGTGTCTCACTCTTGATTTCGGCTCAGGTCATGATCCCAAGGTCATGAGATCGAGCCTAGCATCAGGCTCTGCACTAAACATTAAACATGGAGTCTGCTTGGGATTCTCATTCTCTGTCTCCCCGCCCCCCCCCCCAGCCCATCCTCCTCTCTCTGTCTCTCTGTTTCTCTCTCTCAAATAAAAATAAAATAAAACTTTATATTGTAAGCTGAATAATAGCTATCCAAAGATACTAGGTCTTAACCACTGAAACCTGTAAATATCATCTAATAAAGAGAAAATTCTTGGCAGACATGATTATGTTAAGGATCTTGTCATGGGAAACTATCCTGGGTCTCTTTTACTGACAAGAAAAACTCACCAAAACACACAATAAACAGTATGATCAGGTTCTGAATACAGTAAAATCTTGGTTTGTGAGCAAAATTTGTTTCAGAAACATGCTTGTCATCCAAAGCACTTGTATATCAACGTGAATTTCCCCATAAGAAATCATGCAAATTCAGATGATTCATTCCACAACCCAAAAATATTCATATAAAAATGATTCCAATACAGTAACTAATACAAAATAGTAAAGAAGATACAATATATAAGGAGAAATAAATGAATTAACCTGCATTTACCTTTGAAAAGCTTCGAGCTGGTGTGAGGGAGACAAGAGAGAGGAGTGTTACTGTGTAGGATGACTTTCACTAACACTAATGGAATCACTGCTATCTACTGCCTCAATGGAATCTTTTTCTTTTTGTGCGATTTTAACAAGGAACCTATCCAATGACCTAGAAAGCAAAGCTTTCCTAAGCTCACCCTTGTGTGGAAAAGCAAAGGGCTGTCCATAGGTGCTCTGAAGTAACAATAAATACACTAGTGCCAGATGTTGGCATCTTCCGACATTCTGAAAAATCACTGATTTCTGCCAAACACTGTGGCCTGAGACCGAGCATCTGAGCATGGGAGACAATCACCCACAATCTCTCAGTGAAAGAGAGAGAGAGTCTGAGAGAGAAGAACCATTGCTCAGCTGTGATCATGTGATGTTCAGCATCACGGACTACTTGTATTGCAAGACATCGTTCATTTATCAAGTTAAAATTTATTAGAAATGTTTGCTAGTCTTGTGGAACACTCATGGAACAAGTTACTTGCAGTCCAAGGTTTTATTGTATTATATACAGGGTACTACTTTATTTTAAAAGGGTAGGTGAGGGGCGCCTGGGTGGCGCAGTCGGTTAAGCGTCCGACTTCAGCCAGGTCACGATCTCACGGTCCGGGAGTTCGAGCCCCGCGTCGGGCTCTGGGCTGATGGCTCAGAGCCTGGAGCCTGTTTCCGATTCTGTGTCTCCCTCTCTCTCTCTGCCCCTCCCCCGTTCATGCTCTGTCTCTCTCTGTCCCAAAAATAAATAAATGTTGAAAAAAAAAATTAAAAAAAAATAAATAAAAGGGTAGGTGAAAAAACACATACTTTCATTTGCTTGTGATATTTAGGGAAAAAAAAAAGAAATGGTAAATACTATGCACATGGGAGTGAGTGAACAGAAAAGGAGAGAAAAAGGTGAGGGTAGGTGCATAACTTCGCAGTTTATTCTCCTTTGTATATTGTGATATAAATTATGCTTGCATTCAGGAAAGAATACTTTATATTTCAGAAAAATACCCAGAATAAATAGTGAAACAATGATAAATATTCACTGGAATCTACCATGAGTCAGCTATTGCTCTAGGTATTTGGAGCAAAATGGTGAAAAATGGACAGAAGGGAGGTTGGGTCTTTTGGAACCAAGGTTTTATTATTATTATTAACTTACGGGTTATTTATGCTCACTGATAACTCTTCTATCAACATTTTTTAATCTTATTTTTACCTCTTATTATACAATTCTTTTTTTTTTAGCCATCTTGGAATTAGTTATTCAATATGATGAAATGTTTTGAGAGGCTGGATATAGTGATTATCTAGAGGTGTTATTATTGCCATTCTTCATTAAGCTAAGAAAACAAGAATTTTATATTTGTTTTTTATCCCAGAGATAGTCTCACTTTCTGCCCCATTTATTGCTCAGCTTTACAAATACGCATTGACAAGAATCAGGAGTCTTTCTCACTGACACATTATGTACCTGACAAAAATCAGTGGGGGATGATGATAGCTAATTTTAATGAGTGGCTTTCTACTTTCCATGGATGACCTATAAATCATGAATTAAGAGCTAAGAGTTGAGGAACACTTGCGTGACTCAGTCTGTCAAGCATCCGACTCTTGGTTTTATTTGACTCAGATCATGGCCTCAGGGTTTCATGAGTTCGAGCCCTGTGTCAGTCTCTGCACTGGCAGCATGGAGCCTGCTTGGGATTCTCTCTCTCTGCTCTCTCTGCCCCTCCCCCACTTGCACTGTCTCTATCCCAAAATAAATAAATAAGCTTTAAAAAAACTTTTAAAAAAAAGAGCTAACTGTTGACATACGGAACACAATAAACTCTCCAACTCACTAGTAAAATTTGAACTGGACAAAAAAATCTAGTGGGAAAACACACCTTGCAAAGAGATTATAAAATGATACATTTTTTGAGTAGGTATCTCCACATAGACGTATTATCATACACCTTATAAAGTTATTAATATTGAAATATGTCTATTTTATTAAACAGAGAACATACAATCTCAGCATTCAATCAAATATATAAAAAAATAATGCACTTATTCAAAGTATTTGTGACACAGTCTTAGATTAAGGGAAGATGGCCGCTAACTTCAGGTAGCATTGGAATTGACAGGTGTATTCCCACTGTCCTTTAGTTCCCACCCTTAAATGGGTTATGAGAGTATGAGAACATGCACGTGTACCTTTGGCCTTAAGAAATAATTTACTCTTGGGGCTCCTGGGTGGCTCAGTCGGTGGAGCGTCCAACTATGTTTCAGGTTTGTGAGTTCCAGCCCCGCGTGGGATTGCTGACAGTGTGGGGCCTGTTTGGGATCCTGCCTCTCCTTCTCTCTCTGCCCCTTCCCAGCTCATGCTCTCTCTCTCAGAAATAAATAAAACATTAAAAGAAGAAATAATTTACTTTTTAAAATTGTATTTCTCAATCAGAAAGGTATAATCATGTAGAGATACAAATGAGGTAATACTTTGTAAATAAATAAGTATTTATGAGAAAAAAAATGGATCTGGTAAAGGAGGGTGAAAGATCTGTGTTCTGATTTATTTTATATGACGACCGAGCTGCCAGATAAGATACCAGACTCCACTGGAGATATGCTTGTTGATCTGGGAAGAGAATTTAAGTAAGGGATTATTCATCATGTTGATTAGTCCAAATGAGTGAGCCTTACAAATAAAGTAACCATAAATAGGCAAGCACAAAAGGAATACCTTTATCTTATTTGGCTGCAAGTATACGTGTGTGTTTTAGGAAAAGTTCTTTTACCTTTGGCCGGGTCAGCAGGGGAATGTATGTATCTACCGTGACCATACTTCAAAGTCTTAGTTGTCAATTGTGAGCTGGCTGATATCTGAAGCAAATTATAATTCATAAATATTCCACTATTTTCAAAAGTTTTAGTGTAGAGTGAATCTGAATTCAATCTCTCTTTAAATGCAAATTCTATGCCAATTTAGTGAGAACCTGCTGTAAACAAAGTGTTATTTTAAGGACTGTTGGGGAAACAAAAAATAAAGGAGACATCATATTCTTAACATACTATTCCCTAGGTGAAATAATATATTTAAATAAAACAGTAATTAAACCCTTTAGTTAATTGCCTTTAGTTTTTCAAATGAAGAGTAAACGTGCTTTCATGCTTATAATTGCTACAACTTTATATGTGAGGTTCAAGTTTTAAAAACTGAAAAATTTTTAGATTAAATTTCAATACATTTTATAAAAATCCTGCTGCATTTAAGTGAATTTGTGCAAAGTGGTGTTGGCAAACATGGCTTGTATATTGTTTTTATGTAACTTTCATTTACATGAGAGTAAGCTTCTACTAGCTCAGTTTTCCTGCAACTGCTATGAGCTGACTGAAATACCTGTTTTTCCTCATCTCCATTTCTGTGTGTCCTAGAAGAATTGCTCTTCTTGCAAGAGCAAAGGCAGGATAATGCTCTTAGTGTACTTAGAGTAAGGATGGGCACACCAGGAAAGGGAGATTTCAGACCATTCTTTTCATCTCTTTTGTAACAGTGTCCTCAGAAGGCAGAGTATATAAAGATAATAAATATCCTTCAAATTATTACCTTCTAAATCTGTCCTGTCAGCTAAAGCTGGAAATTTCTTCTAAAGACGAGAAAAAATATTACTCTCAGACCTAAATATCAAAAGCCTTAGATTACAAATGCCGTATTGTGGAACATCTTGAATGAATTGAGAAATAAATTATTATTGCTCTAAGATAAGAATGCAGTATGTAAGTGTAAGTGTGAGTAAGTAAGGGTGAAAGGTGGGCAGTAATCTCAAAACACAGGAAGTAGAGGAATCAACAGAATTTTGAGACCAATTAGGTATGGAAAGTAAAGGAAAGGTATAATGAAGTACGATCCATGTTTCCATCATGGCTAACCACTCGGACAATATTTTCTAGAAATAGAATTTAAAAAAAGAGGAGGTATGTAAGCATTAGTTGTTTCAAATACTTGTATAGCAGACTTATATGCTTAGTAAATTTAATGCTTAATAAATAGTTGCGTACAGAGAAACACCGGAAGTCATTTATTTATTAAGTTAGCAATTTAGTTCAAATATTTTCCAAATATTTTATTGAACGCTTACTATGTAGCAGGCATGGGTTTTGTTTTGAGGAATAAATGGAAAATGGAGTCATCAATTCTCTTCTATTTACATTGCTTGCCTACTCGGCGATATTAATAGAAATCAAATCATCACCCTAAGATACTTGTGGGAAGTGCTGTGAGTGAAAAGCATACATGGTATTGACAGTTTGTAGCTGAAGGAACCCAATCCAGTGTGGAGGGAAGAAGGGTACGGGATGCCTCTCCTTTTCCAGAGAAAGTGGTATTTCATCCGTGCTTGGAACAGGATCATAGCCTATTCAGTGGATCTGCTTTGTGGGGAGGTGGAGAAGGAGGTACAACACATTCCACACAGAGAGAACCGCACTTGTTACGATGTGTGCCTGGGAAAAAGAAAACAGGGTGCACCTGATAAACTGCAAGGAGACTCAAAAGCGAGGGGGTAGAAAGTGACAAAATAAAGAGGCAATGAAGGCTGGAGCATGTGGAGACATGTAGGCTCCAGTCTCAGTTGTATTCCAACATGTGCTTTTGATAGAGAGAGCAATACTCACAATCGCAGGTTATAAATGTCAGAAACTGTAATGGGAGTAGGTCTCACCCCAAACTCATCATTTGTAATCAAGTTTTTTTTTCTGGAGAAAACTAGAGAATTCCCTCCCCCTCTTTCTACATTTTCAAATAATACTTAACCCTTTTTGCTTAAAATCATATGTATGACTCTTTAAAAGGTGTTCTAAAAATATGAATTCTTTCTGCATGTTCAGCCAAAAAAAAGAATTAAAATTTGATGAATGACAGGTGAAAAAGTAGGGATAGTTAAAACAACTAAAGAAAGATTTTTAAATACCTACTTAACAAGTTCATATATTTTATTTAAAACTACATCTGTAGGGGCGCCTGGGTGGCACAGTCGGTTAAGCGTCCGACTTCAGCCAGGTCACGATCTCGCGGTCTGTGAGTTCGAGCCCCGCGTCGGGCTCTGGGCTGATGGCTCAGAGCCTGGAGCCTGTTTCTGATTCTGTGTCTCCCTCTCTCTCTGCCCCTCCCCCGTTCATGCTCTGTCTCTCTCTGTCCCCAAAATAAATAAACGTTGAAAAAATAAAAATAAAAAAAAAATAAACACAAACAAAAAAAAAACTACATCTGTAAAGGAATGCTGTAAATCATTTACTTAAGTTGTCACTTAGACAACTGTCTATGAAACATGACTTAACTAGTATGTTTGGTCAGAGTGAGCACTGCATATGTGCTTTAGGTGTAAGATGTAATCATTTTCTCTTTTTTTCAAAAACTATTTTATGCTTCTTTTATACCATCCAACCACCTTCTACAGAAGGAATGACATATGGCTGTACTTTAACCAAAAGAACTACTACCAACCTAAAATTGTCTAGTATTAAACTTTTACAGGAATACGTACTCAAGACTTGTTAACTGACAACTGTATAGAATGTATTTTCATGTTACTTAATTCAAAACCAAAAAGCGAAGAGAAATCAAGCAAGACTAAATTATTTTTTTCAACTTCTTATTCACACAGCTAATATGTACACAGAGCTAACTCCCCATCCAATTCTTCTTCATTTCATTTATTTTCATTCACTTGGTGAGGCAATATTTACTGAGAGGTTTCTACATGCTGAGGACTGTCACTGGTGTAGATGGTTCTACTCTGATAGAGGTACAGGAACTAATGAATAATTTCACACAGTGACAAATTCTATGAGGAAAAATCCATTATAGGAATGTGAAAGAGCATAATGGAGGGCCTAACCTGAGCGCCCTTATAGCGCCCTTATAGCACCCACCACCTTATAGGGGGTGTCAGGGGAGGCCTCTCTTGTGATCTTCTGAGTTGAGATCAAGCACCAAGAAACAAGCACCCTCATGAAGATTTGGGAAAGAATATTCCAGGGAGGTAGTACAAACATCCACTGTTCAAGGAACACAAGTAAAGTGAATGTAACTAGGATATACTGAGCTATTGAGTGGTCTGAGGTCGTGAGGAATCTGATTGCGGAGGCATTTGGATACCTCCATTGGGAATGTGGACCTCCTTGAAGGGCCATGTTGACTCCGATGCAGGGAATGAACATAGGGTGACAAAAGTGAGAACAGGAAAAACAATTAGAAGGCTATTATTTTGTCCCTAAAGAGACAATAGGCTGTTCTTTTAGAAATTTAAATTCCTATAAAACCCCAAAAAATGTAGAATAGGTAAACCTAAAAATTTTTTCTCAAAAAAAAAAAAAAAAAGATTGTCTTTGAGTGTTTTCTTAAGTTTCATGTTACTAAGTGCTATGTCCTGAATATCTTTGAACAAATTGTGGCAATTAAATAAGAGAGAAGATTTATTATAATTTACAAATCTGAAAAAAAATCCAAACACTGCTGTTTAATTAGTGAAGAAGATATGTATGCTCAGAACATACTTATATTTACAAGAAAGTAGAATTTATTTAAATGGTATATATCATAACTCATGTTTAAAAATTCAAGCTGTATTTCAAGTATATATATAGTTTGGGATTATTGCTTACTTTGCACACTTAACTTTTATCTGTAGAATACTAAGAAGGTACCATTTTGTTTACATACACAGATGTTGCTAATCGCATTTGGGAATGCAATGTGAGCTATTATGCTAGCTAAACTTTCTCTGCATTATTTGTTTCTAGCATCATGGATCTCTGTGCTTTAAATGTTATCCTATTTTACATCACAGTTACTATGCTCTGCATTAATGTAATTATTATAACTCACATCATAAATTACTCATGCTTCATAGGTACATTTATAAAAATTATTTGGTATTTGGTCCCTTTTTTCTTATGTTTTAAATAATTAAAGACTGAGCTTAAGAATCTTTTGGGTCATAACTTTGCCATGTTATATAATTTTAGTAAACCTTTAATTACAGATTTTCAGAAACAGGAAAGTTTTGAAACAAAAAATGTGTGAAAAATAGAGTTTATTGGCTCATGTGAATTGTTTTTTAAATCCATCTAATTTTTAAGTGAATTATTTGTCCTTGTTCAATAATATTATTTCTAGTTTTTAATTTACAGGTTATGGGGGGGTATGTTAAGTTGTAAAATTCCAAAGCTTCAAATAACAATCAAAGCCAAAGTTACTTTTTTGACTTCAGAAAATGTATTCAATTATAGAATACTTATTACTCAACAAAAATCTTAAATTACTATTTGATTTGGATAATAAATCTAATTTATTTATTATAACTCATGAAAGGAACTGGGTAAGCCTATGATCCTTCTTCCTAGCTAATGATATCTACAATAAAGGAGATTTGCAGAGCTTTAAAAGCTCTTACCAATTACAGGTGTAGAAACACAGAATTATAAATTACATGTATTTCATTTATTTAAAGGTCAAAAGGAAGTCTAAGTAATAGCTTCTCATATTCTCCCAATGGCCACCAAAAATTTAGCTTGTATTTTTCCTCTGTTCAGTTACATTTAGAAAGGGAGTTTAAAAATGAAAGTTGTTGATTTCTTCTAATAGATACTGTCCCAACTAAGTTGTTATATAATACATAACAGAAATATCACAAAATATGTAGTTGGAAGAAGACACCATAATTCTGCAACTTATCAATTTAATCAATTTTATCATTTTAAGAACATATCAGTGGGTGTGCAGGAATTAGCCAGTTAGAGAGCTATAAGCAGGTCATAAAATCATTAAGAATTCTAAATGCATTAGTTCAAAGTCATTCGATTATGATAATCAGAGAAAGTATTTACTTCGGATCAGATCTTTAGATGCAACATATTGTTACTATTTCATTGTCTTTCCTGTCCCACTACTTCTTACTTTTTTCTTTATATAAATAAGATTTTGGATAAATATTATCAATGCTACATTATTGCTTTTATTATGTATTATTAGACTTTTCAAAGTTTAATTTTCAAATTTTCTTTCTATGTTTCAATCCTGAATAAACATTTTGATTTAACTTTATTTTTTTTTTAATTTTTTTAACATTTATTTATTTTTGAGACAGAGACACAGAGCATGAACAGGGGAGGGGCAGAGAGAGAGGGAGACACAGAATCTGAAACAGGCTCCAGGCTCTGAGCTGTCAGCACAGAGCCCTACGCGGGGCTCAAACTCTCGAACCGTGAGATCATGACCTGAGCCGAAGTCGGACGCTTAATCGACCAAGCCACCCAGGCGTCCCTATAAACAACTTTTAAAAACATGAAAATTGCAGATGAAAGGAAAGCAGATATTACCATATGCCTGCAGAGAGGATTAGAGTTTGACAATTTTGTTGGTATAATTTTTTTTATGAGCCAAATTGAAGAAGGAATAAGAATCAATTTACCATTGCAGGAAATGGACTGTTGAGTTAATGAGATAAAGTATTTTGGATGACATTGGTTATAATTTATTTCCCTGAAGATTCAGTTCAGTGGAATTTATAATTTATAGCAATTTATGTCAGTCCCTGGCAGCAATATTCTTTGTCGTGTCTTCAGGGGTGTTTCCTTGCAGTGACAGATCATGGTATGCTATACAGATTGTAGCATAAACCAAAAGGCCTCAGTTTTGTTTTCAAATATCTCCGTAAGTCAAAGGCAGAATTCTACATCGAGGTACAAATAGTGTTCATGTTTTCTTTTCATGTACGTTGTACATTTGCTTTCCTTGTTTTGTTACAAGAATGGATTAAACTTAATGGTTGTGAGATACTTTCTCCCCTTTTGCACCAGTAAAATGAACCTGGAACATTGTTATCAGTTTCTCTATCCTGTTGGTAGGAAGTCATCTAGGACCTCAAAGCCAGAATTTTTTTTCTTTGTTTTAAAAAAAAAAAAATTAACATTTATTGATTTTTGAGAGACAGAAAGAGACAGAGTGCGAGAGGGAGAGGGGAAAAGAGAGGGAGACACAGAATCTGAAGCGGGCTCCAGGCTCTGAGCTATCTGCACAGAGCCTGACACGGGGCTTGAACCCATGAACTGTGAGATCTTGACCTGAGCTGAAGTCGGATGCTTAACTGACTGAGACACTCAGGCACCCCCAGAAATTTACTTCTAAAATAAGGCATAACATTCTAAAAAGACCAAAATATTTTACATAGCTGCTCAATATACTAAATAATCTTGAAACATATGTACATTTTGTTGCGAAACACTGATCATTAAAAATATAACCTGACATATCCATTTTGTCAAATGGATTTGCCTTTGTCTGAGATTTCAGGTTGTCTCTCCAAAAAGCATCATTCCAACAACGTAGTTCTTTATGCACTTAGCATGGCTAGTGGAAGTTAAGAGTATGTACATAGAGTCTTCCACAAGATTTTCATAAAAGCAGTTGTTCCCCACCATATGCATATCCTGAGGAAGCATAAAATATTCAGGTACTGGAAGAGGCATTAAGGATCTAGTCAAAAAATGAAGCCAATCATTGAAGTCTGATGAGTTCATAATGATTCTTCAATAAGAAAACTGATTCATTCATTATTATGTCATATCGCATTCAAAAGTATATATGGTAGAAACATTGCACCAAATGAAAATACATCAAAAGTGTACTAGAAAGTGTTAACATATTCAGTTATAATAATATTCCTAGAGAACATGTGCATGTCAACTAATGGTTCTGAAGTTTTAGCCAGAAACTCTTCAAACCCCTGTAATTTGCTCCATAATGATATGACTGGTAATAGTTTTCAGGAATAACTCCCGATGAGAAATGTACAGAGTATAATTAGAGTATAATTAGAAAGTACAAAACATGCGAGACAATTTTGAGTTTCAAGCAGAGTCCACACCACAGGAAATAACATTAAGAGTTTAAGGAAGAGTAACTCTATGTGGAGAAAGAAGGGAAGGGAAGATTGGCACAGGTGGAGAAAAGAGAAAAATTTGTAGGTTAAAAGTGTTAATACCATTTTGTTTTTGTTGTTTGCTTGCAGAAACTGGTTGAGTAAATTACCTACCAACATCGAGGACATGGTAGGAAAGGCAGACTTAGCATGAACATGTGACAATTCCAGTGGTTGGTGCCTACAAGGTCTGTCAGGCAACTCTAAGAGTGGGTGATATGGATGTATGAAAAAAATATAATTGAAAGTTAGTGTTCCAGAAACTTCCTGATCTTTCTTTCAGTTATCTCAGAATCCTCTATTTTTCAACTTTGTTCCGAACTTCATTTCCTTTGCTTCAAATACCATCTTACTAGTATTCTCAACTCTCTTTCAATGTTGCAAACTCCTGTCAAAACAAGTTCATATATTTTTATGCTACTGCATGCTAGTATTTAAGAATTGCTGGAGGAAATCCTTTTGGTGTGACAATAAAAACAGATAAATGTCACAGTTGATTCATGGTCTTTAATGACTCTTGGATTCAAATTACAAAAAACAGTAAATTCTATCTTGTCTCTTCTTCATGTAGTTATTTAAACCTCTATCAACATTCCCCCCCCCCCGAAATTTACTTTCCTTTCTCTCCTTAGTGTTATAGATGACTTCTGTGACTTTAAACAAAGCTAAACACTATGAAGTGGAAACGCCTATGACTATTTGTTACCTACACTAGAGCTTTATTTGCATTCTTGTCTTTTCTACATATGCTCTTTCTGTTTCCATGGAACAGATGTTTTTCTCCCTTGTGTGTCAAACTATTTATTTTAATTGTCTAAATTCCATCCTAACCTTAATCCTCAGAGACTAATTTTCATTCATATGTATAAATTATTACTTCAGCTTAATAATATCAAACGTTCTTTAATAATCCATCCAATCATCATATATCTTTTTTTTTAGTTTTTTTTTCAACGTTTATTTATTTTTGGGACAGAGAGAGACAGAGCATGAACGGGGGAGGGGCAGAGAGAGAGGGAGACACAGAATCGGAAACAGGCTCCAGGCTCTGAGCCATCAGCCCAGAGCCTGACGCGGGGCTCGAACTCACGGACCACGAGATCGTGACCTGGCTGAAGTCGGACGCTTAACCGACTGCGCCACCCAGGCGCCCCTATATATCTTTATCTAAATCTATTTATATTCCGATGACACTATAAATTATATCTCCATCTTTGAGCTCCCTCTTGAGCTTCCGTATCATCAGATACCTACTTACATCGTCATTTAGATATTTTACAATGATGCTAAATTAAACATGTCAAAAACATACTTAGCGTTTCTTCCCTCTAATCCTGACTTCCAAAACTGCTCGGCTCCTCTTCTTATTCCCTTTTCCTGTGACTGGCACATGTTGTGCAAAGCAGACATTTTATTGCTGAGTGCAACTGGTCTCACTTCTTCATTCCCCAAACTTAATAGTAACATTCTCCTGTTTGGTTTTCCCTGTACCCAGCCTTGCCCACTTTAATCTAGTTTCCAATGTTAGTTAGATACAGTATTCATTAAATATATATATAATATTATATTATATATTATATATTAATTATATATGATATATGATATATGATATATGATATATGATATATTATATATTATATATATATAGGGGTTGCCTGGGTGGCTCAGTCGGTTGGGCGACGGACTTCGGCTCAGGTCATGATCTGGCAGTTTGTGAATTGGAGCCCCGCGTCAGACTCTGTGCTGACAGCTCAGAGCCTGGAGCCTGTTTCAGATTCTGTGTCCCCCCCTTCTCTCTGCCCCTCCCCTGCTCACGCTCTGTGTCTGTCTCTCAATAATAAATAAACGTTAAATACATATATATTAATCATATATATATGATTAATTTACCTTCCTAATGAAAACCTTTCAGTGAGTTCCAGCTACCTTCCGTTAAAAGTCCAAGTCATAATGCACAGCCCCATTTCACCATTCCCATAACTTTTTTCCAATCCCTCCAAACACCCTTGAATGGTTGCATATGCCATTCCGTCTCTCACTTCTTTAACCTTTCCAAAGGCTGTTTCTTCAACCTACCTTTCAATGTTGGCCAAACCGTGTTCAACGTTTATTAACCTAGTTAGCTATCACTTACCCTCTTTAGCTTTCTCTGACTACCGCAAGAATGATTACACGCCCATCAAGAACTCGCATGGCCATCTGTACTTCTGTTGCATAGAATTTCTTAAATATTTTCTTCTTATACTTCCATGTATGAAAAGATGTTTCATGTTCATTTTCTAGTAGCCGATGCTTTCATACCTTGGTTGAAACCATTAAAAAACAGTTTCATGAGCATGGTGAGGAAATTAAGCATGATTCCTGCCACCTAATTTCTTGTCCTGCTGTTTTTGACACGGATTTTCTCAATCATTCTGACTTCTACCCTGCTGCTCATATAGAAAGTACTCTTCTACATCAAGGCAATTTTAAACTGATTAGGGGCTTTCTCTCCAGTGAATAATAAGTTAGGTCATTTTAGAGAAATAACGGTGATAAATATAAACAGAACGTATTCCCCTCAGCGAATCATTTAAGTGATGTGCTACTGTGTTTCTGCCTCATTCGACATGAAGGTTGCAGGGGACCTGTTGGCAGCTTACGCTACCAGTAATGGAAAAATGGCTTTCTTCTTTTGCTTAGAAAGAACTCTGTGGCACATAAATAAAGCAAATAAATTTCCATTAAAATGTACCTGAAAATGACCTTAGAGGACTATCACTGCGTATAAATAGACCTACCATTTATTGTTTACCCTTATGGAGTACCTCCACATCATCAGCACAGCTCAGTTCCTCCAGCATTTTTTTTTTTAATGTCCAATAGCAGGTCTTTCATGCTTATCTAATGGTCATATACTATCTCATGGTGTATCACATTCTCTTAAATTGGTATAATACATCCCTCCAAAATAGTGTTTTCATATTTATAGTGATAACAACCAAGTATGAAATCTCTTTATTTAGCCACTCGGTAATGGAAAGAATCCTCATTTATCACTTATGTTTTCCCTATCCTCTTGTTTCAAATTGATTTTTAAAAGTTTACATGTAACATAGAATGGTTTCAGCCATTCTAATTCAGGCAGACTGTGATTAGGCATATTGCTTTCAAATTTATTCTGACCACTGGTTAGTTATAATATCAAATTTCACTATAAATTGCATCAATTGAAATCACAGATGCAATTTTGAAACACAAATATTTTCTCCAGCAATTTAGATAATGTCTTATTTTGTTGAAAGGTGAAAAAAATGGTATGGGATTCATATTTTCAATCTGAAACTCTAATTCTGTAATGTATACACTCTCAGGATAATTACTGTCACTGAAGGTTTAAAAAGCTGCCACAAATGTAATGTTATCCTGGAATAAAATGTGTTCTTTAGGTAACAAGAGAATTACTGGTCACTGCCAATAGAATGGAGCTTCTGTCATAAGGCAAGAAGACTTTTGGGAAAGTGATAAAATTGGTTACAAGTGTTGGGCAAAGAATAGAAGAGAGAAAAAGCAAAATCCACGTATGGAACAAGTCATTGTGAGGTGGAGCTCAAGAAAGAGCATAACTTGCTTCATGGAGAAGAACAAAGTATACAGAATGTTGACGTTGTCAAATAGAATTAAATGGTGTCACAATAAAGAATATGGCATCACGTTTATTCTAAAAAAACTTTCAAAAATAAATAAAAAATAAAAAAGCTTTTCATGGGAAGTTTATATCAATACAGGGACTTTTTTTTGATGTAGAAATGTCTGTGTATTTTGTTATATTGTCAAAAAGAAAACTATAGGAAAAGGTTACATTTATAAACCAGAGAGAGTAGACACATACTATTAGCTGAAATTGTGTCAATTAAAAATTTATTATTTTTTAATATAGGTCTCTCTCACTGTCATCCTTTTCTTCTAATCTAAGGTTATCACACCTTGTTACATATCAAGCATGAAAAATCATTCTTGTTTACTGATAAGGCAGATTATTTTTTTCAAGTTCGTAAGTGATACATTTTCAATAATATAGTAATATTTTAAAACTTCCAAAAAACACAACCAATGTATATAAATATATAATGCCAATTTCCGGGATTCATGTCATTTATATTTTCTCCAAGGGGTCCTAGTATTTCTTTATTTTGAAGGGTAAAACAGTAATATTATTAGCCTGCATATTTATATATTACAATTTCTTATTTTCGATTGTATATATGTCTGTGTTCATTGACAGTAGAACCTTTCAATAGTGAAGATGGTCTTAAGAAAAAAAATCTGATTGGACTTAATTTAATATTGTAAAATATATTTATGTTTGATTGCAACAAGACAACTTTATTTTTAAAACAATTTCTATTATTCAGATCATTATTTTTATTTTGGGGAGAAAGAAAATCAAAGTAAAGAAGATATCTATAAATCAATTAAGCAGAAACAAATTCTATCATTTTTTTCTATAATTTTAGACTTTTATGTACAGCTGTCACATTAGTTATCTACTGATACATAGCAAATCACCCCAACTTTAGTGGCTTAAAACAACAAACATTTATCATCTCACAGTTTCCAGGAGCAGCAGAGCATATGCTTGGTGTTTGAGGTTCAGAATCTGCAGTGACGCTACAATCAAGGTGTCATCTGGGATTGCAGTTGTCTCAAGGCTCAACTGGGGGAGGGTTTATTTCCAAGATCCCTCACTTGGCTTTTGGCAGACAATAGAAGTTAAGCTTCCAAGCCTCACATGCCTCTTTCCACACACTGGCTTCATGGTATGTCATCTGGCTTCCCACAGAGTAAATGATCCAAGAGAGAATAAGAAAAAGTACCTCCAAAGACAACCAAATTCTTCATAATCTAATCTCAGATAGGAGAACCCATTACTACCACCATAGTCCATTTGGTAAAAGTGAGTCACTAATTATAGCCCACAAGCAAGAGAGGGAGATTCCACAAGAGTGTGAATACAAGGAGCCAGTGATCTTTGGGGCCCTTGTTAGAGGTTGCATATCTACCACCTGTGTATGTGTGTTTGTATGAGTTTGGGTATATGCATATTTCTTTAAATAAATTATAAACAAACAATAACTAACTAGCATCTTCTAATTAAAATGCTATAAATATAATAAATGTAAATAACAATGTTATTTTATCAAACAACATCCCAAATATATGCATAATTTCTGATTTCTGATGCTGTGATAGATATAATAATGGTTCCACTAAAGATGTCCATGTTCTAATCCCCAGAACATAAGGGGGAAAAGATGAGGCTAGAGCTGAGTTGGGTAGTTCCCTTCCCCCAGGTGAGATAAGTTCAGATAATACCCAAGCAAGCTAGGCATTACTTAATTGGTTTTTCCTGAGAGAAGGCTTTACTTAAGAAGAACAGAGTAGTCTGACTTGTTTCAGAAAGGTTGCTTCCCTCCTTCCCTTTCAGGGAGAACAAGGAGATTAGTCTCTGGTATTCAGTGTAGGAACCAGGTTGAGCTCTTGGAGGTGAATCTCACAAAATTGTGGGAGCTTCCATATAACTGGATTCTCCTAGCGTTTTTCAGTCAGACTTATTCACTCTGAGCCTTCAGCAATTTGTAAATTACACCTCAGTTTTCCTGGCTTGGCACTAGATTTTTTAAAAAAGTATTTATTTATTTTTTGGGGGGGAAGGGGCAGAGAGAGAGGAAGAGAGAATCCCAAGCAGGCTCCATGCTGTCAGTGCAGAGCCCCATGCAGGGCTCAAACCCATGAACTGTGAGATCATGACCAGAGCCAGAACCAAGAATCAGACACTGAACCGACTGAGCAACCCTGGTGCCCCTTGGCACTAGCTTCTATGGAGGCTCCCACTCATCTGCTTATACTCTGGTAAGTGTGAACTTTTAAAACATTTTTATGCCTTCTTCTGAACTGATTATTTTTTTAGGATTCCATTTTCTCTTTTTTTTTGATTATTATAATTCTATAATTCTTGTACTGAAATTTTACTGGTGATTTTAGGATTTATAGTATACAACTTTAACTTACTAGAGTCTACCTTCATATGATATTAGTTAATTTATGTATATTAAAAAAATTCATAATAGCATATTTCTATTTTTTCAATCTGTTATTTTGTTTGATTGTCATATTTTACTTTGGCATACATTATAAATTTCAAAATACGTAATTATTTGATTTAAGCATTGTTATCTGATTTATAAAACAAAAATATTAATAAGAAATTTTTTATGTATTTTTAATGTAATTATCATTTTTGGTGCTCTAATTCCATTGGTTTGATCTATATTTACATCTGATAGATCTGATATCATTATTTCATTCTGAAGGACTTCTTTTAACTTTTCATGCAGCATGATGGTGATGAATACTTTTAGCTTTGTGTGTGTGTGTGTGTGTGTGTGTGTGTGTGTGTGTGTGTGTGTATGTTTGAAATGTCTATATTTTACCTTGATTTTTGAAAGAAATATTCACTGGGTACATAATCCTAGGTTTTGTTTTTTGTTTTCTTCCAGAATGTTAAATATGTACTTCCACTGTCTTCTTGCTTATATTTTTTTCTAAAATGAAATTTCTCATTCTTATCTCTGTTCCTTTCCCTTACATATGTCTTTTTTTCTCTCTCTGCTTTTAAGATTTTCTGTTGACTACTGGTTTTGATCAATTTGATTATAATTATTTTCTCCATATCTTGTGTTTATGATTCAGTGAGCTTTCTTTAATTATAGCTTTCTTTAACCAGTGTGGAAAGTTTTCAGCCATATTTTATTCAAATGTATTGTTTTCTCTGCTCTCTCTTCCTTATATTCTCCTGGAAAGTCTCCAAAAATTTATACTAGTCCACTAGAGTTTGTCCAATGATGTCTTGTATCTTTCTCCTCCACCTTTCTCTTGACTCTTATCCATATTTCATTTTTAACTGTTACTATTATTATGTCTTCAAGTTAACTAGTCTTTTCTGCAAAGTCAAATCTGTCACATCTGCCATTAATTCCACTGACACAGAATTCAGTTTCTATTATCGTTATATGGATCTATGCTGAACCTTAACTGCTTCCAAAGATCCCAGAGGAACCATAATACGAAAGACTAGTTTCCTTGGATGTGCAGTCAATCTATAGTTAACTTCTTAGTGGAGTTCTTATTGTATTGATTAGTTACATGATCGATGTATATTTATGTATGTTTATATACATATGTGTGTGCTTGTGTGTATATCATATATATTACATGTATATATTTTATTATAACTATCAATTTAATTCCTTATACATTTGACACCAATGAAGAATATATTTTTCATTTGTAATAAAAGTGTATAAAATACAATTTTCCCTGCTTTACGAAATGATATATCATATTCAAGCCGAGAGGTAAGACTTTATTTACTTGAAATAAAATTCTTTGGTGTACATTTTCTGGAAGGCACAGAATGTGTTGAATCTATTAGGAAGTGTGTAATATGTACATCTTTTGTAAGTATATGTTGGCCTTCCACCTTGAAAGTCTATATGCTGTTATTAGGGGACGATTTTACTATTTATTTTTTGTTTCTTAACATGTTGATTTTTAAAATACCGCTTTTAGGAGTTTCTGGGAATATTCCATTGCACATACTTATTTTCCAGATTAGATCTTATTCAACCTTTTTGAATCAATCTCTCTTTTTAACTCTCCTTTTGAAAAACATGATTCAGTTGCTTTGTTAATAATCATCAGAGAAGTTTTATTTCTAGTGACATGCTCCATGGAATTTTACCCGCTGCACAATGTCCTATTTTTCAGGGAAGGAAAAATAATGAAATACATTAAGGCAAATATTGACTCTCAAGGTTGGCTCTGCTGGCATAAAATTTTTTGATTAAGGTACCTAACAAGTTTGCAAGCCCACATGGATAGGAAGTGCGATAGGCGTGAAATTTCCCTAATATTATAGTAAACAACAACAATTGCAGCACTTCTGCCAAAGACTTCAAGTTTCATTGATTAAATATTAATGCTTATGATAATTAACAAGGAATACATTTTCAATGTGTAATTAAACTAGTGCATTACAAAAATGTGAACGTACATATGGCTCCAGAAATTAATGAATATTTCAATGCTTAAACAATAGTTTCAGGAAAAAAAAAACCCAGCTGTACCAGGTATCATCAATTGAGTAGGTAATTTGTAATTAATTATAACCACATATGGCCAATGCCACTCATGCAAAGAACAAGCATTTCTTAGGTAATAAAGGAGGCAAATGTTAAATTGTCTGTAACTATTGCAGGCTATTCTTGTTGCCGTATTGTGAATTAATTTGATATAATAGTTGGTTCCACATTTTACAGGAGTCACTTTAAAAAAAACTGATAGTTTTGATTTGGGAAAAAATAAAGCACATTTACATGGGGAGGGGACAAATTTCTTTTGATTCACACGTTAACATTTGAGCAATAGTTCCATGATGAAAAGTAGTCTCCCAAAGGCATTTCGCTATCTTACCAAGATGTTGTTGAACTTTTTGGTGAGAAGGAGATAAAGATAATATCCAGGTCAATTGGATATTTATTTTTTGTAGCTGTGAACCATGTTTTAATTAATGTTTATGTCTTATTTATCCTCATTTGAGAAAACTTTTTCTCTTTCACTTTTTCCTGTGCATTATGATCATCTAACAAAATCCTTGATATGTCATGGCTATTCTCCTTAAATCATTGGTTTACTCTCCTTTTGCCTTGCTAACTTCGTGTATATACCTTGGATACATTGTTACATTAAACTGTGTGTGTGTGTGTGTGTGTGTGTGTGTGTGTGCGCGCGCGCACGTGTGTATACACACACAGGAATATTTATATATACCCAGGTGGCCCAACATTTTATTTTAATACATTATTTATTTTAAATGCATTTTGCTTTCATAGGCAACAATAATAATAATGTTTCTAGCACCTATTGTTAGGAAGTGTGTTCTGTGCTTAGTATAGTTTAACTTTTGTTTATAAATGCAAAATTTCAATTTTGGTTTTAGAAAGGACTCTGAATATTCAAGGTTCATTTTGTCTTCAGTTTTCTTTTTTTTTTTTTCATTTTATTTTTTTAATGTTTTATTTATTTTTTTATTTTTTATTTTTTTTATTTTTTTTTCAATATATGAAATTTATTGTCAAATTGGTTTCCTACAACACCCAGTGCTCATCCCGAAAGGTGCCCTCCTCAATACCCATCACCCACCCTCCCCTCCCTCCCACCCCCCATCAACCCTCAGTTTGTCTTCAGTTTTCATTGGATTGAATGACATCAGTCCAACCGTTTGAAATAATGATATTACTTATAACTAAAATTCTTATACATGTGCCACTTAGTATAGTCTGAAAACCAAGTACTTCATATAATCTCTTTCAGTTTTTATATTGTCGCAAAATAAAATTATATCAACATTTGCACATAAAATTATTAGGCATCAGAGAGTATAACTGAGTTGCTACTCAGCTAGTTACTGCTTCCACCTCTACATTTGAAAACCCACATATGATCTGTTATCTCCCAATTCCATTATTCAAGCTGGATACACCAGTAGATATGCCTTGCAACAAAGAGTAAAAGAAGTTCTTAAGAGAGAAAAAACTGACATAGCTCAGAAACGTTGATCCACATAAAGGAAAAGCATCAGGAAAGAATAGTGATTTTTATTTTTCTTAAATTAATTGGTCGAAATCTATATATTTTTTTCAAAATTATAATAACAATGTATTTGATTATATAGGCTGTATATGTATATGTGTAAGTAAATGAATGACAGCAAGGATGCAAGGGATAAGAAGGAAGAATTGGATTATTTTATTATTATAAGGGACATGTATCATTTGTGAAGTAGAATAATGTTATTTTAAAGTGGACGTGGATTAGTTTTAAAAGTATGTTGTAAACTCAAAGGCAACATCTAAAATATCAAAAGAAGTACAACTGATATGCTTAAAAAAGAGATAAAATGCTCAATTAAAACCACAAAAGACAAAGAGTAGAAGACAATAATTGGAAGAAAGAAAACAGTAGTAGCCATATTAATTTCTGACAGAGAGCAGCATATGTATAAAATTCTTCTGAGCAGAACATATGTTTCTTCTTATATACTTCTTCATTATTTATTTACATTATTATAGACTTATGGATATCTGTTTTACACTTTGATTTATAACTCAGTACAACTTTATTTCTTTTGTTTGCTCAAATTGCTTTAAACTTTTGGGAGTTCTTTCGGTTGACTCTTGTTCTCCTTTGACATATCCCTATATTAGTTTGTTTGTTTATTTTTGAACAATTTCTTACTGTGGTGCAGAAAGATGTTTCAGACTCATTTGGCACACTTCTTGTCTCACTTTAGAATTAGTCATGTGTCCACAGAGTCCTACTCCCTTTTATTGGAAAATTATATTACAAATAATGAACAGGACTTTACTCATTGTTACTGGTATATTTTTGTTCTCTGTTCTCTCTGCTGACAGAGAAAGGAAATATATGTGTGTATATTAATGGTATTATATACATAGACCTATAAATATTTCTATATGTAACTATCTGTATTAAGCTAGACCTGAGTTCATAATAATGTCTCCAACTTTAATCTATTACTGTATACATCACTCAAGCTTCCTCTCCTTGTCTGTGAATTTCCACTCAAGCTGTAAGAAACTTGGCTCCCACCACACCCTATCCATTCACTTAATTGTTCACTTCCAATATACATGCACAGCAGCATCAGCATTTTTAACCCACACCCTTTGTGATGCAACTTTATTGCTTATATATAGCTTCTCTTGTCTTTAGTTTTAAATTCTACTTATTTGTAAAGTTACTTAGGTCAGCGACTTTTCTCCCCATCTACCTCATTGAGGTTGTTTCATATATTTGCAGTATTTTACAATCCACCCTGGAATTCCTTTAACCTCCTGAGTGATTTTTTAAAACTTTTATAATTAAGATACACTCTTTGTATTATAAAGCATTTTGGAAAATGCAGTGTTGTATATCCAAAATTATAGTATCATATAGAATAGTTTTACTACCTTTAAAATAAATCCCATGTTCGCCTATTAAATCCCTTCTTTTTCCCTACCCTGAGCCCGTACTTACCACTAGTGTTTCTACCATCTTTATACTTTGCCTTTTCCAGAATGTCACGTGTTGAAAATAATCATGCATGTAGCCTTTTCAGACTGGTTTCTTCAATTTATATAAATTGAAGATTTATCCATGCCTTTTTTGTGGGTTGATAGCTCTTTTTCTTAAAAAAAAAAAAAGTGGTTAAATATATCTAAATATATCTAACCATTTGTAAGTATATAATTCAATGGCATTAAATAAATTTACAGTGTGGTGTAACTGTCACATCTGTTTGGCTTTCTCCATCATCATCATGTTTTTGTAATATTTCAAAATCTCCATGAGACCTAACCTGACCACCTTATTTAATATGGCATCCTACTATCAATTATTGCACACCAAAAACGTCTTTTAAAACACTACTATTACTCGCTGTTATTTACAAGATCTTAGAGTACCCTATACATAGTAAGCACTCAATATATATGTGTACTTTAGTAAATAATTGGAAGAATAAATATAAGAATCTCTGTATGAGTCACTAGGGCATAGACAAAGAGATTTATTTTAGGTATGTTTTGGCTAGGAGCTGTCATCAGAGCTGGGGAAAATTAGATGTCACTGTTTTGTATTAATTCTTCCCTGGGGTGAATTTTTGCAGCAAGTGGCTTTAAATCCATGGGGGAAGATGACTGGATGGCCAGTCTGGTTATCGCTTATGGTTTTATAAAGCACCCTATGACCTATTTAATTTTATAACTGTCCCTCAGCTTCGTAAATCTCAGAGCTCTTGCAGTTTCTTTGAGAAGGGATCTTTAACCCAAAAAATATCATCTAATTTTTGGGGGGATTAAGAGATTTTAGGCTTAATTATATTGTCATCAGCCAGTTTCTACGATTTTTCTCTCTTTCCAAGAAACTTCTCAAATATTTTGTCTTATAGCACACTTGCCATTTCCTTAAGTTCTAATGGATTTATTTGGTTTTGTTTCAGTAGCTATTTTTAGTTAATTCTGATTGTAGATAAACTGATGGAATCACTCATGCCATGTGAATTGGAAGACCCTGGATGTTCAATTTTATTATAAGCAGAATATAAACCTATAAGTTCATAGGACATAGCACCTAGTCCCCCCAAATAATATGATCCACAGATATCTTAGTCTATGTAAAATGTAGTTATGAAGAAAATGAATAAGAATTAACAAATTTGTAATAAGTGTTAATACATTTGTAGTGTTAATAAATTTTGTAGAGATTCAAAGTGTTAAGTCTGTGGAAGCAATGTGTGTATATATGCCAATTAGTGAAATTCTCATTATGAGATGATCCTCATATATTTTGACATTAAAAATGATTTTTATATAGAAAGTAGGTAGAGAAACAATAGAACATAATTTATATGGACACCAATTTTTAGAACTGCAGTTATTAAAATAAAGAATTGAAACAATTTGAGTTCTGGGGAAGATGGTGGAATAGGAGGGCCCTAAGCTCACCTCGTTCCATGGATACAATTACATAACAGCCACATTGGTGTCAGTAAGTCAGAAAACAACCTGAAGATTAGCAAAACAAACTGTCCATTGCTAAATGAAGAGACTGCATTGAAGAGGGTAAGAAGGGTGGAGACATGGTGACTAAATGGACCTGTGACTATTCACACAGGGAGGGAGTGGCTCAGAGCAGAAAGAGAAACTGATTATCACACCAGGGAGCCCACATGGAGGATGAATCCCCATAACATTTGGCTTTGAAAACCAGAGAGCCAAGTTCTTACAACCAGTGGGGCTTAAAACCTGGAACTTTAAAATCAGTAGGCTTGGCTCTGGGAGAACCTGCAGGGTGATAGGAAGCTGAGTCCCTGTCCTTAAAGGGGAGGCACAAGAGACAGCCCCATGGGATACATCATACAAATAGCAGTTTGAAAAATGCCTGGGATATATGGAAGAGAGATTGAACCAGTAATCAAAAAACCTCCAAAGAACAAAATTCCTGGACCAGATGGCTTCACAGGTGAATTCTACCAAACATTTAGAGAAGAGTTAATAGCTATTCTCAAACTGTTCCAAAGCTAAAAAACGGAAGGCGGGGGGGGCCCGGACGAAAGATTTCAAACTCATTCTATGAGGCCAGCATTGCCCTGATACCAAAACCAGATAAAGACACTACAAACAAGAACTATAGGCCAATATCTCTGATGAACATATATGCAAAATTCCTCAGCAAAATATTAGCAAACTGAATACAAAAATACATTTAAAAAATCATTCACCACAATCAAGTGGGACTTAATCCTGGGAAGGAGAGTGGGTTCAAGATTTGAAAATCTATCAACCTGATACTTCACATCAGGAGAAGGGTTAAAAAAAACCCAGAAAACAAAAAAACATGATCACTTCAATAGATGCAAAAAAACAAAACAAAACAAAAAAAAAACACACATAGTTTTGAAGAAAAAGGAGCTCTGCTAAAAAAAAAGGTAAGATGTCAAGATTGCTCATGCTTCTAAACAAATTTGTTCTGGACTGTTTGGTTAACTGGAATATTTCTTTAAAACAGTAGTTCATTGGATGATATACATAGATAGTATTTTGTATTTTTTCTTTTCACTTTTTCTCCTTTGTAAATGGTTCAAAACATACAGAAAAAAATACTATTGCAATTTATAAAAGGTCTTGCCCAATAGTGAGAAAATTGGACTGTATAGGAAAGAGCTATTTCATATCTTGCTGGCATAGCTGTATGATTATCACTAGAGATACCAGAAGTCCACTACTGACTGGCTCTTAACCAAGATAAGGATGAGGTAGGGTACTATTGATTTACAACGTGCTAGTTGAAGTTTGAAACTTCCTTGGAGGAGCTTTAGGGCTAGACTCTGTATGTCGTTTTTGAGATAAACAGATGAATTGCAAGTCCAAACAAGTATTATCCAGTGTCTGAATTATTAGAGTTGCCCACACAAAAATTTTCCTGCTTCTGTCATTGCTTTCCTTCATTCTATTTTTCAGCACAGCAACCAATGTGTCATAAGATAACATTATTCTGCTCAAAGCCCTGCAGTGAGTTCCCAACTCACAAGGTCTTTACAAGGGTCTGTGAAGGCCCTTGTTATCTGCCTCCAGTTCCCTCTCTTACGTCAATGCTTCGTCGTCTCCTGATTGCATAGGTGCTTCTGCTTATACTGGCTTGCACATAGTTCTTGGAACAAGCCAGTATGTCCCATTTCAAGGTCTTTAGAGTTGTCGTTTCCTCAACCTGGAATGTTCTTCCTCCCAAAAAAAGCAAGCCTTACTCCCTCACTTTCTTCATGTTTTTACTCACTATTTGCAAGTTGGGTCTTTCCAGTCACCAGATCTAAAATAACAATTGCATCACTTGTGACAACACATATTTATTCCTCTTGTATTATTAAACATAGCATTCCTACTATCTAGTTTAATATATACTTACTTATTTAACTTATTTATTTTGTGTTCTCCTGGTAGACAAGGAAGTTTATCTCTTTTGTTTATTGCTGTATCATCTGGGTTGAAAATGATGCCTCACTCATTGTGGGAACGCGAGAGAGTCAATTTATGGAGCTGTAATTCATGTCTCTGGGTCTCTTGGATATTTGGCTTTAATCCTTGGCTAATATAAGAATGATGAGCTTTTTTATCACATGCTGTTTAAAGTCCAAAACACTCGGGAAACAGTTGGTTTACTAATAGTTTTAAACTAGCTTACTAGTTAGGAAGCCCTGGCTTCACCACATCACCAAAGGCACATGAAAATTTCACCTCTTTGAGATTTCCTAGAGTCAAATTGTATAGATCTTGATGGCCAATGTCAGAATAAGAATACTGGTGTTTTGTGACTGGCAGATTGACGAAATGTTTGCTGGCACTCTCTTTTATTAATTAACTAATTAAGTATTTACTTATTTACTTAAGAGAAAGAGAGAGGTAGAGGGAGAGAGAGAGACATTACCAAGCAGATTCCATGCTCAGCACGGAGCCTGATGCGGGGATAGATCCCATGACCGTGAGATCATCACCTGAGCTAAAATCAAGATTGGGACACTCAACTGACAGCTATCCAGGCATCCCTCTTTTTATTTATGTTCCTTATATTTTGCCTTTAATTATTTTTCCTGTGGGTATGCTTTTTAGAGTCCAATATTTTCAAATATCTAATATCCTGAAATTTTTGTGGTGATGCTCAATAAATATTTCTTGAATGAGTAAATGAGTGAATGATAAAACTCCATTTAGTTCTACTTCATGAATATTAGGACTTTGAAATATTCCATAGCAGAATCATCAAAAATATAGGTCCATTAGGATTGTGTAGCCATTCTCTTTATGGTGTCAGAAAATCCTTGGAATTATCTTGCTTACAGTAAATTTAGAATCATTGTCAAGTCAGGATAAAAGAAAGCGTCTCCTAGAGATTTAACTTATTTTATGGCAGGTCAATTAAGATTCATTTTCTGGAATCACTTCAGGTCTTTTTCTTTACTGAAGGAATATCAAGAACAAAAAAAAGAGAGTTTAAATAGAATAAAAAATGTTTTCTACCGGTACACTTTGTATTAACTATTTCCTAAGGCTAATTATCCAGAATAGATCAGTTCTAAATTCCCAAGCAAATGGCCAAACTAAGGACCCCTGTTATGAAACTTAAAAATAGAAGCTTGTTCACCAATTCAAAGGTATACTTGTACCCCTATGTTTATCGCAGCATTATTTATAATAGCTAAATTATGGAAGCAGCCAAAGAATCCATAGACAGATGAATGGATAAAGAAGATGTGATGTATCCATACATTGAAATATTATTAAGCCATAAAAAGAATGAAGTCTTGCCATTTAGAACAAGATGGATGGAACTAGACAGTACAGTGCTACATGAAATAAGTCAGAGAAAGTAAACATCATATGATTTCACTCATGTTGAATTAAGAAACAAAACAAATGAGCAATCTGCAGTTGTCTTTAGGTCTAAAGTAAGTCTCTTGAAGGCAGCATATAGATAGGTCTTATTTTCTTATCCAGTCTGATACCCTATGCCTTTGTTGGGGCATTTAGTCCACTTATATTTAAAGTGTTTATTGAAAGATATGAATTTAATGCTATTGTGTTACCTGTAGAGTTGGGGTTTCTGTTGATGTTCTTTGGTCCTTTCTAGTCTTTGTTGCTTTTGGCCATTTTTGTTTTGTTTTGTCTTTTCTCCACTCAAAGAGTCTGCTTAAAATTTCTTGCAGGGCTGGTTTAGTGATCACAAACTCCTTTAGTTTTTGTCTGGGAAACTATTTCTCCTTCTATTTTGAATGACAGCCTTGCTGGATAAAGAATTGCAGCCTTGACTGCATATTTTTCCAATTCAGCACATTGAATATATCCTGCCACTCCTTTCTGGCTAGCCAAGTTTCTGTGGACAGATCTGCTGTGAACTTCTTCTGTCTTCCCATGTTGGTTAAGGACACTTTCCCCCCTGCTCTCTTCATAAAATTGATTACCCCTAGCCACACTGATCAAAAAGAAAAAGGAAAGAACCCAACTAAATTAAATCGTGTATAAAATAGGAGAGATCACAACCAATACCACAGAAATAGATACAATAATAAGACAATATTATGAGCAATTATATGCAAACAAATTGGGCAATCTGGAAGAAATGGACAAATTCCAAACTTATAATCCACCAAAACTAAAAGAGGAAGAAATAGAAAATTTGAACAGACCCATAACCAATATAGAAATTTAATTAACAATAAAAAATCTCCCTACAAACTAGAGTCCAGGGCCAGATGACTTTCCAGGGGAATTATACCAAACTTTTAAAGAAGAGTTAACACCTATTCTTTTGAAGTTGTTCCAAAAAATAGAAATGAAAGGAAAACTTCCAAACTCATTCTACAAGGCCAGCGTTATATTGATTACAAAACCAGAAAGAGATCCCACCAAGAAAGAGAACTACAGACCAACTTCCCTGATTAACATGGATGCAAAAATTCTCAACAAGATTCTGGCAAAACAGATCCAACAATACATTAAAAGAATTATTCACTATGATTTAGTGGGATTTATTCCTGGGTTTCAGGGCTGGTTCAATATCTACAAATCAATCAGGGGGATATATCACATTAATAAAGGAAAGGAAAGGAACCACATGATCCCCTCAATAGATGCAGAAAAAGCATTTGAAAAAATATAGCATCCTTTCTGGATAAACACCCTCAAGAAAGTAGGGTTAGAAGGACCATACCTCAACATCATAAAGGCCATATATGAAAGACTCACAGTTGATGTCATCCTCAGTGGGAAAAACGGACAGCTTTCCCCCTAAGGTCAGGAATGAGACAGGGATGCACATTCTCAATATGTTATTCAACATATTGTTGGAGATCCTCTCCTCAGCAATCAGACAACAAAAAGAAATAAAAGGCATCCACATCGACAAGGAGGAAGTCAAACTTTCACTCTTCACAGAAAACATGATACTCTATGTGGAAAACCCAAAACATTACACCAAAAAAAAAAAAAAAAAAAAAAAAAAAAAAAAAACCCAAACCAAAAAAAACCCAACAGGTAGAGCTGAAGAGCTGATACATGAATTCAGCACTTGCAGGATATAAAATCAATGTACAGAAATTTGTTGCATTAGAAATGCACCACCACACCAATAACGAAGCAGCAGAAAGCAAGGAATCTATCTCATTTACCATTGCACCAAAACCTATAAAATACCTGGGAATAAATCTAACCAATTCACCAAAGAGGTGAAAATCTACAAAGTGAAAACTATAGAAAGCTCATGAAAAAATCTGAAGAGGACACACACACACACACACACACACACACACACACACAAATAGAAAAATATTCCATGCTCATGGTTAGGAAGAACAAATATTGTTAAAATGTCAATACTACCCAAAGCAATGTGTGTATTCATGCAATATCTATCAAAGTACTACCAGCATTTTTCACAGAACTATAATAAACAATTCTAAAATTTGTGTGGAAAAGAAAAGACCCTGCATAGCCAAAGTAATGTTGAAAAAGAAAACCAAAGCTGGAGGTATCACAATTCCAGACTTCAAGCTGTATTGCACAGCTGTAGTAATCAAGACACTATGGTAGTGACACAAAAACAGACACATAGATCAGTGGAACAGAATAGAGAACCCAGAAGTGGACCCACAAATGTATACCAACTAACCTTTGACAAAGAAGGAAAGAGTATCCAATGGAAAAGACAGTCTTCTCAGCAAATGGTATTGGAAAACTGGACAGTCACATGCAGAAAAATGAACCTGGACTAGTTTCCTATACCACACACAACAATAAACTCAACATAGATGAAAGAACTAAGACAGGAAGCCATCAAAATCCTAGAGGAGGAAACAGCAGCAACCCCTTTGGCCTCGGCCACAGCAGCTTCTTACTTGACATGTCCCTGGAGGCCACGGAAATAAAAGCAAAAATGAACTATTGGGACCTCATCAAGATAAAAACCTTCTGCACAGTGAAGGAAACAATCAGAAAAATTAAAAGGCAACCAAGAGAATGGGAGAAGATATTTGCAAATGAGATATCAGATAAAGGGTTAGTATCCAAAATCTATAAAGATCTCATCCAACTAAACATCCCAAAACCAAATAATCCAGTGAAGAAATGGGAAAAAGGCAAGAATAGACACTTTTCCAAAGAAGACATCCAGGTGGCTAACAGACACATGAAAAGATGCTCACTATCACTCAATCATCAGGGAGATACAAATCAAAACCACAATGAGATACCACCTCACACCCGTCAGAATGGCTAACATTAACAACTCAGGAAATAACAGATGTTGGTGAGGACGCAGAGAAAGGGGAACCGTTTCACGCTGTTGGTGGGAATGCAAACTGGTGTAGTCACTCTGGACAACAGTATGGAGAGTCCTCAAAAAATTAAAAAATAGAACTACCCTATGACCCAGCAATTGCACTACTAGGTATTTATCCAAAGGATAAAAAATGTTTATTTGAAAAGGCACATGCACTCCAATGTTTATAACAGTATTATCTACAGTAGCCAAATTATTGGAGGAGCCCAAATGTCCATTGATTGATGAATAAAGAAAATGTGATGGGGCGCCTGGGTGGCGCAGTCGGTTAAGCGTTCGACTTCAACCAGGTCACGATCTCACGGTCCGTGAGTTCGAGCCCCGCGTCGGGCTCTGGCTGATGGCTCAGAGCCTGGAGCCTGTTTCCGATTCTGTGTGTCCCTCTCTCTCTGCCCCTCGCCCGTTCATGCTCTGTCTCTCTCTGTCCCAAAAATAAATAAATGTTGAAAAAAAATTTTTTAAAAAAGAAAATGTGATATATACCTATCTATCTATCTATCTATCTATCTATCTATCTATATATATATCTATATCCATACACACACACACACACAATGGAATATTACTCAGCATTCAAAAGAATGAAATCTTGCCATTTGCAACAACATGGATGGAACTAGAGTGTATTATGCTAAGTAAGATAAGTCAGAGAAAGACAATATATGATTTCACTCATAGGTAGAATTTAAGCAACAAAACAGATGAACATAGGGGAAAAGAAGCAAAAACAAAAACAGAGAGTGAGACAAACCATAAGAGACTCTTAAATACAGAGAACAAACTGAGGTTTGGAGGGATTTGGGGTGGAGAGATGGGCTAAATAGATGATGGGCATTAAGGAGGGTGTTATATGTAAGTGATGAATCACTAACTTATACTCCTGAAATCATTATTACACTATATGTTAACTAACTTGGATTTAAATAATAAAAAAGGAACATGCAAACACACACACATAAACACATCTACTTTCAAAGTCAGCCTTTTCCTCTGAACTTTTGTGCCATATAATACATTTCTTTCATTCTCAGACTGTGAAAGTGCTAATTAAGTAACACTATTATGTATCCCCATACAAATGTTTTTTGGTCGCTAAAAAGAAAAGAAAGTTGTAAATATGAGATCAATCTGTGATTTTTATAGCAGATAAAAATTTCCATATGAATTATTTCATATCAATAAGAAGGTATACAATTTCTCAGTTCTAAATTAATTCCAATTATAATAATTAAAATTTGTACACCTGTACCATTCAGAGAGATAAATTGCAAATTACCTTTATCTGCTTCCTTGCTGATTATAATTATAGTATGTTAACTACGATTTTGCTAACCCACCTACCAAAATAAGTTTCACAGATATTCCTGTTAATCATAGGAATGGATATATTTAAGAGTTAAAATCATATTTATTTCTTTTCTACTAATAAAATTGGTATTCCTATAGATACTATACAATTTAAATATTTTGAAAAAAATTAAGCATTTCAATTTCTTGTATTAGAGACTAACACAGAATTTGAGAGTTTAGTGATCCTAATAACTACCATTTTTGAAACAAGACAAGTGTTTTCAAAAGTCCCAAATCCAGGAGTTTTGGTTATATTACAGAAAAGGATTGCACTTATATATAATATTTGCTCTTTCTCTGTCTATTATTTATTCAAATTCAGACTTGTTTAACATGGGTGTGGGAATGTTAAAGCTTAAGCTAAAAATATTAAATGTTTTGGTTAAATTTATAGGAAATATGAATGTATTCACTCCACCCAAAGAAATGAATGTGTGAGTGTGTGTGTGTGTGTGTGTGTGTGTGTGTGTGTGTGTGTGTGTGAAATTTCTCTGCATATTCAGAAGCATCTCTTAGATCTCCATTAGATCCCACATTTCATACATGACAATTAGATCCCATGTTTCCCTCATTTACTGGCTCAATGTAATAGCTTAATTGATGTCATTTTCTAAGCAGGCTCACCCACCATATTCCCCATCATGTGTATAGACCAGGAATTAAGGAGAAATAAGGCCAGAAAGAGAACTTTGGTACTTCCCACTGCAGACTGATTAGAACTCCTCTTTTTCTATAGAAACGTGATGACAAAAAGGTAAACAAATTCCTATAGTAAAGTAAAAATTTGTGATTCATATGGTTATGTTTTCAGGTAGATATTTGAAATAAAGAAAAGTATTAGTTAATATTTTTCTCTTATTATTTACTGACTTCATTTCTTATTATTTACTTCACTTCATATGAAGTATGACTTCATAAGAGATTGTTTGGGCTACATTGGTGGGCCTGCCATTTTTATGATATATCCACAGTCCTTTCAAAGTCCATTACTTGGTAAATCACCTTAACATCTACCCCCTCAAACATCTTTCACAAAAGACTCATCAATGTTTTATTAAGCCTATATTCTCTGTTCTAGATGCAGACTCTTCATTTAAAAAAGGGTAGCTGTGGGGTGCCTGGGTGGCTTAGTCAGTTGAGCATCCAACTCTTGAATCTGGCTCAGGTCATAATTCTAGGGTGTGGAATCAGAGCACATCGGTCTTACACTGAGCATGGAACCTGCCTGAGCTTCTCTCTCTCTCTCTCTCTCTCTCTCTCTCTCTCTCCCTCTCCCTCTCCCTCTCCCTCTCCCTCTCCCTCTCCCTCTCCCCCTCCTCTACCCCTGCTTGCATGCTCTATCTAAAATTTAAAAAAAAAACTTAAAAAAATGAAATAAAGAGTAGCTAATATTTTATGGAGAATAAAATATATAAATATAGCTCTAAATATATTTTTAATATTCAGTCATACATAAGGCATAAGGAATGTACAATGAAATGTACATAAGGAAATAAATCACCTTATGATATATATTAACAAATACCTGCAGTTTTACATAATTTTATTATCCAAAGCATATATAATATCATTTTCACACACTTGGACACAAACTGATGGGTATTAAGGTGATTATCAAAGAACAGAGCAAATACTAAGAAAAGGTTACCTGTCCACATATAACAATGGCCTACCAGTAGAAAAATATGTATACAGAAGCCTGATTATTACCTAAAAGAAAGAAGTGCAATTCCATGTCTCATGTGTGATTCCTACTCAGTGATGAGTTATTAAGAATAAACCTGAGCACATTCAAGCAAGAGTTGGGCCTTCCAAAATAGGGGAAAAGGAGAATCATTAACATGTTAAGGTATTAATATATGGTTTTGTATAATATGCAGGTATGTTATAAGGTATCATATAAGTACGTGCTCAGGGATCTCATAATGAAATAGAATAGTAAATGACATCCTAAGAATTCTTCAATTTTTTACCTTCTCTCCACTATCAACTTGAGCTGTTATAATGGGATAATATTAAATGAATATACCATTGCCTGATATGATTTCATTTTGCTCTTTCTTCAGTGCCTCCGTAAAACTTATATGTCACCAGGCCTTTTCAAAGATAGCATACTCCTTTAATGAAGATATGTACAAGAATATGAAGGACGTCTACCTCCTTAATGTTAGCATTTGTTAGAGTTATATATTTTTTTCTTTTTGCTGGTTAGTGAGACAGGAGACCAAATTACTGGATTGCACCTAGAACTTGTTTTTGTAAATAAGGATATAGAGCATAATAGAATAGAAAAGAACATAGCACAGTAAAACAACAACAACAACAACAACAACAACAAAACAATAGGAAAGAGTGCAATAGAAGACAAAACACTATAGGGTTTACTCTTCTTTGTAAGAATTTCATATATGTTCTACAGGAAATTGAGAAGCATGGAGTGTATAGACAGCAGGGATGATGTAACAAATTTGTCCCCTGGAATCTCATATTTTCTGGTTTATGATGCTTATGGGTGAGGTCACCTTTGACCCTCCAGCTCTGGCATATCCAGCAGATGAATGTGGCTGCACATGTGAACCTAGGTGATTCTGGCAGAGCAGTCTCCCAGACAATGGACAAAGTTTGGAAAATAAAATATTGATGATATTTTACTCATGGTACTATCTATGCTTTATAGAGAAAAAAATACACATGTATTTGCAATTCCATTGAACCTTTTTATTTATTTTGTTTTCAAGCAGGCCAAGGATGAAAATCCTACTTTAAATAATGTGTACATGGTAAATTGTATTGATAACAATACACACTTTCAAATTATCAGTGGAAATTTTTCTTATAGCGTAGTCTAATTTGATAAGGTGTAGTTATTATAATCAACCTTAGTTTTTTTTTCTTTTTTAGTTTTTTTTAATTTTAGAATGAGCGTGAGCAGGGGAAAAGGGCAGAGGAAGAGAGAGAATGTTAAGCAGGATCCAAGCTCAACATGGAGCCCATGACCCTGAGATCATGACCTGAACTGAAACCGAGTCAGATGCTTAACCTACTAAGCCACTCAGGCATCCCAATCAACCTTAATTTTTTGAAAAACAAGAATGCAAATATATTTTTTCTGTAGAAGCAATGTTAACCTAAATATTAGCTCTGATTTTTTAAAAAGAGATCATTCTTTCTTCAATATTTCAATATTCTCTGCTGGAAATAATAATTCATATTTTTAGGTGGAGAAGTGAAAGAAGAGTAATATTTCACCTAAACTTGTATTATTTATCATCATCAGTAGTAATGTTTTCTTTACATCACTGCAGCAATATTAAGAATATATAGTAACTAGGGCAATTAATTTAGAGTCTTACTTTCTATGGCAATAATGTGCTTTTTTAAATGTTTATTTATTTTGTTTTTTTTGTTTATTTACTTGTTTATTTATTTTGAGAGATCAATTACGAGCAGGGGAGGGGTAGAAGGAGAGGAAGAGAGAGGCTCCTAAGCAGACTCTGTGCTGTCACTAACAGGCTGATGCAGGGCTTGAACTCATGAACCGTGAGATCATGACCTGAGCCAAAATCAAGAGTCCGATGCTTACCCAGTGGACCCATCCAGACACCTCAATAGTGTGGGGTTTGTTTTTATTTTTATTTTTTTGACATTTTGAGTCCTTTAGTGTAATAAATGTGTTAGAAACTATCATTTTTTCTCCACAGACTTTCAAATTTAGCCTGCTAAGTATTCTGAAAATGCCAGATGGGAACATGACAGACGGACTCTGGCACCAGCTGGAAGGAGCTTACATCGGCCAAATTTGAGACAATTTGAACCTCAAAAAGAATAATGATACTAATGGGTTATAACACATGGAGTAAAACTTACAAATGAATCTTTGTGAAAACAAATAATAACTACATATTATTCCTTCAAAAATGCTGAATGTCTAAATTTAGAAAGCGGGTACTATGTCAGATGAATGAGTTCTGATCAGCAATATCTGTGGCTACTTAGTTAGTTTACATATGATTTGTCACCTAATTGAAAATTTTACTCGTTTATAAAGTTAAGCCAATGCATATCTTCTGGAATAATCACACACTAAACACAAAACCACACAAAGAGTTCATTGCCTACACTAAATGCATAATGGCTACTTGTATGCAATGGATAAAAACTGTATAGGTATATATGTCATAATTGCTGAAAGAGAATATTCAGTGATAATATTTTATTCTAGGCCACAAGAACGGATAATTAGTGGTTAAAGACAGATTGCTGGGTTCAGTTTTGGTGTGTCTGTATACAAATGTGTGAGCCTCGTGCTTCATCTCCAAAATATCTAAAATAGGGATGGTTACTGTAGCTAATTCAAAGGGATTTGTGAAGAATACACCTTTCCATACTTAGGCAGGGCCTACTATGTGATAAATCTTCAGTAAGACCTCAACGAGCAAAATAATCGAGCAGTAAATAGTGACATTTGTATGTACCAGACACCATGTTAAATCTTTACATTATTCAATATATTTTCTCTTCATCCTCACCTCTGTTTACTATCAATGGGACTCTTTCAGCTGTAAGTGAAACAGAAGTAATATAACTGTCCTGGTTTTTCTTAATGAATAATTGGGTTACCTGGGCCCCAAATTCACATGTGTATAATGGCAGACTTTGACTCTTAAGTACAATGAACTGTTCTAAGTGGGTGGGTTCAGTTTTTAATACGACAACTTTGGGTACTGGCAGGGCCATCCTAATTGTAAATTGTGAAGCACATCGTCTTATATTTTTTTTCTAGAGGATTTCAAAAAACTATATGCCAAATCCTAAAACTAATATAATTTGTCCACCTCATCTGCATAGAAGATTAATTGGCATTTGGCAATTTTGGGCCAGCATTACTGAAAGCAGGACTTTTGGTCTTTGTTTTTTGAGTATTTTTTTTTTAGGCACAATACACACAAGAGTATCTGATTCCTCTGGGTGTTGTTAGCTGCAAGCCTGGAAAATCAATATGATAACTAAAACTGTAAAATGTAGTTTTTAATTTGTTCTTATGGTCTGTTGAGCAAGACATTCATCCATGACAAACACCCACCTGTCCATACCTAAAGTTTCTGTAGCTATTTACAGTTACTACACAAGATACAGCAAGACATAAATCATTGTTTTACTCTCTGGGGATTTAAATGCATATACTCAAACAGAATCATTATTCATACTTACAGTTAAATAATTATGGAGAGGAATTCTTTACAATGATGACCAATGTAGGTGATGTGAACAGAAATGACTAATTTCTTTGTTCTGAAGAAATATATGGTCAGTTGATAAGCTAAGGCATTAGTTTGATTTTTAGGTCATGAATTAGTTAAAATGCATTTACTCCAGAACACACAGAATTATGTACTTTGTACATTTTGAAACTAAAGAAAGAATCCTACAAAAGAATTAGAAATCTCTTAGTTCCATGCTATCCTTTGAGTTATAGTAGTGATGTACTAGATTGGATTGTCACTCCCTTTTGTTTTACTTCTTTATAATAGCACACCCCTTCGTCAGAGGCATGAATTTTTCAGTGACTCCAACTGTAGGCAGAGTATTATCTCTGTCCCATTGATGCTGTGCATGTCAGTATACCTAGCCTACCAAAATCAGTCAAACCACAACTGAACTTCAGGCCTGTGTGTGGAAAATAGTTTTTATAGAAAGACATTTAAACTTTATGTTATTTTTTTCCAAGCAAAAATTACTCATACAGATAATTTAACATGTGTTGCTTCTTAGTTGTTAAACATCTCTTCCTCTATTTTACCAATTATTTGTCTCATATATTCATCATGTTTTCAATGTTTTTCTTTCTCTCTCTCATTGGTTAATTAACATCTTTCTCTGGACTACTACTTGGGAAAGATCTAACGTTATTGGGGAGTTTTGAAGATTAATGTTTTTGGTAGTGATGAGTTTAAGTTGAGAGGATACACCGGAAATAATGTGATAACTCATTTTAATATTTAATATAATGTTCTTAATAGCACTAACCTTTTTTTTTTAGGTGAGATAGCTTCCATGGTATCTCTACATTTCTGGTACCGCTCATTACAAATGAGCAGCAGTGATTACAATTCCTTCAATAGTAAAACATCAACCTTTCATCTGTTTCTGGAGGCCTATGTTTGAAAGAGGAATTAATCAATATATGAGATGCTATTTTAAGTTTTAATGAATACAGTTTTGTGCAACTTAGCTATCTCACAGTAGCAATAAATATTTAATCCAATTGAGATAGCAAAGAGCAAAAAGATCCATGTATTCCTTGGGGAAAGATGAAATATAAACTGATATGAAGATAAACCCATTTCTATAGGTTAAAATTCTTCTTGTAAAGTTACTTGGATTTATTTATCAGTTGTTTACAGTTTTGCTTAGAGAATCACTTAAATCAGTTGTGGTTCCAAGGAAAACAGTAATTATTTGATTGACATGAACGCGATCCTGTGGGACTCAGAATACTTTTTAATATTTCTTTCCATGTCTATATTTATGAGAAGTAGTGTAACTTCAAAAAGAAGAATGGCTCTATATAAATGGATGTGGTTTCAATAAATGACTAAAAATGTTCACCAGACTTGCAGGGGCTCTTTTTCAAGGCCCATTCCTACCTGCATAATTAACTCACTTGGAATCTCAGGTTCCTATGTTGAAGTTTACTAGAGAGAAAACTTATATTATTTGATAATTAACAAATACATATCCTCATGTATTACTACTATTTTTATTATTATAATTTTATTATAAACTACTAAAAGCAAACATTTGGGGTCACCTTCAAAGGAGTAATGGTAGTGATCACTCTCATTATCTAAATTAGGAACAACACCAGCATGAACAGCATTACATTATCTCACACACTTAAACTCCTTGGGAGTTTTCTTCAGTTTTGTGGAAAAGTTGAATTTTCTAAAATGTCCTTTGTAGTCAGTTTTTAAATATAATTTTGGTCAATTAATTCATTTATTTTACACATCAAATTTCTCCCATATTATTCTCTTTTCTCACATCTGGTAACATATCTCCAGAGAGAAACAGTGATACATCTTTTCACAGAAATTTCTCAAATTTGTCACATCTAAGCTTCTCTTCTTTATAAATAATTCCTTTAATATGTGCCACAGCCCAACTTCTATTTATCATATTAGTTAGGTTCTTTTTCATTGAATCATGACTATTTTCTCTATTTGGTCTTAAAATACCACAAGTAGAATTAGATGCTACTAACAGGCGCACACCGTTTATAGCATAGGTCATTTTCAAGAAAGAAGTCAGTAAAAATGAAGGCAGAAAAGAAGTGAGGGGATTGTTTTCAACCTTGAACATTCCCTTCTGTTTTTTATTGTCTTTTTTTTTTTTTAATTGAACTTTCCCATCTTGATGAGGCTAAGGGTTATTTGCACAGTTTGAGTCATCTGCACATACTTATTTTATTTTTTTTAATGTTTATTTATTTTTGAGACAGAGTATGAGCAGGGGAGGGGCAGAGAGAGAGGGAGACACAGAATCCGAAGCGGGCTCTAGGCTCTGAGCTGTCAGCACAGAGCCCCATGCGGGGCTTGAACCCATGAACCGTGAGATCATGACCTGAGCCGAAGTCGGGCTCTCAACGACTGAGCCACCCAGGCGGCCCATCAACTGCACATACTTATACCTGGAACACAAAAATGGTAGTATTACAGAGCTGATGGGAATAACAGAAGAAATTTTCTTTCAAAATTTTAAGGGCTATTTAAGAAAAAACACAAAGAAAAGAGAGAGAGAGAGAGGGAGAGAGAAATCACAAAACAGACTCATAACTATAAGAAACATAATGATTACCAGAGGTGAGGTGGGTGGGGGATGGGTAAATGGGTGATGTGGATTAAGGAGTGCACTTGTGAGGAGCATAGGGTGACATATGGAAGTGTTGAACCACTGTGTTGCACACCCCAATCTAATATAACACTGTAGGTTAACTATACTGTAATTAAAAGAAAAATTAAAAAATAATTGAAGCTAGGGAAAAAAATAACCCAAATTTTAAGGATTAATTTTTAAAATCAAATGGCCTGAGAAGCTAGGTATTAAAAATGGCTTAAATACTTTTAAAAACATATTAATAATTAATTTATAAAGCATAGATAATAATGCCAACTTTTCTATTCATGGCCCCAGTTTAATAAACAAGCAGGGTATTATTAAGTTTGAAGCATTTTTTGTATACACATTTATCAATTAATGGAAATGATCTACCTTTCTTCAGGTGATTGAGTGCAGTAAAGAAATGATATTAATCCTAAATAACGTAATTCTCTTTATGACTTTTCAGAATTGACGTTAGTAATACTTGTTTCTTTAAAACATTACCACTGAAGCCTTTCCAAATATCTATTTCTTCATTCACTCTACTATTATTTAGTTAAATCTATTTCATCATGTTTCAATTTAGTTGTTACACAAATTTGAAAGATTTTGAATTGGAGGATTAATGTAACTTACTTAGAATATTATACATATGCAGGTGACCCTTGAATTTCATGAATCTGAACTATGCTGATCTCCTTATATGTGAATATTTTCCAATAAATACAGTACAGTGCTGTAGGCATATTTTGTCTTCCTTATGATTTTCTTAATAATGTTTTCTTTCTTCTAGCCTACTTTATTATAAGAATAACATACAAAATATGTGTTAATTGACTATGTTATCAGTAAAGCTTATGGTCAACAGACTATTAATAATTAAGATTTGGGAGAGTCAGTGTGTTTTGGGAGTAAATATCCAGTAATGCAATTACCTGATTATAGGGCAGTTCTATTTTTAACTTTTTGAGAAAATGCTATACTGTTTTCCAGAGTGGATACACTAGTTGGCATTGCCACTAACAGTGCAAGAGGATTCCTTTTTCTCCACTTCCTTGCTAATACTTGTTTCTTGTGTTGTTGATTTTAGCCATTCTGACAGGTGTGAGGTGATATCTCATTGTAGTTTTGATTTGCAATTCCCTGATGATGAGTGATGTTGAATATATTTTCATGTGTTTGTTATCCATCTTTATATCTTCTTTGGAGAAATGTCTGTTTCTGTCTTCTGCACATGTTTCATTGGATTATTGTGTATGTGTGTGTGTGTGTGTGTAGTTATTTAAGTTCTTTTTCAAAAGGATACATGCACCCCTGTATTTGTAGCACCCCTGTGCTATTATTTACAATAGTCAAATTATGGAAGCAGTCAGAGTGTCTATTGATAGATGAATGGATAAAGAAGATGTGAAATATATGCACAAAATGGAATATTATTCAGCCATAAAAAATGAAATATTGCCATTTGCAATAACATGGATGGAACCAGAGAGTATAATGCTAAGCAAAATATGTAAGAACAAGACACATACCATATGATTTAATTCACATGTGGAATTTAAGAAACAAAACAAAAGAGCACAGTGGAAAAAGAGAGAGAGAAGCCAAGAAACGCATTCTTGACTGTAGAGAACAAACTGATGGTTACCAGAGGGGAAGTGGGTAGGGGTTGGGGGAAATAGGTGCTGAGTACTGATTGCTGTATAAATTCTTAAATCTTAAATTTACCTGAAACCAATATAACATAGTAGGTTAACTATACTGGAATTTAAAATAAAAAATAAAATAAGAAAATAAAGTTTTGGGGAGTCAAAAGTTATATGCAGATTTTCAGATGTGGGGGGTGGGTGTCCCTAACCCTGCATTATTCAATAGCCAACTATAATTAGTATTTATAATATTAAACTACCATTAATATACAAACAGTGATTTTATTTATCCTGAGGTTTGTCTATTAGTATCAAATACACTGTAAACTTTCAAATGTCATTTTCAAAATAAGGTGACGCTATCAGAGATAGGATGTGGCATGTCATTAATTTTGTCTCCATAACAATTTGGTGGAGAGTAAGATTAGACCAAATGTAAAAACTACAGAATACAAGATTATTTATGTGGCACATTATCAAATTTTTTATATGACATGGGATTTTATACATAATATTGCCCCATTCATGTATTTTAAAAATAGTTCTTGGGGCACCTGGGTGGCTCAGTCAGTTAAGCATCCGACTTCAGCTCAGGTCATGATCTCATGATTTGTGGGTATGAGCCCCACGTTGGGTTCTGTGCTGACAGCTTGGAGCCTGGAGCCTGCTTTGGATTCTGTGTCTCCCTCTCTCTCTGCCCCCCACCCCCCACAGTTGTGCTCTCAACAGTGTTGAGAGAATTTCTCTCTCTCAAGAATCAATAAACATTAAAAAAAAATTTTAATGGTTTTTGAATTTGTACCATGTGGAAAGTGCTATTTTAGATTTTGTGAGTATTATAATTAATTGTTTTAAATCCTTAGATTTATATTCTTTCTAACCAAAATGGTATTACAATATATTTGTAATTAATATTAACTAAAACATCAAAATAAATTTTGAAACCATCAAACTATTCTCTAATATTTTTAACATAAATTAGTGTTAGTTGATAAAATTACTAATTATCAGGGCACCTGGGTGGCTCAGTTCATTGAGTGTCCAGTTTGACTCAGGTCATGCTTTTGTGGTTCATGGGTTTGCGTGCCATATCCGACTCCCTGCTGTCAGCTCAGAGCATGCTTTAGATCCTCTGTCCCCCTCTCCCTCTGCCCCTCCCCTGCTCATGCTCTCTCCCTCAAAAAATCATTAAACATTTTTTAAAAATACTAGTATCAGATATATCTTATTATTTATTCAAAAATTAGTTTTAGATCACACAAAACTAGACTACCTGTCAGAATTTTAAAAAAATTAAAGTTCTAAGTAGAAATGTAAAGATGTTCTTTTCCAATCTCCACTCTGAGCTCTTTGAAATATTTTCCATCTCTTTAGCTCATGCATCACTGACGTTGTATGGTATAATTTGGCTTATAGTTGGAGAGAGAGCAGTATCTATAGCAATATATATAGAGAGATGATAGATAGATAGATAGATAGATAGATAGATAGATGATAGATAGATAAAATTCTACTTCCTAATGAAGTTATTAATTTACAAATATTATTGAATAATATTTCTTTCTGTGCTAAAATGCAAGACTACTTTGGAAACTATTATTTAGTAAACATTTTCCATCTTTTGAAGTTTCAGTATAATCCTCATATATTTTATTTTATCCGTGGGAGTTTTGTGAAATGAGTCCTGCCATTCTTTTTGATTTTTTGTTTTTCATCTAAAAATGACTAATCACTGGGGTAATTGTTAATTTAATTGATTAAATTATAAACCAAGGATTGTAGTGTAGTCATTATGGGGACGGGTTTTGAAGTCAGACAACTGGGTGAAAACTCAGAGTTTGGAAATAAGTAGCTGTTCCATCCTGGATAAATTATTTATTTATTCTATAACTCAATTTACTTAACTGTTCAAAATGAATCATAATGAGAGTAATATCTACCCAAAAAGATTATTCCAAGAATTACAAAAGTTAATATATGAACACTTAGAAGAGCACTTAGTGTTTATAAATTGATTAAAAAAATAATAAATTTTAAGCTAATTGAGTAAATCAATAATGGATATTGAAATAATTGTCAAGACAAACAAAAATCCCATCAGAGCCATGTCAAGAGATCATTAACCTTGTACAAGGGACACTTAGTAGGGTAAATTGTATTAGTGCAAATGTCTAGGAAATACACTGGAATGGATTACACCTTAGCATACGTTTTACAATTAGATTCAGTGATTTTTCTTTATTTAAAATGAACAATATGTCTCCTTCTCACTTTAATGGGCAATTATGTCAAATATATAAATCTTAACTCTATGATGTTCATAGTTCTCATGCAATAAAAATGTCTAAATTAAGTTTTACACTGTATTAGAGAGGGAATTTCTTGCTTGACATATTTAATTTCAAGATAATATAGCTGTTAAAGTAACAAGAGAATTCTCAATATACAAAGCTCTGTAAATTCACAATGACAAACTAATTATAATGGTGGATGCAGTTCCTTGACAAAGGTTATTCTGACACTCTGTAAATCTGCAGTTCATAAATCCCTGTAGTTTAGATTACAACTCAATAATAGAGGGAGGACTAATCAAACAATACTTATGACAACCAATATTTGCTCATTTCCTTCTTTACCCATGCACGAGAAGTCAATAATTAGTCTTTGCCATAATTATTCTGTCTATGAACCAAGATTATTATTGTAGCAGGATTATACCTTTGGATACGTATTTCATAAGTAAGGGTTCCCCAGACACTATTCTATATTATATTTTAAATGCCTGCTAAAAAAAGGTTTGTTGTGTCAAGAAGTTTAAGAATTATGGGGTAAATTTATCTTAAGTAATTGTTTTTGGTAGAGAATTTCTTAATGTTTCTACTATAGGGGACATAATATGCCTCACTTTCCAAACTTGTATGAACACAGAGAACTTCATTTTGGAATGCTATGAACATTCACTAGTGTTCATAGTTCCACTATATGGGGAACACTATCATACACTGAAAAATAGTGAATTAGTCTATCACCAAAGTGAGTTAACAGTATGTATGTAAAAAAAAAAATCTATTTTAGCTGAAAATCTGTCTCTTGCCGGATTTAACAAATGTTTAAATAAAAATGCAATACTAAAATAGTAACATTTTTTAAACACAGTTTTTCAATCCATTTCAAAGGTGTCTAGAATATTCTCTCTCTCTAACACTACTTGTAATTTAATTCTTGATGATTTTATTATCCATAGAATATTATCTTTTGGCTTTGTCAAAAGCCAAAACAGAGTTGACCTCCCTGTTTCTAAAATCTATTCTATAGTCTTCCCTAATTTTACTTGAGATATTTGAACACTTGGTTGCTCCATTCTCTTCTATGTCTACACTGAGTTCCTGAATTCCATGTTTTCAAATGACATCAATATAAGTTCAACTTCCAAATATATATAGCTGCGGCCAACCTAGGCCTCCCCTCTGAATAACAGAATTGTATATCCAATTCCCATTTTGGATTTCACAAAATGATTTTTAACTTACTGTGTCCAAATTTAACTTTTTAATCCTATCTAACTCTGTTCTTCACACTGCCTTCTGTATTTCACTAAATGGCAATTTTCTTCTAATAGATTAGTACCAGACTTTGGAGTTGTTATGAACTCCTCTCTTTCTCTGAATCCATAAACAAATCTTGAGGATTCTTTTTCAAAATAAATCAAGAGTCTAGGGGCACCTGAGTGGCTCAGTCAGTTAAGCATCTGACTCTTGATTTTGGCTCAAGCCATGATCTCACGATTTAGGGGTTCAAGCCCCACATCAGGCTCCACACTCACAGTGCAAAGCCTGCTTGGGATTCTCTCTCTCTACCTCTCTCTCTTCACCCTGCCACTCATGCTCTCTCCCTCTCTCTCTCTAAGACTAAACAAATAAACTTTAAAGGAATGAAAATTTAAAAAAATAAATATCCGTCCCTTAAAAATAAAACAAATAGGGGCGCCTGGGTGGCTCAGTCGGTTAAGCGTCCGACTTCGGCTCAGGTCATGATCTCATGGTCCGTGAGTTCAAGCCCCGCGTCGGGCTCTGGGCTGACAGCTCAGAGCCTGGAGCCTGTTTCAGATTCTGTGTCTCCCTCTCTCTCTGACCCTCCCCTGTTCATGCTCTGTCTCTCCCTGTCTCAAAAATAAATAAACATTAAAAAAAAAATTTAAAAACAAAAATAAAAAAAAATAAAACAAATAATAGTCTGACCACTTGTCACTTTGCCCACAATTATCATCATGGTCAATGATCCTACCATGTATTGTAGGATAATTGACTCTCCTTTTTGATATCTCAGTTTCAAATGTATAGTCCATATCTAGTACATAAGTCAGAAAAGACATTTTTATTAAATGTATGTCATATTGGGAAAATCGTTTGCTAAAATTCTACAATGATTGTGAACTCAGAGTAAAACGCAATACCTCTACCTTCTCTAGATCTGTTTCTAATGACATTTCTGTGACATTATCTACCACCCTCTACACTGTTTTTCTTACTTATTCACCTTATATTTGTTACTGCTACTACTACTGCTGCTGAGTGACTAATTTCCCCCAAATTCAATGGCTTTAAACAATGCACATATATGGTCTCAGAGTTTCTGGTCTAGAAGTCTACAATGTAGCTGTCCTCTGTTTCAGGTCCTTTCACCAGACTACAATCCAGATGTTGGCCAGGGGTGAGCCTTGACTGAGGAAGGATCCACTTCCAAGTTGACTCATGTGTTTTTTCATTGGATTCACTTCTTTGAGGCTGTCAAATTGTAGAGGTCAGTTCCCTTTTGGCCGTTAGCCAAAAGCCACACTTAGTTCCTTGCCGCATGGCCTTCCCTATAGGCCTACTCACAATATGACAGATTGTACCATCAAAGCAAAGCTAAGAGAGAGAGAAAGGAAGAAGGAGCAATAAGGGGAGTAGGCAGGAAAATGAGGAGAAAGAGAAGTGGGAAGAAGGAAGAGACTAGATGGACAGAAAGCAAAACAATCATTTATAAGCTAATCTTGAAAATTACATCCCATCACTTTTGCTACCTGGTATTCTTGGAAGCCAAGAATAGGCCCAATTCTGACCTAAGTGGAGGGGATTATGCAGGGTTATGAATACTGAGAGTCTGTGATCCTTGGAAGTCCTTTTAGAAGGATGCCTACCACACAGCTCACCTCCACTAAAGACCTGTCAGTTCTTCAAAATTATCAAGGATGGTCCCTTCTGAGTGCTTTATAATTGCTACTTCTGTCAGAATCCTCTTTCCTCAGATTATGAAAATTTTGATCCTTTATACCAATTATGAAAATGTTAGCGAGAGCTTTGTAGATGGTAATAATTTAATATCTAAAATGATTTCTATGACCCCAACCATTGCTTTACTCTTTTTCCCATACCCTGCCATAGTTTTATAGTACTTAATATCACCTGATATATTTTGCATTTACCTGAATATGGTAACTCTAAGAGCACAGAAACATCAGCTGTTTAATTCATTGCTGGATCCTCACCAATAAAATTACTGACTGAATAAATGAAAAAAAATCTTAAACATTTATGGTCTTTATTCAGCAATTATTATTCAGAAATATTGCACAAAATAAGTGACTCAAGTTTTTTTAGATGTATAAACTCATAATTTTGTCTTTGTACAATATAAAAACTTTAGGATAATTTAAAATGTGTATATTAACTGTGATGCATGCAGCCATTCAAAAACCTCCATAAATTCTATTACCAGAAAATTTTCATGATATAGTAAATACAAATATTTAAGAAAATTTTTGTAGAAATATCACTTATTTATATAAAGAGATTTAAATATGGGTTTATTCGGGAGATAGATCATGGATTTAAAAACATTATCTGTGTTTTCTCTTTTCTCTAGTTGTATGATTTACAGTGGGTATTGAAATGAGTAACATTTACATTTTAGTTGCCATAGAAAAGTATTTTTAATTTTTTTGATGTTAATGTCATTTTATATATGATATAAAAAATGTAGGGAAAGGAAAAAATATGAAAATTAAATATAGGACTAATATGTGTGAAATTTCTGAGTATATTCTGAGCACTAGTATATACTTTATAAGCATCTCTTTTAAAATCAAACATCACCCTTTGAAGTTAATATTATCAGGGCGCCTGGGTGGCTCAGTCGGTTGAGCGTCCGACTTCAGCTCAGGTCACCATCTCGCGGTCCGTGAGTTCGAACCCCGCGTCGGGCTCTGTGCTGACAGCTCAGAGCCTGGAGCCTGTTTCAGATTCTGTGTCTCCCTCTCTCTCTGCCCCTCCCCCGTTCATGCTCTGTCTCTCTCTGTCTCAAAAATAAATAAATGTTAAAAAAAAAATGAAGTTAATATTATCTACTTAAGTTGATGAAGAAATTGGAGCTTAAGCAAATTGAAACTTTTTTCCAAGCTGGTAAAATAACTATATCTTTATAAAATAATGTAGTATTTATATGTAATATATCTAATGTTACATATCTCTATCATCTTATTATCTGTATATCTTTTTGTTGTTATTGTTAAAGTTTATTTTGAGAGAGAATGAGTGGGAGAGGGGCAGAGAAGGAGACAGAGAATCCTAAGCAGGCTCCATGCTGTCAGTACAGAGCCCAATGCTGGGCTTGAACTTACTAACCGAACTGAGATCATGACTTGAGCCAAAACCAAGTGTTGGATGCTCAATCCAATGATGCATGTAGGCACCCCTGTTTTTTTTCTTTCTTAATGTTTTTCAAAATTTATTTTGAGAGAGATTGGGAAAGAGCACAGGGGGGATGCAAACAGAGAGGGAGAGAGAACCCCAAGCAGGCTCTGTGCTGTCAGAGCAGAGCCCAATGCAGGGCTGATCCCATGAACCGAAGACTGAGATCATGATTGAGCTGAAATCAAGTCAGAAACTTAACTGCCTGAGTCACCCAGGCACCCCTATCTTTCTTTCCATAACCTTTTGCCTAATATTTATTCAGAAGATTAATGTTAAACTAAAATACATCAGTCACGGCATAAAGCACAATAAAATTAACTACAAATTGATGAATTATTCCATAAAAATGATTTTCAACCTGAAAATAATTTTAACAATTATTAAATTTAAATTATTTTAATTATTTTCAGGTTGAAAATTTAAAAATTTAAATTTTATATTTAATTTTACATAATTAAAACTAAACTCTAACTTCCTTAAAGGAAACACATTTAAATATAAGCACACAGAACATAAAGAACACAACAAAATGAAATGGAAATATATGCTATGTTTATCGGTCAGGGTCCAGTCAGGAGAATGAAATCACTTAAGATATTTTAATGGAAAATTTAATAAAAAGAATTCTTAACTAGTTTTAAGGTTATTAATTAGTTAATTTGACTTAGAGAAAAGAAAAAAAAAAAAAAGAGTCCCCTCACATCCCCAAACTTATAGCAGCTATCAAACTTAGGGCAGGGGAAAAAAAAAAAAAGGAAAGATTTGGCATTATTAAAACTTAGAAGTCCAAGAAAGCAATTCAGTGAAGGTAAAAGTCAGACTCCAAAGAGCCTCTGTGGAACGTCAGTTTATTTACGGGATGCCAATACACTGGTGTTAAAAAAAAATTGTTGCTACAGAAAACGACTGACTTCCAGGGTAAGGAAATATTGTGAGGGTGAATCTCAGAGGAACAGGAAACAGATGAGAAGCCAAAAGGAAATAAACAGTAATGCAATTTTCTAAAAAGTGTCAACATTCATGAAACTTACGATAAAGAGTTTTCACAGGGCTCTGAATCAAATAAGACTTAAAGTCTCTAATTAAAAATGTTTTATAAAATGAATGGAATTTAGTAATTATGCAAATTTACCCCAGATTTCTTGTTTTTCTGGTTTCTAAGGTTCACAGCATTTGTCATGTTCCCCTAGAATTTTCTTTAATTAAAAACTAGCTGGAGGTATAAATATTATCTGACATATCATTGAAGTAATAATAAAAGTTTTTATTTTATTATTAACACAGAGCTTCTATAAATATATTACAAAATGGGTTTTTACTTTATATGTTTTTAAATAGTGAAAGGACCTAGTAAAAAGTATTACATATTGTTCAATCTGGGAAATTACTCAACTACATAATGTTTATATTTGAGTTAACATAGAAAATTACAAATAAACACAGCTTCATCATATAACATATAAGAAGACAAAGATTGCAAAAAGTAATCTCCAGATTGTTTTTAGTGAATACATAAAATTGTGTAACTCTAGTGAATTTATTCTAAACTTATAATCATTCACTGCTCTGTTTTTTTCTAGAATACTTTATCTCTTTATTTCTATCATTGTTTTAAATTTCACAACAGTATGGAAAACATTTTCAGCAGACTATTTTGTCTATAGTTCCCAGTTAACTAAATATTAACCTCTTCGTAGTATAATTTTTGTAAGTTATATCAAAGAAAAAATTTCATCAGATTTGAAATTGGTTATCCTCAATCTTAACTTCTTCTCTATTTTTATATCTTAGAAGAACTAGAATAAAATAAATTCATTGAAAACCACTTCAATTATTTCCTATTTACCATTAAATTAAAAAAAATTTAAAAAAATAAATAAAAAATGGTCTGTTCTCATAGGATTGATAGATAACATTTTCTCATAGCTTGTAAGAGTTTTTTGTAATATAATTCATTCTTCCATAGATAATATGAATCTTGTTATATATATACACACATTCCTGTATATATGTACACTTAAATAAGTCATTTTTGTCCATATGACAGTTTCAGAGAATATAATTAAAATAATTTTTCCAACTTTAATGCCAATAACCAATACCTGCCATTTCTAGTTTTATGCTTCCTATTGTTTTAAATTTTGAACAAAAACCAATGTAAGGAAAGATATCTATAAAATATTTCCAAAAGGATTGAAATAAAGTATAGTTGAGGCAACCACTATCTACTTAAAGTGAGTCCTTGGTGATTTTTTGTAACTCATCACACCCTTAGAGCCATTCTTCAGATCAAGAAAGAGAACAGGACAAGCACAACAGAAGTTCCTGTGGAAGGCAATCACCTCCTTCTTTGTAACAGATAGCTGTACTATTCCAACTTCTATCGCTGTGGATCAGTACTGCTTGTTTTGATCTCAATGTAAAGACAATCAAAGTGTAAGCATTTTTTTGTGTGTCTCAGTTCTTCTATTCAGGGGTATGTTTGTGAGATTCTTCTATGGTATTATGTGTGGCAGGGGTTTGTTAATTTACATTAATATATACTATTGCATTTTATAAAACTGCCACACTTTATTCATTCTATCATTGACTGATACTTGGACTATTGCTATTTTTGGCTGCTACTAATATTTCTTCCATGTATGTTCTTGCTTTTTTGCTGCATAGAAGTATTTATTCTCTTGGCTATATACATAGTAATCAATCTCTGAGATCAGATAGTACGCTTATGCTTATTATTAACTAAAGACTTCAAAGTGTTTGTACTAATTTGTACTCCAACCAGCAATGATAAAGGGCCTAGTTGTTCCAAACTCCAGCTAATACACTTTGTGAAATTTTCAGTTCCTTTCATTTTTTTCAGTGTAATTATTGTATAGTGGCACCTTATGTTGTAGGTAATTTTGATATATTTTCTTGGTGTGAAATGCTTGCTCAAAAACCATGCCGGTGTCTTGCCCTTGGGATACAGGGCGTACCTCAGTTTCTGGGGGACCAAGACCCCGCCTCCTGGTTTGTGCACTCTTGAGTACCAGAGTCGACCCTGGGGAAAGCGGTTCGGTGCAGGCCTAGTGTACCTTTCTGTCCGGGAATGGAGAAAGAAAACAATGCAGACGGACTTAAAGCAACTAGTGTCTTTAGATTGGATTGGCTTTGGCTAAGCTGCACTGGTTGCTTCTGGTGGGATCATTGGCTATGCAAAAGCAGGTAGTGTCCCATCACTGGCCGCTGGGCTTCTTTGCGGTGATTTAGCAGGCCTGGGTGCTTATCAGCTGTCTCAGAAACCAGGAAACGTGTAGTTTTCCCTACCTAGATCTGGAACTGGCATTATGGGAATGAGATTCCACCACTCTGGAAAATGTATGCCTGGGGCTCAATCGTGGCTGCCAGTTTGCTACTGGTGGTCACCAAATTTGGAATTAGTGTGTTCAAAAGACCCTATGAGTAGTAGTCATGTCCCAGCTTGGACTCCTGAAGAATTTAAAAACTTCCAGTATTTTTAGTGCATTAAGAGAAATAAGCAGCATTTTCACATATTCTGACATTTTACTTAAAACAAAACAAAACAATACAAAACAAAACAATTGGGGAACCTGGGTGGCTCAGTCAGTTGGGTGTCTGACTTCGGCTCAGGTCATGATCTCAGTTTGTGAGTTCAAGCCCCGCATCAGGCTCTGTGCTGACAGCCCAGAGCCTGGAGCCTGCTTCTGATTCTGTGTCTCCCTCTCTCTCTCTGCCCCTCCCCTGCTCACGCTGTATCTCTCTCTCCTTCAAAAATTAATAAACTTAAAAAAAATTTTAAACAAAACATTAAACTTCCCAGAAGAGAAATTAGTTATTATCATTACAACCTTAAAGAAGTAGGTGGTATAAAGTCAAGAACTTACTATTATAATTTCATACAATGTGATTTTTATATGTTGATGTTATCTCTTACTTCTGTATCTGTAGATAAACTCTCAGGGGGTAAAATGTTTGGGGGCCCTGAACCTCCATGTCCTACTCAGAACAGTGTGAAAAAAGTCTTTTCTGAAATTTAGGATTCTGTTCTTTGGCTCATGTTAGAGCACAGACCTACTTTTAAATTATGTCAAATGATATATCAATGAAAATAAAGTTTACTTTAAATAATAAAAAAATGCCCTTTGGGACACCTGTGTGGCTCAGTTGGTTAAGTGTCTGATCAGGTTATGATCTCACAGCTCATGAGTTTGAACCCCACGTCGGACTCAGTGCTGACAGCTCAGAGCTGAGAGCCTGTTTCAGATTCTGTGTCTCCCTCTCTCTCTGCCCCTCCCTGCTCACACTCTGTCTCTCTCCTTCAACAATAAATAAACATTTAAAAAAATTTTTTTAAATAAAAAAATTACAAATGCCCTTTTCTCATAGGATTTATGGATACCATTTTCTCATTTGTAAGAATTTTTTGTAACCACTTGGTATAATTCATTCTTCCATAGAGAATATAAATCTTGTTATATATACACACACAGTCCTGTCTATATGTATAATTAAACATCAGTTATTTTCTCACTAAGTGGTTTGCTATTTAACTCTTCTAATGATGAATTCTGATGAGCAAAGTCTTTAATTCAAAAGTAGTTCAAATTAGCAGTCTCTTCCTGCTGTGAAGATATTTTCTGAGGTTTGTGTCTTGTTTAAGAACTCTACTCCTACTCCAAGTAATCAAGAAAGTCCCCAGTGATTTTTTCAAATGTTTCATTGTTTCAGTATTTATATTTTTAACCACCCTCCATATAAAATTTTGTTTCTGTGGTATGATTTTGAGGGTCAGTATTATTATTTTTTTTCTTACAGATAGTCAATTGCCCCGGTATCATTAATTGAAAAGACATTTGCCACATATTGTACCTTTATTATTAATCAAATATTTTTATATGTGTGAGACTATTTTCACTCTCTCTGTTCTGCTCCACTCTTATATTACTGGTTTGGTTGCTCATATTCTCTTGTAATTATATAATGTTCTTGATTAGGAATGACATAATTTTCTTTTCTTTGAAAATCCTAGTCAGACTTCGGTGTTGGCCTCATAAAACAACTTAGGGACTTTGTCTTATACTCTTTTCCTTAGAAATTGGTTTTAGATTGGGGCAGGTGGGTGGCTCTGTCAGTTGAGCGCCCGACTTCAGCTCAGGTTATGATCTCGGGGTTTGTGAGTTTGAGCCTCACGTTGGGCTCACGGCTGTCAGCCTGTCAGCACAGAGCCTGCTTCTGATCCTGTCCCCCTCTCCCTGCCCTCTCACACTTGTGCTCTTCCAAAATTAAATATTAAAACAAAATGGTTTGTGATTGTTTTATCTTTTTTGATGTTTGGAAGAATTTGAAAAATTCTTCAAAAAATTTGAAAACGTTTTTTAAATGTTTATTTATTTTTGAAGGAGGGAGACAGCGCGTGAGCAGGGAGGGGGAGAGAGAGAGAGAGACACACAGAATCTGAAATCAGATCCTTGAAAGTTGTATAAATATATATTCAAATTATTTAATAAATATGCAAATTTCAAGATTTTCCACTATTTTTGTACAATCTGATTAATTACCTTTACCTAGCAATACTATCATTCCATGTAAATTTTCAAATATATAGGATATGCATATTGATATATACTGATATTTCATAATGAACTTTATATGTATATTTATATCTTATGGATCAATAATGATGTTTCTGTTCTTTTTCTTTAACTTTTTTTAAGTTGTTATTTCACTCTTCTTAATAAGTCTTGCTAGATGTTTATCAATTCTACTAGCTTTTTCAGAGATTCAAATTTTGGTTTTGTTGATTTTTTCTAATATCTATCCATTTTCTCATATATTGTATAATATGTATCTTATATCTAATATATAGCTTTACATTAACTTCTCATTGTTGCTTTTATATTAATTCTGTTTGCATTTAATTTTTGTTTAATTCACACGTTTTCTATCTTTGATTTTAAGCCATTTTGTTATTCTGAATTTAGATTTACAACTATACTTAATTGAAACTTACAACTATATATCAAAAATTATCATTTTGTTTATTATCCAGTTTTCTAATATGATTCCTTATTTTATTTGTACTACTTAAAAATAATTGCTAGCTCTCAAAACATTTTTATTCATCATTTAGTCATTGATATCTCATCAGGAGTTTGTATGATTTACTCTTCATTCTCTTAGAATAGGAAGTACAAAATTTTCTTACTATTTATTATCATAAAAGATGTGAAGGCAGAAAGGGAAAATACTTGAAAAAAAAACTTTGTATTTTACATACAAAGATTTTTGATGATATGAAAACACAACTTGCAATTATTGACTTAATCTAATATAATTTTATCTCAGAGGGCTTTCAAATCATCAGGGAATTTCATTTATTTATATACAAGTTTAGGTGAAATTTCATATTAATGACTATATTAATTACCATAAAATCAATATAAAAGAGCCTCAATTTTACTTGAAACATAAGATATTTTCTTATTTCTTTAAATCTACAGAAATTCATTACTTTCCAACTTTATTAATTATGGAACCCATAAAATAGGAGACCTTTAAAATTAATCATTTTGACAAAAACAGTGTAGTGACACAATTTTTAAAATGCTTGAAAATTTATTTTCAATGTCTGTTATCAATCATAATGAATCAAACACAACGAACCAGAATTAACCTATCATAATAAACATCTAGAAAATTTGCCATATGACATATAAAACAATCATTTTCAGACACTGGAAAAAAGTACTTTACAGACCTGTGATCCCCAGTTGGATAGAAACAAAGTGAGAACTCTATGGGACTTTCCGCCTAGAAACTCTTTTTTGGGTCATAGTACAGGAAGGGCTATCTGAAGCAAAACATACTTCTTACACATACGATACAGTAGAGACCAAATTTCAATGGACTGTGAGTAACTTGTTACCTGCACTTCACAGAGGAGAGTGACATACAATGAAAGAGCTCCAGAAATCGATACTGTTCCCTTTGAAACTGTTGCTAAATGTTAAGGTATCGTGAAACTCCACAAGGCTAGTAAAGAACAGCAGGTAGCTATAGTCTGAACAATTTACAAATTTCACATACAGCTTGAAAACATATCAGTTTTTTTCATCTATAGTGGACAGTCCTCATTTACCATCCAGAGTATTTAGAAGGCCCAACAACAGCCATGCCTTGGTAGCAATATTAAATTATTTCTAGAATAAAGGCTACTTTAAAAAACTTACTAATATATATTTTTAAAAAACATGCACAAATTGAGGGGCGCCTGGGTGGCTCAGAGGGTTAAGCATCTGACTTCAGTTCAGGTCATGATCACATGGTTCATGGGTTCAAACCCTGCATGGGGTTCTGTGGTGATAGCTCAGAGCCTGAAGCCTGCTTCGAATTCTGTGCCTCCCTCGGTCTCTGTCCCCTCCCCACTCATGCTCTGTCTCTCTCAAAACTAAAAAAAAAATAAAAATGAAAAAATAAATGCACAAATTGATCATACTGACCAGATATGATGTAACTACTTTTAAGTGTTATGTATAATAATAATGAGGAAAAACAGTTTAAAAATCCAGATACAATAATATAAAGATCACCATATGGAGGATCTAGACGTGCAACAGGGCAATGATATTGGATGCAGTTAGGAGCAAAACAGTCAATGGCAGAAATGGTGGAATTAGCAGAAAAAGTCCATAAAATGCTGTTATAAACATGGCTATTAGGCTGAATATACAAAAGAAAGCATGGGTATAAATAGGAAATTAATGGAAAATGTTGGAAAAAACAAAAATGGCATTTCAGGAGAGGAAATATATGCTATTGGGAATTTCAATTATGCTAACTGGAATGAAGAGCAGCTTAAACATTACAAAGAGAATAATCAGTGAACTTGTAGACATAGCTATCAAAATTATGCAAATGAAGACAGAGTGAGAGGAAGAACAAAGCTGAATAAATGAACAGAATCTCAGTAACTTTTGAGATAATATCAAGAGTTCTAACATAATTTTTATTAGAGTACCAGATAGAAAGGGAGGAGAGGGGCACCAGGGTGACTCATTTGGTTGAGCATCCTGTTGATGTTGGCTAGGTGGAGCCTGCTTGGAATCCTCTCTCTGCCTCCCTCTCTGCCCCTCCCCTGCTCACACACTCATGATTTATCAAAAAAATAAATAAACTTAAAAAAATGAAAGAGGGGCACCTGAGTGGCTCAGTTGGTTGAACATCTGCCTTTGGCTCAGCTCATGATCTCAGGGCTATTGAGTTAGAAACCTGCATATGGCTCGCCGCTTTCAGCGTGGAGCCTGCTTGGTTCATATCCTCTGTCCCCCTCTGTCTTTGCCCCTCCCCTGCTAGTGCGTGCTCTCTCTCTCAAAAATAAAAAATAAACAATAAAAAAGAGAGACAGAGAGGAGAAATTCTATCACTTTAGTTATTTGTTTCAAGGCAATTCAGGTTTTGGGGCATCTCAGTGGCTTAGTCAGTTAAGTGTTCTACCTCAGCTCAGGTCATGATCTCACAGTTCATGGGTTTGAGCCCCGCATCAGGCTCTGTGCTGACAGCTCAGAGCCTGGAGCCTGCTTCAGATTCTGTGTCTCACTCTCTCTCTGCCCCTCCCCTGCTCATACTCTGTCTCTATCTAAAAAATAAAATTTACATTGAAAAAAATTTTTAAAAATAAAGGCAATTCAGTTTTTAAACAGGATTAATAGCAGTGTATTTAAAACTACTAACATATATAGAAGGACATTATATAACAATAAGAATACAAGTGATCAGAGAAGAAAAATAAAAGGATATTGTTATAAGTATCCTATATTAAATTAGTATAATAACATTCAAAGGCATAAAATAAGTTAGAGATATATATTTTAAATAGTAAGGTAACTAATGAAGAAGTAAATAACTCCTAGTGATATGACAAAAGATACAATAGTGAAAATACAAATGGAATCCTAAAATATATACAGGCTGAGTTTTATGCCCTCCAAACCTCACATGTTGAAGTTCTTTTTTTAATTTTTTTATTTAAATTTATTTTTAAGTTTATTTATTTTTGACAGAGACAGAGTGTGGAAATGAGCTGGGGAGGGGCAGAGAGAGAGGGAGACACAGAATCCGAAGCAGGCTCCAGGCTCCAAGCTGTCAGCATAGAGCCTGACGCGGGGCTCAAATTCACGGTTTGTGAGATCATGACCTGGGCCGAAGTCGGACGCTTAACCGACTGAGCCACCCAGGTGCCCCTCACATGTTGAAGTTCTAAGTCAGAACACAACATATTTGGAGATAGGGTCTTTAAAGATGCACTTTGGTTAAATGGCATTGGCAGGGTGTGCCCTAATGCAAATGACTAGTGTTCTTACAAGAAGAAGAAATGAGGACAAATTCATTAGGAAAAAGAAAATCAAGAAAACATGTTAAAAAATAGAACTTAAAAAAATCAATGAGATGCAAGGCTCATTTTTTTAAGGTTAAATTAAATTGATCTCCTGTCTTAATTCATCAAGCAAAAACAGAAGAAACAAATTGTTCTATATTGTACTGAAGATCTTGAACATAGCAATAAGACAAATAAATAAATGATGTACATATTGCAAAGGACAATGATATGATTGTGCATGCAGAAAATCCTAAAGAATGGGAAAAATTGGGGCAGGATTAATCATTGTAAAGTTGCAGGCTACCACATTATTATATAAACTCAACTCTATTTCTCTAAAACAAAAGTAAAACCTTTGCCAGCGTAATTAAAACCATGTGATTTAGAGAATCATCTGAAAAAACGAAATGCTTAAGGGTATATGTGCAAATTATGTGCATGATTTACACATTTACTCTGAAGCATTGATGAGTGAATTTAAAGAATACCTATATTAATGAAAAGATGTATATCTATCTATATATCCAATAGATAGATATAGATATATATATCTAAATTGAATGGCCATGAAATAAGGGAATCAAAGTATAAATACTCCACATTAATCTGTAAATTTAATGCAATGTCAATCAATATCCTAGCAAGCTTATTTGGAATGCTGTGTAGTGGACAAATGAAGTAGATGCTGAATTATCCATTTTTTTATTGTCAATTTTGGCCTCATTAAACCAAATACAAGAGGTGAAACCTTAATAATCAGAACCCATTTCTAATGAATTCATCTGAGGACTGCATATATAATTAGCTATGTTTCACTGCTTGCGTTAAAGAAAATTTGGGGTGGTTCATATAAGCAGCTGTGAAAAGACTATTAAAATCTCCAACCTTGCTTCGAGGCTGGGGTTGCATAGCATGCTCTAAGGCATCTTATGTTTACTAAATGATGCTTTGACTTCATTAGTGAAAACAAAAACTGCGTGGCAATAATTACAATATGTTCCAAGGGTGTTCGCTCACAGCACCATTGCTGCCAACTTAATAGATGGAAGGAAGAGTGCCTGAAATATGCCAGCATTCTGTTTTAGGATGAGAGGCGGCAGGTAAGGGTGGTGAGGATTTTCTGCCTGCTTAGAGATCCTAGATGTTGTAGCTTCTTAGCTGTAAAATCCACACGGCTGGGCTAGAGCAGAGAAGGGCTGAACCAACTGCATTTCTGCCTCCACTGTCTGTCTGGATGGAAGCCCTGGAGCCTCTGTGGGTCCCTTCTTCCTTCTCCTGCTCTACCCCAGTCCTTTGTGGACTCCTGAGCATGTGGTAAGGACCCTGAATCCCTGGAGAAGATCTGTCTCAGCTTTCTTGCCATGTCCTGTCCTTTGGTAATCCGTGATCTTGTACATAGAGGCCTGGTCACCTGTGGGTGAGGTTTCTCCCAGCCCTCCCGCCCTGTCTTTGGGCTTCAATGCACTAAAGCCATATACCTGCTGAAGGCCCTGGGAAAGAACTGGCACAGACATATGGATGCACTTTGTAACTGTAGGTTCTCAGAATCCCATGCCTCATAGTAGGCCACTGGTGGCTATTACAAGGATGTTAAATTTGGCTATTACCCCTTATCCCTCTCCATGGTGTGTTTGCCCTTCAGTTCATCCAGTAGCCGGAGGAATGGAAACTCCTCTCTCCAAGAATCTGCACATCCCATTTTGGAGTTTATGCATGTGAGTTTCTCTGTCCTCAGCATTATGATGGTAAAAATAAACAGATAAGCAAATAAAAGTAAGTCTTACATAAAAAGTAAGATTTCATAACTTGTATTGCTCTTAGTCTCTGTGAGGATGAAAATATTCATCCTTGCAACTTTTACTTTCTAACCCACATTGGAAGACCCTTAGCGATGCATCTATTTCTGTTTATTGGAGTTTAAATATTTAAATATACATAATTCCCCTCTTTCATATCTCCTTTTGGAGTTTAGATTGAGTACCTTTTATTAGCTATATATTTATAAAGAATATTTTATATATGTGTGCACATTAAGCTGTCCCAGAATTGTTTAAGGAATATTTTAAATTGTGTTCTTTATCCTTGCCAGTCTCATAATACTGTGATTCTGAGAGAATATTAGCTAATTCAGAAAACTGAATCTAATTATTTAGGTTTAAAGGGTTGAATCAAACAATAATAGAGTTAAATTACAATAAACCCAGGATTGAATTGTTAAGATAATTGAAATAAACAAAGTCACTTCTATTGGACTAATCTGATTCTGAAGCTTCTCTGGGCAAAAAATAGATTTGATTTTGCTCTGTGATACACTTAAGCATTTGTGATAGAAACAATTATTTTGGCAAGATGAATATAATCAACTTCATTTTAGTAATCTGTCATCTTTAGTGGTCACCTTTGAAGCTGATTTAGAGGATTTTATAAAAAATAAATGATATGATGTAAAAAGATCTTTATCAATTTCTTTGCTAGCATTCAGATGGAGTATTTATTAGTAGGCTCACACAGGTAACGCATACTATGATAGAAGCGTCCTGATTACACAGCCGAGGAAGGACTGGGTACCTTGATTGTGCAACCAGACAGATTCTCCTCTATATACAGATTCCTAATATATTTTATTTCTTGGAACATGATGCTAAGAATTTGATAATTATTTATTTGAAAAAAAAAAACTGAAGGCATGATGGAGGCCTATCCCTATTTATTTTGTTGATCTAAATAATTTAATCAATTGCCAACTATGTACCATAGTATTCAGCAGTAGAGTTCTGACATTAATTTTCTTTTCCTCTCATAACTCATGACAATTACATTTTACATCTTTAAGGACATAAAATCATTTTTATTCCTGTTGGAAGAAGTCACCCAAGGGATGTGACTTCAGGTTGACCCACAAGCTGGTGTTCATTGGAGACTCCTCTCCATCTCCACTGTCCTTGGAATGTGTGTTCCACTCACCATTCCCAGACATGGAGCCATTTCAAAGATGCAGCCTTGAGAGAACGAGGTGTTGTTGAGACCATCTTGACAGTGTATATAATGGTACTCTATACACATTTTGTTTAAAAAATTAAGTTTATGTATTTATTTTGAGAGAGACAGACAGACATAGGACAGAGAGAGGATGAGAACACAAGCAGGGGAGGAGAGGGGCAGGGAGAAGGAGACAGAATCCCAAGCAGGCTCCACACCATCCATGCAGGACCCATTGTGGGGCTCAAACTCATGAACTGTGGGATCATGACCTCAGCTGAGATCAAGGTGGGATGCCTAACCAACTGCGCCACCCAGGCACCCCTAAATTTTTAAGATTCTGGACATCTACTCGTTTTGCAGGGGCCCCTGTGCAGCCTCCTATGTATGTTCTTTTCCTTATTAAACATGGCACCTACCAGTCTGAAGCAGCCTGCCTCTTTCTTGGTTCCTGCTTTCCCTCTGCCTACAGGGATCGGTTTCAGATTTTACCAGGGGAAATCCTAAGGTTACAAACCAAGAGTTCCATTTTATAATTTTTTCTCCTTCCATTACTGAGTTTTTCTGATTCTTAGCTTAGGAATCCCACATTGTGCTTGAACTACTTTGGTCAATGGCAAGACGCTATTTTCTTATCAGATTTTAATACTATTTCCATGATATCACTCTTCTCTCTGTCTCTCTTTTTTCCTCTTCTCTCATTTTTAGTTGCTGATAATTCACTTGGAGTACAGAACCATTATTAACTGCATTGTAAAAGAAACTCTATTTCCTTCCATCACACTTTAAAAATGCTCACTGCAATACCGATATTAAAGTTTCGTTTTTCTTTGCCTTCTGCCTGTGTGTTCTGTGATCTCTCCTCACCCTTCTGATATGAAATATATGTTGGTTTTATATGACACAGCACTCAGTGTTATGTAAATGTATCCCTTGTTGGACAGAAACAAAATCTATGACAGTTCCTGTGTAACATAAACGCATATCATCTCTAGTTACAGCTACTGGGTGCTGTTTCTAATGTTTAAAGATGGTGCATTCACTGAATTTTGCATTACGTTAAATCTGTTTGACTAATAGTTCCACACATACCTGGCACATAAAAGATATGAAAAGTGTATCAATTATGATATGTACACATTATGCCAGAAATGTTCTCTTTTTAAAATTATTTTCATTAAGAATTTAAAAAGGGGGGGGTTGCTGGGTGGCGGTTGAACATCGACTTCAGCTCAGGTCAGGTCTTGTGGTTCGCCAGTTCGAGCCCCGCCTCGGGCTCTGTGCTGACAGCTCAGAGCCTGGAACCTGCTTCGGATTCTGTGTCTCCCTCTCTCTCTGCCCACCCCGGCCACTCGTGCTCTGTCTCTCTCACTGCCTCAAGAATAAATAATAAACATTAAAACATAATAAAAATTTATTTATTTTTGAGGGGGAGAGAGAGAGAGGGAGGGAGGGCGAGAGGGAGATTGAGTGGGGGTGGGGGAGGGACAGGCAGAGAAAGGGACAGATTCCCAAGCAGGTTCCATGCTGTCAGCACACAGCCTGATATGGGGCTCTATCTCATGAACTGTGAAATCATGATCTGAGCCAAAATCAAGAGTCAGACTTAACTGACTGAGCCACATAGGCAACCAACACTTTTTGTTTTTATAGCACTTTTAGGTTCACAATTACTTCTCTTTTGTTTTCAATAATATATAATAGGTAAAAAGTTAAATTAATGAAACTGATATATGATGTGAGACATAACTAATGATTAAGTCTAACGCAATTAAAAAATACATTTCCATATTTACAGAATACTTAGTACATGCCAATGGTTTCCTCAATCCTGAGAATGCAAAACCAAACAACAACAAAAAATTACAGTCACCATTATATTAGTGATTACATTCTAGAAGAAGAAGATAAGAAGACAGGGAGTTAAAAAAAATTTGCTAGAAAATGCGTGCTTCCAGATGATGCTGAAGAAATTAGTCTGAGTGCTAGATAAAATAATTCTACCAGACAAGTCTAAAGTGCTGTTATCATATTTCCAACAGGCTCATTACTGAGAATACTTTCATGTAAGGTGTTTTGTAGTGCTAAAATCTGTTTCATTGAGGAAATCTTCTATTTGGCGTGTTGAATAAATGTTAGTAGGAAAGACACATACTTTAGTTTGGTCTCGATGAGAGGTTCAGAAATTCTGTTCAATAGATCACTCTTATTTGTGAAAAGTAATGTTCATCACTGATACGAAGTGAGAAAAATACAGGCATTATTTTAGATGTTTGATAAATATGAAACAATTTGATTAAAGAGTTATTTTTTTAATCATTTTCCCTGTATTTTTTATAATAAACTTTGCTTGCTTTATGAAACCATATAGTGATAATCGGAAGTTATTCTTTTAATACTGATAACTGAGAGAATTAAAATAGAAAACCCATTGTTACTTTTGAAATTTAAAAGTCTAGAAACACCTAGAAATATTTTATAGCACACTAACATGCTCCAACCACTCCTTGAAAACTTGGCAAATTTGTTAAACAACTTATTAGTCTAGTTGATTGAGCAATGTGACCAATAATTTTTCTGAAGTGCCAAAACTGTGTGACTACTTAGTGAAATCTACACAATTATTCATGCTGTTTATTGAAGTCTAATAGTGTGAAATTTTTGGTGTCCTCAGAATATGCATTCAAACCAATGAAAAAATAGGTTGCAGGAAGGTATACATCTTTTTACGTGGCAAAAATATCATGTGTATCCTATAATCTATATTCTAGAGCTGTAGCTAAAAACAATGTTGAAAAATGTCCAATACTAGATAACACCAAAGCTGACAGAAAGTTGTTTGTTTACTAAGATGCATGAGTCCATGTCTAAGATGCAGACTTACTATGTTCTAACTCTTGAAGATCATGATATTTAAAAAATGGAAAAAGGTGGATTAGAAGCTATGTGTGTCTTATCCTAAGGTGAGTTTTCTTTCACTTCATTATTTAAATTTCTAATTTTGCTGCAGCTAAAGGAAACGATACTGGTTTCATAAAAGCAAGCCTGTCTATCAAAGGTAAATATTATTATATTGTAAATATCTAAAGGGCATGTAGTATGTAAGATGTTTGGGTGATCTCTGTTCAGCTACAGGGTTGTAAACATATGTCTTGGCTTTCTTATTCTGGTGAATCTAGTATAAACTACCATAAGGTCCTTTTGCACACTGGTTGCAACAAAAAAAAGAGATCTGTCATGAAGAGGTTGAGTACAGTGCACTGACACAGTCTGTAGTAAAGCTGGGGGAGAGAACAAATCACATATATTGAAGTATATCCTTTTTCTTATCATAAGTCTTATAAGGATGGTTGAAATTTGGTTTTAGATTTGTTTCTATTCCATTTACAAGAACATATTGCTTTGAGGTGAATGCAATCCTGTATTCACAGGTTTCCATTAAGGGTGAGATTGTGTATCTTCCATTCCTAAGTAAACCTAAAATAGTATTTTCTCCACATGTTTAAGCAAGCTTTGTTCAGAAACAATAATCATAAGATATTTTCATATTAGGTATGTTCATATGTGGCATTGATTATTATAGCAGAAAAGAAGAACCCTAATAATTATTTAATATTCAAAAATAGCTTTTTTGTCAATTTGATATTAACTGATTCTTTAGTAACTTGCATTTTGCAAATTACACGTTCAATTCTTTGGTTATTTCAATCACAATGTGCATTTAGTTAAGAACTATTTCTGAATAAATTTGCAAGACGATGGGATTTAAATTAAGCCCTTGATATTGTTTCCCTTACCCAGTTATCTACATACTAACACAGATTTTAAAGTGTCAGAAGGACTAAATTTCTATGTGGTATATTCACATATTAATAATGCATTGAGATTATCATTTGGATACTACAAATAAAATCGTATTGTTAAAGAGTAACAAAAAAACAGTCATTTTAATATTGTTCTATAAAGATACAGTAGTTAACAATTATGTTTTGGGATTTGAGGATCCTGTGCTGTTTGCTTATGCAGTTACCCAAATGTTAACCACACATACTAGCTATTTTCAATTCTTTTCATCTGGGTTCATTTGCATGAGGCATGCTACATGGAGAAGAGCCAATTTTAGAAATTCAGCTGCTAGGTTTGGCTGAAAAACTGTAACATTGGAAGATGATCATAAAATGCTTGGTTTGAAAACTGAAAATTTTTAGGTAATTCTCTTGGTTATACACTCATTTACGAATACAATGGAAAGTAGGTCTTAAGCATTTTCTTTAATATCAAACATTGCATTTCTATGAACTCCAATTATCTCCAAATAAAAGAAAAAAATGTCTCCATACACAAATTATTACCATAAATATTTTTTATCAGTTATTATTGAAAATATAGCTGTAGATTAATATTTCTGTTCTAAGCATATGCATACCTCTAGAGCAATAACAATAATAAATTTTAGCTTAATTATTTTTACCATTTATTCCTACTTTCTCCTGTATTTGTGATTAAATTTTACTTATTATTCCTGATTAAACTAGGTCAAACAACACCAAAATATTTGTTCACAATAGCCTTTGAAATATATATTTTATTTGCATTTGGATATATTTCCAAAATTTCACATAAAATAATGACAATGTATTTGCATTTGCGTGGCACTTATAGCCTTTTCTTCCTTTTTTCTCAATCCACCTAACCTGGATCCCACTATATGGTAATGATAAACATCCTTATATATGATGATTAACAATGAGCAGAATTTTACATTCAAAACATGTTTGTTGGCTCATAGAATCATTGTTCTAATATTTTTATGAAGCTACTTTCTATTTTTAAATTTTAGTTTGAAATAATTTGAGGTACAAAAAGTTGCAAAATCAAGTATTAGATTCCTCAAAAAGTCCTCATGGCAAGAGAATGCCCTATGTTTTTGTATATAGAAAATAATTTTTCTTAGAGCTTTGATCCTTGAAGGATAGGTGGACTGGTTATAAAATTATTTGGTTCACATTTGTTTCATTGAGTTAAAAAGAATTCTGCTACATTTGCATGTCCTTTGGTCATAGTTGCTTTTGAAAAGTCTGATGACAGGCATACCTGGGCGTCTGACTTCAGCTCAGGTCATAATCTCACGGTTTGTGGGTTCAAGCCCTGCATCAGGCTCTGTGCTGATAGCTCAGAGCCTGGAGCCTGCTTCTGATTCTGTGTCTCCCTCTCTTTCTCTGCCCCTCCCTTGCTCGTGCTGTGTCTCTCTCTGTCTCTCAACAATAAATAAAAAATGTTAACAATTTTTGGAAAGTCTGATGATAGAATAATTGTTTTGTCTTCATAAGTTGTTTCATCATTTTGCCTGGGATTTTAGGATCTTTTCATGTATCTTTAAATTTTTTTTAATATTTATTTATTTTTGAGAGACAGAGTATGAGCGGGTGAGGGGCAGAGAAAGAGGGAGACACAGAATCTGAAGCTGGCTTCAGGCTCTGAGCTGTCAGCACAGAGCTGGATCCAGAGCTGGAATCCACAAACCGTGAGATCATGACCTGAGCCAAGGTTGGACACTTAACTGACTGAGCCACCCAGGTGTCCCTTTATCTTTAAAATGTAGTAGCTTTACTGAGATAGGCCTTGAAGTTGATTGTGCTGGTTAATTTTCCCAACTATCCAGTGAAACATTTTAATATATAAATCCAGGCCCCTTGCTTTCCCCTCAGAAGATCTTCTTAGATTATAATTTTAAACGTTAATTCTGTTCTATTATTTTATTTTTGTTCTTCAGAAGAGCCAGTAACACAAATGTTACTTCTTCTTGCCTATCTTCCACTACCTGTACTTTCTCTTGAACCTTTTTCTTTCTCGTTTCCTGTCTTTCGTCAATGTTCCATATTAACTTTTTTGAGTCATACTGTTTTAGGCAACTGCATTATTATCTTGACTTAAAGAAAATTATTTACTTGGAGAGAGATAGAGGTGGGGAGTGGCAAACTGAGGGGCAAGAGAGAATCTCAAGTAGGCTCCACACTGCCCAACTGTGAGATTGAACTCACAGACTGTGAGAGATAATGACCTGAGCTGAAATCCAGATTCGGAAGCTTAACCAACTGTGATGCCCAGGTGCCCCTATATTCTTGACTCTAAGAAGATGGTGTATTCTTCCACTTCTTACTTGAATTTCATAAAGCCTTTTTCTAAGTTTAAGTTTATTTATTTATTTTGAGAGAGAGAAAGAGAGAACAAGAGAAAGAGAGAGAAAGAACGAAAGAGCAAGCAAGGGAGGGGCAGAGAGAGAGAGGGAGAAAGAGAATCTGCACTGTCAGTGCAGAGCCCTACTCGGGGCTCGAACTCATGAATCATGACTTTAGCTGAAATGAAGAGCCCAATGCTTAACTGACTGAGTCACCCAGAAGCCCCATCAATTATATATTTTTTTAATTTTTTGTCTGTTTATATTCCTAGTTTTTGAATTTCTTATTTATGGTTACTTTTTATACTTGATAATTTGCTTGAGAATATTTAAATCCATTTGGAGTAGTGTCTTCAAGTTTTCTTCTGTTTTATGCTTGCATTTCTAGGGAACATTGTACTCAATTGATAAATGATATACTTTGTTTTCTGATTTTTGCGAGAGTTCTGTCAATTGTTTTGTTATTGTTCGTGTTTGTGTTATTGGGCTGTATATAGGCTTCTTAATTGGAGCATCCTCATGTCTGAGTACAGCAAAGCCAGTTATTTAGTGTTTATTTTGTTTTCGTTTATTTTATTTGTTTTGGTAATGGAAGGGGGTTATGTCCCCTCTAAGTCTTTAGGTCTCCTACGATGTGCAGAACCTAAAATTTTCACTTTGGCTTCTTACTCCTATACCATCTAATGACCAAAGAATACTGTCCCTTCGTTTTTGACTTTTTTGTCTCCCATGAGTTTCCATAGGTGTCATTCCAAATCATGTGGATGTTTTCATCCTATCCTTGGGGATATATTTCGTCCATGCACTGAACCACTAGATGCAGTTAGCATTTCAAACTGAAATACCTACAGGCATAGTCTTTCTGGTGATAACTCGAGATCACTCTTGGGACCCGCTGCTCACTCTCTCTTTCAGTGTAGGGCTGTCTCTGTTTGCCACACACACTGTCATGGGGTGGAATTGGTGTCAGTCTGTGAGAAATTGCACCCTGTGATTTCTTCTTTTCTTTTCTGTTTTTACCTATATTATTTTAAAGTTCAGGCATTCTCTTCATTTAAGTTAAGCTGAAGGCATGGTTTTATGTGCTTTTCTTTTTCCCTCAGTATTACTTTCGAGAAAATATGGGATATTGAGTCCTGGTGGCTGCCATTGTCTTTAGCCCCCAGAAATCCTTTATTCCTTTATTTTTAATATTTTAAATTCAAGACATATTACAGTGTTATTTCTATTTTTGAATGATTTACACATATTATCCACAATTGATTTACATGGAATTTACAAATTTTAATGCATAACTTTTGTTATGTTGTTTAAATATCTCTCAAATATTCTTGCTTTCATATAGAAGGAAACAAATACTGTCAAGGATTATCCTACACTAAGACCTCTATATAAGTTATTACTTACACCACAGAACAACCTTGCATAGTACATACTATTGTTCTATTCTCAGATATTAAAAGATTATAATTCAACAGCATAATTGTGCATTTCAATATAATTTTATATAACTTCAATTATAATAAGGTTTCATCAATATTTTCTCCAAATTTCAAGTTCTAGTTAAAATTATATATTTCAATTTCTAGTTAAAATCAAATAACAGAAACATACAACCTTAGATCATCCAAATCCATAAGAGTACAAAGAATTTTTAGGACAACAATTTGTTTCAACACTTATATTACAATTTCATACATAAATGTATATCTGTTGGTATCAGCAGGTGGTCTGTCGTATAGTGCCAGACACATTTTATAGTTTTTTTGAATGGGTTTTTACATCATTTTTCTTGATCATTATTTGTGCTCTTGAAGGCAATGTATAGCTTCTATTGCATCAATCAAGATGTTAAGTTGAATTTTCTAACTGTAATGCAGTTTTATAAATGAAATGAATTTAAAATTGATTTTGACAAATTAAATTTAAATCTATTTTGTGGAACTAGAAATATAAGCAGTTTAATTAGAAGTAAAAATAGATATGTCTCTTTTATCTCACTTATGATCATTATATCAGTTAATAGGTAATCCTACTGATTGCGTAAATAAACTAGTTAAAACTTGAAAGTAGAACAGAAAAGAGTGCTATATGAAGATCATACACTCAAACTAGTTCTATAAAATTGATTAGGTTTATGTTTACAGACTGACCATTCCCCTGTATAATTGCATGCCATATCCTAAACCATCAAAAGGCAAAATAAATTGAGTAGATCAGCGAAGGGTTGAATTGGTAGCAATGGAAATTCAGACATTGGCTTTTTTGTACAATGTAGAGGTGGAGCCAGTCAAGTATGATAAATCTCCATTTTGCTTTTATAGTTTTCTTTAGGGTCTTGGTCTACATAGAACGAAGTGAATTTGTCCTGGTGAGGGTGTGAATTCACCAAATTATATTTTTAAAACTCATGTTCAAGGCACTCTTTAAATTGTAGTTTGGACAGCTTAAAGTATATTCTAAAATAGCACTCAGTAATAAAAAAAAATTTGGATGTATGTAAGCCACATGTATATTGAAAATGTGTAATCTATCACCTCTGTTGAGGCATATTTGTTAAATGAAAGAAAATTTCCTGAGCTTCTAGTTTGCACTCTGTGTTTTGTTTTGTTTTGTTTTGTTTTTCTTTTTCCTATCATCTCCTTTCCCATTCCGTGTAAGAAAGCCCACCTAGTGGGAAAAGCAAGCAGCACCTTTGCACATAATGTCAATTTCTTACAGTGAATACATTAATCTATTAGACGGTCCTAGATTAATATCTACAGACAAAATTTTAGCCTGAATTACACACATTTGCTCAGGCCAACTGCAATTCATAGGGTAGGGGGAAAAATGAGGAAAGTGATGGAAAGGAAAAAGATATCACATGTTTTGCATTTATTATGTGTTTTACTGAGGGCTAAACAATTTAAATACATGGACTCATTTCATCAACTAAGTCTTTTATTATCTCCCTTTGCCATGTAACTAACAGGCTCAGTGAAGTCCAAGTCACTGTTGAAAATCACACAGTTCTTAGATGATAGAACAAATGTTTAAATCCACATTTACTTTAGAATAAAAATATATTTAATTTTAATATGAATAACTTAGATACAAGACAATTTTGTAAAAAAAAATGCAGTTTTGTATTATTTAAATGGTAGATGTTTGATGTATACATTAGGATGATTTCTGAAAATATGCACTGAGCTAGGTATTGGGACTCTGTCCATGGTGAGGAGCCTAAGGAGGGAGCGTAGGGCAGCCATTCCCAAGCTGTGAACTAAGGCACCTCAGAGCACCACAGGTAGCTCACGGGAGTACTGCAGGGTATTTTAAAGTTTCAGGGGAAACTGAGATGTTTAACATTTGTCAGTCACTGTACAAAATACTAGCTAGAGGGTGTTCAGTGTTTTAATATTTGATTCTACGACCTACTTTCAATGATGACATATCTTTGTGAATTTGAGTTTTCATAGTTACTATTGATAAAAAGAAAGTACTGCATGAAAATGAGTGTAGAACTGTAGATCAGGGTGGTGGTGTCCAATCTGATTCCAAGTTGTACATGCCCAATAATTGCACAGATCCTATCAGTGAATCATTGTAATTTTTGAGGACAGAAATGAAAATGTTCCTATTTGTCTTTCAAATAACGTGTGTTGTTATTTCAGGTGACTGCTACGTTTTAAGATGTACATATTTGTTGAGGTTTTGGACTTTAGCAATTAAAAATTGAAACCTTGAGATACTCATTTAGCAAAGTGGCAATGCACTTAGACATGGTGAACCAAAAACATTTTGGAGCTCCGACATAGGGTTTGTTTCAGTGTCCTTGGGAGGGAATCCCAGTTTGAGTGACCTCAGATATAATCTCACTTTGTTTTTTTACCTGAAAAATGTGAACAAAATATTCAGTATCTCAAAGCTTATTTTTTTTCCTCCAGAATTAAATGCTTTAATATACATTAATTGTGGGGTGCCTGAGTGTCTCAGCTGATTAAGCGTCCAACTTCATCTCAGGTCATGATCTAATGGTTCCTTGGCTTGAGCCCTGCATTGGGCTCTCTGCTGTCAGCACAGAGTTCACCTCAGATCCTCTGTCCCCTTTTCTTTCTGCCCTTCCCCTGTTTACTCGCTCTCTCAAAAATAAACATTAGTGTGTGTGTATATATGTATGTGCATATATATATATATATATATGCACACACACACACACACAAGCATATGAAGCAGCATAATAAGCCACATTAATATTAGTGCAATAAGTGTTAACTATATACATAAGTAAACTATGATTTTGGTGGTCAAGAAGCTGAAAAAAAATTTTAGTTAATTTATTTACATAGAGGGTGCGAGCAGGAAGGGGCAGAGAGAGAGGGAGAGAGAGAATCTCAAGAAGGCTCTGCATTCTCAGTGCAGAGCCTGACACAGTGCTCAATCTCACTAACCGCAAGATCATGACCTGAGCTGAAACCAAGAGTTGGACGCTTAACCAACTGAATCACCCAGGCACCCCAGGACGGAAAATTTTTGAAGAACGAACTGGCAACTGCTCAAGTAGCTAGAAGTCAGATGGTATAAGCTTCATTATAATAAATAAATTCATATGGAAGTGGGGAGAAAAATCTGAGCAGTCTATTACTTAATCTACAAGATTAAGTAATCTAATCTTGTAATTGTAGTAATAATCTTGTAGTAATAATCTACAAGATTTTGTTTAGGGGAATCTCTGTTCTGCAATCACACGCCTAAGTTAAAAACACTGGTTAAGTTCACAAGATTACATGAGATAATTTAAAATGTTAGGTTTTAAGCCTCAATCTACATTTTTATAAAATATCCTTTAAAAAATTAACAGGCAAACATGCAGACATGCATGAGAGCTATTTCAAAGTACAAGAGAAAGGTTACTATTGAACCCAGTACACTGGTGACTGCTTTGTAGTACTGTGTCTGGGGAGCTCACAAAGCCAACCTAGGGTATTGATGACACTATATGATATGATATGATACAATATCATTGCATAGCACATCACATATCACATCACATTATCATATCATATCATATCATATCATATCATATCATATCATATGGGACTGAGAATACTGATGTTAATTTTATTATTTTTAAACTACATTCTATAGTTTGATTCTTCTTATATTTCAAAATATAAAGAGAGATTATAAAACATAACGCCCGCTTTTGAAATGTAGAAAAGCCCAGCAATCCATCTGTTCTACAGATGATCTTACTTTACATTCACACCACATCCCTTTTTGATAAGTCAACACCACTGGAACATAGGAATTTCAACTGCAGAAAACTGAAAAAGAAACTGGATCTCTGCTAACGTCTTTAACAGTGTAAGCTAACTTTTTCTGTTAATAATCAGGTAAGTACTTGCCTTTGAAAAATAACACTGACTAAATTACCATAATATTAAAACATGAAATAGTTTTAATGAATGCTACCTTAAAATGATGTCACATAGTGAGATTTATGAGGAACCAAAAATAATGTGGTGACATTTCGTGAGACACATTTATGACTGTCCTAGGAACACACACCAATTTTCCTCATATGACTCTGCAAGACAGTGTCTAAATGACAATGCTCACTCCTATTAGAATATTAAACTTAAAAGGATTGCCTTAAAAATAACAAAGCCATGCTACGAGCCTACTTTGGGACATGCAGTGAACTAGAGACACAGAAAATGACAGATTTTTCCTGATTAGTCTGACAGGGCAGCAGGCCTAACTGATACTTATTCTTGGCACCATCATCCTGAAATACAGTTGTCAGAAAATAGAATATCTGCCAAATTTTATTATGCTGGCAAGCTTTTTTCTACTTTCTCAACACTCATCTGCTCTTAAAAGTTAGGGTAAAGAAAAGTCTGACAAAATTTAACATCTCGAACGTTAAGATTCTTCTTCCCTCCCTCCATACTTCCTTTCTTCCTTCCTTCCTTTCTTTCATTTATTCATTCATTCATTCATTCATTCTGGAACTTAGTGATCCATCTGTATGAACTATCAAATGGTCTCTCTTCTCCCTTAAACTCTTTGTTCAGTACTAAGTCATTTTTAATATCATTACTTTATAAAAATCAACACCATACATTATTAGTTTTTGTTATATAATTCAAAAATTAGATAAATTGTTAATAGAGTATTTGAGAACAAGTTCCAGTGAGAATCCACAGATGACACAACTGTGAACATTGAGGATGGAACTGCACCTCATCAAAACAGATCAGGTTAGCAAATTCATTATATAGTACCAATTTTAGGGTAAAAAATACAGTATTAACATAAATCTACAAATCAAATATATTAATAAAGTAATTACACATTATTAAATTACTACTGTGTGCCAGAAATTTAATGTAGTTATACTTCCTGCCTTTGGGAAATTTAGAATATTGTGGGAAAAATTGACTTGTAAACATATAAAGTAAACTGTAACATAATGCCATATGTGGAGCTGTATCCATGAGATTTATCAAGAGTAGAGCTATGAATATTCCTATATTTATAGGTATATTTCCTATACCTATGGAAATAGGTAGGGAGATATCAGGAGGTGTCAATGATGTAATAATTTTTACAATCTGAGGAGCAGAAAAACAACCATTTATGAAATTTGAAAACTTCTAGAAAATTCTCAGAAAGATACTAGCCATAATGTGTATGTTCAGCTTTATGTGATTAGTTATATATCCAGAAAAGTGTTGGAAATATATATTTGAAGCCTCATATGGTCAAGTGTTCTGAAGAGTAAGTGATTTTTTAAATATAATTTATTGTCAAGTTAGCTAACATACATTATATACAGTGTGCTCTTGGTTTCAGGTGTGTGAGAACTAAGTTATGATGTAGAGACATTTAGGTGATATATTTTACCTTGCTACTGATGATAGTTAGATTATTAGAATTTTCTCTAGCCCAGTGAGTTGTTTCTAGACCTGTAAGTTGCTGGTAGTGATATCACCAAGAAAACTACTTAAAAAATAAAAAAAGCACTAGGTAAATAACTGGAAAAGTGAGCTAAAAAATAAACCTAGGAACTTGGAAGCCATCAAGTTATACTTCAACAGGCAGGTGGATAAATAAACTGGTATATCCATACAATGGAATATTATATAGCACTAAAATTAAGTATTGATATCAAGCCATGATAATGAGATATTAAACCATGGAAAAACATGTAGGAAACTTAAATGCATATTGCTAAGGAAAAGAAGCCAATCTGAAAAAGCTGCATTACTATGGTTCCAATTATATGACATTCTGGAAAAGTCAAAACTATTGGAGACTATAAAAAGATTAATTGTTGCCAGGAGTTGGGAGGAATGGAGCAAGGGCTAGGTATGATTTAGCAGGTGAACCATATTCAGTATAATACTACTCTCATAGTGGATACATGCCATTATATATTTGCCAAACCCACAAAATGTACACCACCAAGAGGGAATTCTAATATGAACTACAGATTTTAAATAATAATAATATATAATAATATATAATATTATGCCAGTATTGGCTCATCAATTGCAACAAATATACCATCCTAATACAAGAAGTTAATAATAGGAAAAATTCTATATGTGTATGCATGTAAATGCATAGGGACTTTCCATTCAATATTTCAGTTAACCTAGAGCTACTATAAAGAATAAAATTGATTACTTTTAAATATAGGCCAAATAATCAGGGAGATCTGAGAAAAAAAGAGAGTAGGAATATTTTGTCTCTTAATTCAACAAATATTCATGCAATGATGTCTATGTACCATGCATTGTGCCAATTACTGAAGGAGAAATGAAAATAACACAAACACAATTCTTTCACAAAGCTTATAGTCGATTGTGGCCACTAAGTCCATTTTGAAATTAAAACAATGAGACTATATAGCACTATGTAGATTATTTCTTGTGGCTATATGAACTTTAAAATACCATGTAGTCCTCTTCTTCAACACTAATATTTGTGATTACTTGTATCTACAGAAGAGCAGATTTTTTTTTTAAACCATGTCACTGAATGTTGATTGGAGATCTTTACAGTTAGGACATCTCAGTTAAGTTCGTTAAATTATGTTGCACCAGCAGAAAACCATTGGTTATCCATAAGCTTTTCCCCAGCATCGTTCAACACTGAATAGCAATGGAACAAAACCAGTTTTCTTGCAGAGAAAAATTGTAGCTTTAATATATGTGACCATAGCACATTTTCTTAACATAAAATACGAGAGCCATACAGAGAAAGACAGATATTATATGTTTTCATTCTTACGTGGATCCTGAGAAACTTAACAGAAACCCATGGGGAGAGGGGAAGGAAAAAAAAAGAGATTAGAGTGGGAGAGAGAGCCAAAGCATAAGAGACTCTTAAAAACTGAGAACAAACTGAGGGTTGATGGGGGGTGGGAGGGAGGGGAGGGTAGGTGATGGGCATTGAAGAGGGCATCTTTTGGGATGAGCACTGGGTGTTGTATGGAAACTAATTTGACAATAAATTTCATATAATAAAATTAAAAAAAAATACGAGAGACCATTGTCAAATATGAAAGATTTCAAATATAAAACACCCATGAACTTTTTACACCAAATGCATTTTTAAGTTTTTCTCCCTAGCACCATGACCATATTCATTGTTTCTGAAGTTTTCATTTGAAGAATGTGCAAGATTTATAACTCTTAAAATTTTATGGAATGATTACTATTTGGTGGTACTATTTTGCCTTCTTAATGAATTTAACAGGATGATCTTAAAACATTTTTGCAAGTACAGTAATTGTCCATATTTTATATCAGGGCCATATTTGAAGGAACCATGATAGATGACTTATTAGGATAACAAGCTATTAAGTGGTAAAGGCAAGACTTGAACTCAGGAAGTCTGATTCTAAATTCTATATTCCCTACTACTGTGCCCTGTCTCTCTCATGGATTAGTATAAATAGATTTACATAGCTGAAGAATCCAAACTCTTAAGGGAAAGCAACAGATTATTTCTTTTCAAAAATGAATATGTTAAATTTTTTTTTTCAATTGCCTGTCTGTCTAGGGACAAAAATCCTCCATCTTTGTTCAATAACTTGTTACTGTAGTTATTCAAATATTCAATTATAAAACCTATTCTTATTTTGATCCAACATAGCCTTTTCAGAATTTAATCTGTTAACCCTAACTCCCTCTCTAGAGGTGGAGGTAGGGAAACTTGTGCTATCCTTATAAAAATACTTTACACAAGTGAAAAATATAATCTAAGATTTTATAAATGTGCAAGGGGAAATGAAGGAAACCACAGTGGAACTGGAAAGAATTAGGTTGTTTCAAGCTCAATATAATAGCTCAGTGTCCTTTGACACTTTCCTCAAGTGAATACGAGGATACTTTTAAAGGCATATTAATTCCTTCCTAGTAAATGCGATAATTTTTTGACTCATGATAAAAATATGCTGTGGAACTTCGGGGCATATATCTGAGTTACATTCGGACAGTTATTTACACTGCTGAAGCATCACCCATGCAATCAATTATTTTCGGGAATGGCAAAAAATGTTAGAGACCACTTTGCTATGTTGATGAGGACTTCCAAATGCCCCTTTTCAATATAAATCATGACTATTGGAGACGGGGTTTTGAAAAGCACAAAACAACAAAGAGTTAAAATTAGCAAGTATGGAGCAATGGTTGTCAATGTTTGTGGAAAGAAGTAGCTGGGTCCTTCTGGGGTGGATTATTGCATAAAATATCTAATGGAAACAAAAACCATAGGAGACTACAGTACAAGGAGAACACTGTGCTGGATGAAGCATAGAGAAGGCAATTACTAGAGAAAGAACATTATAAATTCACTAGGTATCTTGTATCCTTTTATCTCTTTCAGAAGCATGCAGTGCAAAAGCACACAACAGAAAGAGCATCTTTCTTTTAAGGTATTGCACTTCTTTCCTTTTCCAAGGATGTGGTAGGAGGAACTTTCTACAAAGGTAAAGATCACAAATGCAAAGAAACAAGAGGTAAAAATTGGCCACCATCAGGCATAATGAAGTAAGTTACATACAAATACAAAAATCAACACTTCTTTCAATAGTAGACTTAAAATGGTTTCAAAAGTGCAAGGTCAACTTTATGGGGGATAATAAGGCTTAATGTGCTGTTCTACATGAATAGCTTGCTCCCTTACTTTCGTGTATTTGAATGAAAACAACCTTTTCCTTTCACCTTCAACGACCTCCCCCGACCCATGTTCTGTGAATCAAATTTTTACTCCTACTTCACAACTTAGCTCTAGGCTCATTATCCTACTTATAAGACTCTTCTTCGCAATAACTGCACAATTAGTCTTTATATAAACGTTAAGATGCACAAAAGCATAGTGTATGTCTGTCAGTGCAATAGAATTAGCCTAGAGTATAGATTTAAATTGTCCACTGAACAAAAGATTAAGTAAGGTGTCTAGAACATAACCTTTCATGACTACCAGTACTTTCATATACTTCTAGTACACATTTCCCGCTCCAAAGAAGGTTGAGACACCCAAATTAAATGTCATGTTCTCCAGTCTTCCCAGGTGACAAGTATGCCTTTGTGTTTATGAAAGTGAGCTACTGGGCACCTGGGTGGCTCAGTCGGTTAAGCATCTGACTCTTGATTTGGGCTCAGGCATGATCCCATGGTTCATGAGTTCAAGTCCCACGTCAGGCTCTATACTGACAATGCGGAGCCTGCTTTGGATTCTCTCCCTCTTCTCTCTCTCTTTCTGCCCCTCCCCTGCTCTCTTTTTCTGTCTCAAAATAAGTAAATTAACTAATTAATTTAAAAAGTGAGCTACCTATGCTAACTTAAGGAATTCATGTTGAGGGAAATAAAGTAAGCAAATATGATAGCCAAAATTAAAACAAACATAAAAAATTGTTATTTGCCTTTACCTTCAAAGAGAAGTTTTGACTGGAAAATATTAGGTGGAGAGAACAAAATTTGTTCATCTAATTTATAACAAGATTTCAAACAATATAAGAAATTCTCTGCACAGTATGTCTTTAAATATTATAGAAGAATAACACATGTCCTGATATGTGATACGTATGAATGATCTTCAAAGTACACATTTCTAACTGGAGTTTGACAGCAGGGAAAAAATTATTTCTAAGTACATGTATGTTGAAAAGCTTTCAGAAAGTATGATTTTGCACTTTCAGATTAACAGAATATGTGTGAATTGTAGTTGATGAAACAAAATAAAAAGTATTCATGGAAAAGTGACAGTTTCAAATCAGATTCATAGGATGGATGGATGCAATTCTGAAAGGATTTTACAAAAAATAAAAATGAAAAGAGATTCATGAGGGAGGAGCCAAGATGGCAGAACAGCATGGAAGTTTTTTTGTGTGTCTCGCGTCCATGAAATGGAGCCAGACCAACACTAAACCATCCTACAGGCCTAGAAAACTGATTGGAGGATTAACACAACAATCTGCACAACCTGACCCACAGAATTCAGCAGGTACGTGGCACAGAGAGGTGAACTTGGAGAGAGAGAAGCTGGCAGCGGGCAGGGTGCCGCCTTTGCAGGTGGAGAGAGGATGGCGTCTAGGGCGGGGGAGAGTGTGGGAAAAGTACCCCTCCCCAAAAGCAGCTGGAGAGAAAGTGGAAAACTGGAAACAGCCGCAGGAACTAAACTGAGAAAGGAGAAAGGAGAAAGGAGAGGGTTTAAATTCCATGAAGACTGCAAACAAGGGGAGCGCAAAGGCTGCAACTCCGCAGCTCCATACCTGGCGGTGCTCTGGTGGGAAAGGTGAATCCCCAGGAACAGAGTGGGGTCCGGGAGGTTCTCAGTCCACACAGGGAAAAGCGGTTCCACTGCTGGAAGGACATGTGGTAGAGACTGTTGAAGCCACCTGGTCCCAGCAGACCCCAGAAAACGGCCACATTCGCTGGTGCTGGAACAAGGTCCTGGTGCCAGATGTGTGTTGTGATTTTCCATAATCCCTGAAAAGCTGCTGTTACACTATCTCGCGAACTTTTTCTGGGACGGGCTGGCACCTGGCCGCAGTCTTGGGGCTCAGGCAGCAGCTGGGTCCAGCAGGAGTTCCTGGGTGCAGCCAGAATTTGGCCATTGCTCGGTGAGACCCTCCCGCAGAGGGGCGGAACAGGTCAAAGCCGCAGTCCTTCAAAAGTAAGGGGCCAGGGAAAACAGCCGCATCTGAGATAAGACTCAGGAGAAAGGTATTGCCTGGGGCTTGGTCACAGACAGTGAAGAAGCAGGGAGTGGACAAAAGCTGAAGACAGAGGACAGGTGTGCAATTGCTGATTGGAGAGAACAGAGTTCCCATATTACAGAGACTGGGTAACTGGGCGATGCCATGGTCACTGCCCCGCGCATGCGCATAGGCACCTACAAGCGCTGCAAAGATCCACCCCAGTAGGCTAGCAGTGCCATCTGGTGGAGAGGGGAGCCATTACACTGAGCCCCGCCCAACTGGGCCAACCTCACTCTTCAAGAACACAAGTCTCACCGCCTACTTAGTTTATGGACTATAAAGCACTACATTAGTCTGACTTCTAGGGAAAAACGAAGTAATTTCAGTCCTATTTTAATCTGTTAGCAGGTCCATCTTTTTTTTTTTCTCTTTTACACTATTTTTTCTTGAATACAGAAAGGGAAAAAATTCTTTTTATTTTCAATTTTTATTAAAAATGTTTTTCTTTGATTTTTTACTAATTTTTTACTTTTGTGTAATTTTTTTCAAATTCTATCTTACTTCCATCATTCTATTTTAGCCTACTTCAGTGTATTCACCTTTTCAGATTTTCAAATGATTTCCTTGTTTTCTTTTTTCTTTTTTCTCTTTTTTGTTTCTTTTCTTTTTCTTGAATGCAGAAAATGAAAAACTTCATTTTTACTTTCAATTTCTATTAAAAATATTTTTCCTTTAATTTTTTTACTATTTTTTCTTTTATGTAAATTTTTTCAAATTCTATTTTACTTCCATCATTTTATTTTAGTCTACTACAGTGTATTCACTTTTTCAAATTTTCAAATGATTTCTTTTCTTTCTCTTTTTTGTTTCTTCTTTTTTCTTGAATACAGAAAGAGAAAAAATTCATTTTCATTTTTAATTTTTATTAAAAATGTTTTTCTTTATTTTTTTCCTACTACATTCTTTACTTTTGTGTAAATTTTTTCCAATTCTATTTTACTCCCATCCTCTCATTTTAGTCTACTTCAGTGTATTCATTTTTTCAAATTCACAAACGATTTCCTTTCCTCCCACCTTTTTCCCCCCTAATCTGTCAAACCACTTTCAACACCCAGACCAAAACACACCTAGGATCTAGCATCATTTATTAGATTTGTGTGTGTGCGTGTGTGTGTGTGTGTGTTTAATTTTTTAATTTTAATTTTTTTAATTTTAATTTTTCTACCTCAATTCCTTTTCTCCATTCAAAATGACAAAACGAAGGAATTCACCCCAAAGTAAAGAGCATAAAGAAACGACAGCCAGGGATTTAACCAACACAGATACAAGCAAGATGTCTGAACCAGAATTTAGAATCATGATAATAAGAATACTAGCTGGAGTCGAAAATAGATTAGAATTCCTTTCTGCAGAGATAAAAGTGTTAAAAAATAGCCAGAATGAAATTAAAAATGCTATAACTGAGCTGCAATCACGGATGGATGCAGCGGCGGCAAGGATGGATGAGGCAGAACAGAGAATCCATGATATAGAAGACAAACTTAGAATAAGGAAGCAGAAAAAAAGAGGGAGATTAAGGCAAAAGAGCACGATTTAAGAATGAGAGAAATCAGTGACTCATTAAAAAGGAACAACATCAGAATCATAGGAGTCCCAGAAGAGGAAGAGAGAGAAAAAGGGGTAGAAGGGTTATGTGAGCAAATCATAGTGGAAAACTTTCCTAACCTGGGGAAAGACACAGATATCAAAACCCAGGAAGCACAGAAGACTCCCATTAAATTCAACAAAAGCCAACCATCAACAAGGCATATCCTAGTCAAATTCAGAAAATATTCAGGCAAGGAGAGAATCATGAAAGCAGCAAGGGGAAAAAAAGTCCCTAACCTACAAGGGAAGACAGATCAGGTTTGCAGCAGACCTAGCATAATAATGGCAATAAATTCATATCTTTCGGTACTCTAAAAAAAATTAGAAGAATGAAGTACATGTTTTGCATGAAAGGAGAGTTGATAATTATAATTAACACCAGAATTGATGAATAAGGAAGCATAATTACATCATGCTTGTCCATGTATTTTGGATGATTCTCTAACATATTAGCATTCTCAAGAGAAAAAGGACCAATTAGGTGTGTGTGTGTGTGTGTGTGTGTGTGTGTGTATGCATATATGTGTATATATATATATATATATATATATATCTCAATATATTTGATGCTATATGCCATATATATATACACATTCTGTATACAGTGTGTTGCTATATTTATGCGTAATGTATAATCATACATATAATATATAGTAGTGTACGTATAATAGCATATATATCATTAAAATGCATATATTACTATATACAGTATATGTACACACTATATATATAAATACTATATTTAATAGTATATATGTGTATAATAGTATATCTATTTTATATCTAGATATTCTACATGTAATAGATATATTGTTAGATACACCATTATAGATATATACACTATTATATATAGTGGATATATACAGATTGCGAGAGAGAAAAAATTATAAAACAAGTGGGGTAAAATGTCAACAAGAAATAAGCCTGGATAAAGATATACTATGCAAGCAACTTCTCTGTAGGTGTAAAAAATAAATAGCAATAATAATAACAATCAAAAAAATAAAAAAGGGCTAGAGTAGGAATAGTCATGGAAGAAATTAAGAGGAATTAAAGTCTGAGAGGAAGGAGAGGCTTACCTAAGGTGTTGATAGGTTAGATCAGACTTAAATTAGAGGATGGCCAGTAGTAAAGAAAATACTTTAAGTAGACAAACATATGAAACATCCTGAAAGTGAGTGATAAAGGTAATTTTAAGAAACTAAAGGGAGCAAAAGAGCTAGGTTGAGTGGAGGCGGACCAGCAAGCAAACGTGGTCAGCAGCACAGTCATATATGTGTATTTCATCCAATATGAGGAATCAGACTTTATTTGCTGGGATCAACAGGATTTTTATCAGAGGATTTACTTGGAAACTAGATTAGGTTAGTCTTTTGAGATCATTAAAAGTGGACCATTCTGGATCAACAGGACCACTTATATTCTTGCAGTTTTGAGATAAAATGTATCACTGATTTGAAGTAGTTTATGGTCACACTGACACTTGGAATGAAGATAAAGAGATAGACTGAATAAGAGATTAAGACGTTGAGCCAATGGACATTTGGCATAGGGTTCATGAGAAGGATGAGTCAAAGATATGGCAGCTGAGTTAGGTTCCATGCGCTCTGTTAGCTGCAATGGGTTAGAAAGAAGGATTCACTTTAAGGGTGATTTTTGGATGGTAGCAAGCAAAATTTTTCACCCCAAATACCCAGACATCATCCTGGATAACTCTAACCAAAAGGAAAAAACCAAGAAAGCAACACTAATTCTCATATAGTAACGTGTCTCCAACAACCAACTTTCAGAGCCAGATATTGGACTACTTGATCACTAAAAAATACCCCAATTCAAAAATCTGCGATTGTTTGATATGACCTCAATTTCCTCCTTTGCCAACTTCCTAACTCAGTTACTTCCACCATATTTTTTCTAACTGAAATGTTTTACTAAATATTTTTTTTCTGAAAATTCCATACTGGATCTTTTCTATGCTTTCCATGTTTATTGGTGTTTTTCTGTTATCTCTTGATAGCATGGACTCTGGAGCCACACTGCTCAAGAGCTTGAATATTCCTTTCCTACTTATGGAGCAAGTTCATTAACTTCTTTGCACATGGGTTCTCTCATTTGCAAATGGTGATCACTATAGGACCTACTTAAGAGGGTTATGGGAAGGAAAATAGGCCAACAACCTGAAGACTCTGCAACTGAAAGTTGTTTTTACAAACCATCTGTGATTTATAGCAGTCTTGGTTTAGTACTTTTGCAAAATATGGATTAAACTGCATTAAAATTAGCCTTTAATAGATTTTAAGTTCCTTGACGAAAATACCAAATTTTTATCTCTGTCTTTTGGGCCTTGTCTTTTCCTGGCCATATATATAGTCAATAACTGTGTTGAATAGACACATTATCAAAGCTAAGTCCATCCTCAATGGACTAATTTTTATCTAGCTGACTTGTCCCAAGCCATTGCTGCATGTGTTATAATGGCTACTAACCCTTTTAAGAATGCCTGACATCCCAGTATGTCCCAGGATTAAGTTTAATGATGTCAAGAGAACTTCCACAGCGGCTTATGTATATGTGTTAGTCTCCTTCATTAGATTGTAAATCCCTGTATTGGAGAAACTCTATTTTATTCACTTCTGTATGCTTCACGGCACCATCACAGAGTAACATGAATTTAATAAGTCTTCAATACATATTGACTTGAACTGGTTATTTGCTCCTTCAAAATCCAGCCCCGATATCACTCCTTTGGCAAGACTTCCCCGAGCCTTCCATCCAGAACTGATTATTCCCCATGCTATAGCAAGGATTGGTTTTTGACTGTGAAGTTAAATATGAACATTTTCCACCTATACACAGAAGTATACATATGATCACAGTGATCAAACTATACTTCCCTTCTTCCAAACATACAGATTCATTAGTCCAGAACAGGCATTTTACCCCAAATAGTCCTCTTGAAAACCTTCACAAGAAAACAGAAAAAAAATCACTAAAGAAATTCCGTCAAGAGAAACAGTATTCAATACCCTGAAACTTGTGTTTCCTGCAGTTCTGAAGTTGTTTCTGTACACTGTCCAGGAAAAATTAAATTTATTCAAATAAAGTGTAACTTACAACCAACAAAAGGTACACCAATACATTTTATCTCATCAATAACCTAAAAATGTTGTCTGTCTTTTTTTGTTCTCTTCCTTTCCTTTCCTTCTTCCTCCTGTCTCTTCCTTTCAATCCTTTCCTCTCCCTCCCTGTTCCTGCTCCAGCTCTCACTCTCTCCTTCTTCCTAGTATGTTTTTTTTATCTTTCTTAAAATGTTAACAAAATATAATTCATCCCTATTCATTTTAACTTAGAATAATTTTCCAAATTTACTTACTTATAGTTATCTCCACTTCTTCTATTCAAGGAAAAGCTGAATCCTGAGTTAGAAGGGGGGTGGGTGGGTGGCTGGGTAGATAGATAGGTAGGTAGGTAGGTAGATAGGTAGAGGATAGATAGATAGATAGATAGATAGATAGATAGATAGATTCTGTATTATGTATCACCCTTTCTCAAAATCCTCATTAGCTTTTTGTTTTGTTCAGAATGAAATCAAAATTTTTTGTATGAATTACTTAGCTCTACACAATACCAGATCAGATCCTTCCCTATCTACAACTTCACCTGCTTCCCCTGACCCTTTGTTTAAAATTATTCAACCACATTCGTCTCTCCTTGTACCTTATGCACACAGAGCTCACCTCTGCCATGGATCTTGGAACTATTTTTCCTGTTTGGTGTGCTTCTCATGGCTGAATTATTCTTTCATTCTCCATAATTCTTACCTTCTCAGAGATCCTTACCTTGAACTCTCAATATCAAGGAGTTCTTCTTTCCCTTCCTAGTATCACATAATTTTATTTTCATTACAGCCCTTATCATCACCTGTTATTTATTTGCTTATTACCTGTCTTCCTTACACTTCATGAGGTAGAAATCCTGTCTTGTTAACCTTTGTAAGACAAAGCACAATGATTGGCTTGTTTGTTTCCAATAACTGTTTATTGAATTAATTTTTCTAAGTTAATAAAAACAAGGCCTAAAGAATACAAATGCACAAAAATATACCACTTTCAATTGCCATGCTAAAATTATAATCAAGATTTTTTTAAAATTTCAAAACAGATGTTTTGTTTCCTATATAACATTGTTCCTTTATTTTTTAACATGTTATTTATTTTTTAATTTAAATTTTAGTTAACATACAGTAAAATATTGGTTTCAGGAGTAGAAATCAGTGATTCATCACTTACATACAATACCCAATGCTCATCACAACAAGTGCCCTCCTTAATACCCATCACCCATCTAGCCCATCTCCCACCCATACTCCCTCTGACAACCCAGAATTTGTTCTCTATCATTAAGAGTCTCTTGCACTTTGTTTCTCTCTCTTCTCTTTTGTTCCCTCTTTCCCATATGTTCATCTGTTTTGTTTCTTAAATTCCACATATTAGTGAAATCATATGGAATTTGTATTTCTCTGATTGGCTTATTTTGATACCACATCTTCTTTATCTATTCATCAGTCGATGGACATTTGGGCTCTCTCCATACTTTGGATATTGTTGATAATGCTGCTTAAATATTGGGGTGCATATACCCATTCAAATCTGTATTTTTGTGTCCTTTGGGTAAATACCTAATAGTGTAATTGCTGGATCATAAGGTAGTTCTATTTCAGTTTTTTGAGGAACCTCCATACTGTTCTCCAGAGGCTGCACCAGTTTGCAATCCTACCAACAGTACAAGAGGATTCCCCTTTTCTGCATCCTTTCTAACACCTTGTTGTGTGTGTGTGTGTGTGTGTGTGTGTGTGTGTGTGTGTGTGTGTGTTGTTAATTTTAGCCATACTGACAGGTGTGAGGTGGTATCTCATCATGGTTTTGATATGTATTTTCCTGATGATGGGTGATGTTAAGCATCTTTTCATGTTTCTGTTAACCATCTGGATATCTTCTTTGGAAAAGTATTCATGTCTTCTGCCCATTTCTTTGTTTTTTTTAATTTTTTTAACATTTATTTATTTTTTAGAGACAGAGAGAGACAAAGCATGAGCAGGGGAGGGACAGAGAAACAGGGAGACATAGAATCTGAAGGAGACTCCAGGCTCTGAGCTGTCAGCGCAGAACCTGACACGAGTCTCGATCACCTGAACCATGAGATCATGAGCTGAGCCTAAGTCAGACACTTAACTGACTAAGCCACTCAGGTGCCACTCTTCTGCCCATTTCTTAACCGGGTTACTTGTTTGTTTGGATGCTGAGTTTGATACATTCTTTATAGATTTTGGATACTAACCCTTTATCCAATATGTCATTTGCAGATATCTTCCCCCCAACTGGCTGCCTTTTCATTTTGTTGATTATTTCTTTCTGTGTGTAGAAGCTTGTTATCTTAATGAAGTCCCAATAGTTCATGTTTGCTTCTGTTTCCCTTGTCTTAGGCTATGTTTTAGTAAGAAGTTGCTATGGCTGAGGTCAAAGAGGTTGCTGCCTGTGTTCCCCTCCAGGTTTTTGATGGTTTCCTGTCTCACATTTAGGCCTTTTATTCATTTTGAATTTATTTTCATATATGATGTAAGAAAGTGGTCTGGTTTCATTCTTCTGCATGTCACTGTCCAGTTTTCCCAGTACCAACTGTTGAAGAGACTGTCCTTTTTCCATTGTATATTCTTTCCTGCTTTGTGAAGATTGGTTGACCATAGAGCCATGGGGTTCATTTCTGGGTTTTCTATTCTGTTCCATTGATCTATGTGTCGGTTTTTGTGCCAGTACCATACTGTCTTGATAACTACAGTTTTGGAATATAGCTTGGAATCTGGAATTATGATGCCTACAGTTTTGTATTTCTTTTTCAGGATTGCTTTGGCTCTTCTGGGTCTTTTGTGGCTCCATACAAATCTTAGGATTGTGTATTATAGCTCTGTGAAAAATTTTGGTGGCATTTTGATAGGGATCGCATTAGATGTGAATTTGCTTTGGGTTCTATAGACATTTTAACGATGTCTGTTCTCCCAATCCACAAGTTTGGAATGCTTTTCCATTTCTTTGTGCCTTCTTCAAATTCTTTCATAAGTGTTCTATAGTTTTTGGAGTTAAGTCTTTTATCTCTTTAGTTAGGTTTATTCCTAAGTATCTTAGTGTTTTTGGTGAAATTGAAAATGGAATCGATTCCTTGATTTCTTCTTCTGCTGCTTCATTATTGCTATATAGAAATGGAACAGATTTCTGCACATTGATTTTTATATCCTGGTACTTTGCTGAATTCATGTATTAGTTCTAGCAATTTTTAATGGAGCCTTTTTGGGGTTTCTACATAGAGTATCATGTTGTCTGCAAATAGTGAAAGTTTGACTACTTCCTTGCTGATTTGGATGCCTTTTATTTATTTTGGTTGTCTGATTACTTAGGCTAAGACTTTCAGCACTATGTTAAATAATAATGGTGAGAGTGGACATCTTTGTCTTGACCCTGACCAAGGGGGAAAGTCTCTTAGGTTCCCCATTGAGGATGATATTAGCTGTTGGTCTTCCAGATATGGCCTTTATGATGTTGAGGTATGGTCCATCCATCTCTACTTTGTTGAGGGTTTTTATCAAGAATGGCTGCTGTCTTTTGTCAAATGCTTTTTCTTCATTTATTAGCAGAATCATATAGTCCTTTTCTTATATTAATATAGTGTAGCACATTCATTGATTTGTGAATATTGAACGAGCCCTGCAGTTCAGGAATAAATCCCACTTGATTATGATGAATAATTCTTTTAATGTACTGTTGAGTTCAATTTGCTAATATCTTGTTGAGAATTTTTGCCTCCATGCCTATCAGGGATATTGGCCTATAATTCTTCTTTTTACAGGGGTCTTTGTCTGGGTTTGGAATCAAGGTAATGCTGACTTTGTAGAATGCATTTGGAAATGTCCCTTCTATTTTTATTTTTTGGAACATTTTGATAAGAGTAGGTATTAACTCTTTTTCAAATGGCTGGTAGAATTCCCCTGGGAAGCCATTTTGCCCAGGCCTCTTGTTTGTAGGGAGATTTTTGATTACTTATTCAATTTCTTCACTGGTTATGGGTCTGTTCAAATTTTCTCTTTCTTCATGTTTCATTTTGGACAGTGTGAGTTTCTAGGAATTTGTCCATTTCTTCCTTTAAACTTACCTACCTCTTTCAAATTATTAAATCTAATATATTCTTATATTTGCATTCTACACTATTCTTATCTTGTGTACCCATTGTATATAAGCTGTCTAAAATAATATCAGAGAATATTGTTTGGGTGTGATGATTTTCCATGAAGTATTCTGAGGGGATCTGAATAGCCTGTCAACATAGTGTTGACATTCCTGAATGCTGCTATGCAATCTGATTTTACAAGTGAGTTTAGCTAATTAAATCAAAGTGGATTGACTCTAGTTTCATAGACATACTTGTAGGACAAAAAAAAATCTTAGGAAAAAAGACACCATTTCTTCACTTTACATTACTGTTAAAATTAATAGACTAGCTTTCAATATTAAAATAACAATATAAAACTATGACAAATTAGCATCTTTGAAAAATTGTTGAAAAGTGATTACATCACAGATTTGAAACTCAGATATTTACCAGGAGTCCTGGGTCTACTCCACTTCTAGATTGTGTAACCTTGAGAAAATTATTAAACATTCCTGGATCTTTAGATTTTTCCATGTGCAGTGTGAATAATAGTGGAACCAATGTCACCAGGATTTTACAAGTATTATATAAGGTATGAGTTTGGGAGGTCAGACCTGCCAGAATTTAATCTATAACTGTTTCAATTTTCTTATTTTTGGTCATACTTCCGGTAGTCAGTGCCACATCATTGTACGACAGGTATCCTGGCTTGCTGAAACCCACACTGTGAATCTACAAGTAGGGCAGAGGTGACTGGAAAAAAATTGTACGGCAGAGAATAGACCTTCATTAGTACCAGAGAGGTATGGGGTTACTAATATTCTTATTCTCATTCCTCTTGGCCACAATACGTCTAAAGCATGTATTGTGCATCATTTCCGAGAGTGATCCAATAGGATTACTCCATGTCACTGCCTACAGAATGTACTCCTCTTGTCTGCATTCCCTTTCCTGTACCGCCCTCCTTCTCGCCTGCCAGTGCATAATGACCCCTCCAAATAAACTATCTTAGCTTCAGCTTCTGCTTCCAAGGAGAAGTGGACAAGGACAGAAAATAAAACTATTAAAAACTCAGCACAAAAGGCTCTTGCAACAATTTGCCATCTCCCCTCCACCCAACAGACCCATCTTGTTTAAATACAGACGTTACCATAACTAACTCTATGACTTTGGGCAAATCATCTAATTTCACTGAATTGTAACCTCATCTGGAAACCAAAGCATTAATGTTTAAAATTATAGTAGTTTAAATCTTCAGAAGAAAAATAAATGTAATACAACTGAGAAAAGTCATATAAATCTCAATTAGGTGTTTCATAAAATTATTACAAAAGGGAAAAAAATCTGAGTACAAGTAAAAGCATGATAAATAGAAAGATGAGAATATCTTTCCCATTTGTACATCAAATCTGCAGTTGCTTACCAACACTTGTTGCTGATTATCTTTCTTTTCATTACTCAAGTGTCACCAAATGCTGAATCACATCTATAGAATGCCAGGTGCATCAGAGAGAACACCAACTTCAACATAGTGAAAGAATTTCGGAAGCTGGGGCAGTAAGATACTTTCATGTGCATGACTAGATGTGGCTTCTCTCTGTTTCTGAAATGATTACTTTTGGCCTATCCTTTCTAGTTTCATTAAGTTGGTATCCTCTGTATTTTTACCTTGATCTTCAGAAAATTGCCTCATTTGGCAATGCTTATTGAACTTCTACAACATCTGAGTGTCTTAAACCTTAACTGGACACAGATAATTAACACATGGAGGTAACTTCTGGATAATATATAACTTTATATGTACATATATATATTTACATAATATATTATACATATAATATACATTATACATATATGTTTATACAACATATATACAATACATACATGTACACAACATGTACCCAGTATACATATATATACAATACATATATACAATACACATAAACACATGTATACACAGTATACATATATATACATATATATATATACAATACATATATACAATACATATATGTATACAATATGTATACAATATGTATACAGTGTACAATATACATATAATATACATATATGTACATATAAATCATGAAAAACAAATGTTAAAACCTTGAATGTGACTTGACTATTTATATCTTTATGACTGATGAAATAATAAGCTAAAAATAGTCTAATGACTGGAATTTCTTCTCTGTCTGCCTCACAGTTTATTCACAAATTTAATATGTTCAAGAAGTTGTATTTTTTCAAATAAACATAGATAAAAGATCATGATTAACTTATCTCATTATAACAGCAGTATGCAAGCAGTCAGTTTAAAAATTTGTCTTGATCTTTTTCCCCCATCAAAAATGAATGGTCATCATTCACACTTCCAGAATATAAATTCTTTAATTGGACTAAAGTTTCACTGGGAATGATACTGTGTCTAGCTTGTTTTCATACATCCTTGCAAATGTTTGTCTTTGTAGAAAATTCCCATCCTGAGAAATTTTAGTTTTTGAAAATAAATACAAAATTTCTTCCATTGTTTGTTTATAGTATATTCAATAACATTCAACTTCCAGAGTCAACCTGCGCTCTCTGTCAAAGTGGCAGAAAGAGAATGAGAATGGAAATGTGCCAAATGTGGGTGTCCCACAACTCTCCTTCCATTGGGTATAATTTAACATATGACTTCATCAAATTCTGAGGGAGCCCAGTAAATATAGTTTAACTTGTGCCAGGTAGAAAAGAAAAATAGTTTTGATAAACAGTAACCTTTAGTGCATTACCTCAATTTCTCCTAGATTTTAGTCAGAAATAACCGTGCCCTGCTTGCACTAGAATCTCAGCTAACTATTGGTGAGGACTTTATCCCTTCACAGATACTTTGTTTGTGTTTTTTTTTTTTTTTTTGGAGGGGGGGAGGTTAAAAATAATTTATACACAGTGAAGTTAATTATTTCTATTGTGTACTTTTTAAAGGTATATTTATTTATTTTTGAGAGAGAGAGGGAGAGAGAGAGGGAGAGGGAGCAAGGGAGACAGAGAATCCCAAGCAGGCTCTGCTCTGTCAGCACAGAGCCTGACGTGGGCTTGAACTCATGAACTGAGAGATCATGACCTGAGTCAAAACCTAGAGCCAGATCCTTAACAGACTGAGCCACCCAGGTGCCCCTCTATTGTACATTTTAATGGGTTTTTACAATCACAATATATAATCTGAATCAACTAAACTCCATTGTGCTCCTTTGCGGGCAATCCCCTGTCCCATCTGCAAGACCCTCTCAACCACTGATCAATTTTGTGTTTTTACAGTTTTGCTTTGCAAGAAATTTATAAGAATGGGATCATGCAATGAGTAGTAGCTCATGTTTAGCTCCTCTTTCTTAGGATAATGCATCGGAGACTCATCTGTTTTGTGTGTCTCACACAACAGTTTATTATTTTTATCACTGAGTAGTACTCAATTACATGAATCACTGTCTGATTACCCATACACCAGTGAAGGGATTGACAGTTATGAATAGAGGTATTAAAAAATTTACACATAAGTTTTGTGTACACTTGGATAGCCAGTAAGATTATCCTTTAATATGCTACATACATGTTCATCTCCATAAGAAATCACCAAACAGTTTTCCAAAGTAATTCATGGTCTTTACAGGTAATAATTTTAATGCAAAAAAGTAAAATGTCTAACAATATATTATTTCTACTTAAAGTATGCTATTTCTTAAACATGTTAAATATAGAAATCACACAATTCCCTCCAAAATCACCATTTAGTTTTTATTCTGTTAAATATATAAATATATTTCTTAAATATATAAATTTGTTAAATATATAAATTACACAATTCCCTCCAATATCACCATTTAGTTTTTATTCTGTTGTCTGATCTTGGGATTTAACATTATTTTAAAATATATGGATTCATTTGTCATTGATTTTAAATGTACACAATACTTGTATAAAAGGAAAATGTACTTCCTAGGCAGTTTGAAACATCTTTTACAGGTCAATCCCGATTAAATACATACAAAATGAGGGTCACAGAAATAAACCAATACTCAGTAAAATTAGTCATAGGACTAATGTTACCATGTCAACTTAAACTTATTTACCAAATATCCAACAAACTAAAGAAGCATTTGCATTAGCACATTAGCCCAGCAGGCAAATTCACTAGGGCTGTTAATGGTGTCACACTAATTGAGGAATAAAGATCTCTGTCACATTTATAACTTATGAGTAATAATAAGAGGAAAAAATAAAATATGTGTGGAAATGATTAGAGTGGAGATAACAGTCTATTATATGGTTTTAGGGTTTACCCTTCTTTCCTTCCTTCCTTTAAGCTAAAGTTATGAAAACTGGCAAACTTTGATAGAGAATTAGCTATCGTCTGCTTACCAGACTTTATTTTACTTCTTAGCACTTCTCATGTCTGAGAAAGTTTGACTCTGTGAGTTTAATTAGTTTATTAATTGTCTTGTGTAGCTTCCCTTCACATATCTTTGCAAATTCATGAGTTTGCAAGTTCATGGACCTGCAGCACTTTGAACTACCATGCAAGTTCAGAAGTTAAACACTGCCGTGTTGTTTATTCTCTTTGAATTAGTGGATAAACAAATAAAATAAATATTCAATATGTAAATAAATAATTTCTGGCCACATAAAAGTAAATTTACACAATTATGGCTACTTTACAGTTAAAACTGCATTTTTCTGATACGACGAACTCTTTGCCCAACCCAGCCATTGAATCGACTTCTAGTAATATTTGAAAGATATTTATTCAGTGTCCATACCATTCGCAAGATACTGGTTGCTCCAATGGGATACAGAACGAACAAAAGAGTCACATTTTAGCCAGATGTATGATTACACAGTTAATTATAACAAATTTTGAAAGTTGCTAAGAAGGGAAATGTTCAAATTGCTATGAAGGAGCAATGGAGATGATGTGATTTTACTTATTACTATAAGGGAAAACACAATGACAGACTTTATGTTGTATTAGGCAAAAATGGAGTAAGTCAGAAAGAGGATAGATTAAAAGCATTGCAGTGAAGACCATGTCTGAGAGGGGGGACTGAATGGAGATCAGTGGGGTGAGGTCTATTGAGTGTGAGCAGACAAAGCACTGTGAGAAGGTAGGAAGTATAGGGCTTTGTGTACCAAGAGAAATACTCTCTCATCCCAAGAGCCACTGAATGGATTCAATTGATTTGAACAGAGGATGTCCGTGTGAAGGTGTGCAAGCTGTACACAGGCAGAAAAGCAGGAGCTGTTGAATGTGGCACTGTGGTAGTAGTGGAGTTTGAAAAAAGTAATAATATTAAAAATATAGTTTGTGAAAAAATAAAACTACCTTGGAAAAAACTAATCTGATTTAACAAAAAGTGAAGAAACCATTACAAAAAGTATCCAATACCACTTAGATGTTTTCTAAGTTTTTCAACAAATGCCAAAATGAAAGTTATAATATATTTTTAAAACACCATGTACTCACCACTGGATTTCAACAACTCTTACCTCATAGTCTATCCTATTTCATTTATACCTATTCTAACATGACCCATCCCGCAAAGGAATTAATGTGAAACAAGTCTCAGGAAAGATATTTATTCATTCTGTCTATCTCTACTATACACATACAATTTATTTTGGAAATCTGACACCTTATGATTGAAAATAAAACATATACGGGATGCTGCTGTTTCTGTAGATAAACATTTATATGACTTGTTCATTCTTCTATAGAAGAAATGCAGCCCCCCCCAAATTGTAATTAAAAATTCCATTTAAGATCCCAAAATGGAGTGTGAAACAATATTTTTACCCTGCTTAATTCATCCTCATTTAAGATTGAAGGAAATATTTAAAATCCACTGATTTGGGGGATGAAGCTTATTGAATATAATATATAGTGTCCACTTTTATAAAATACATTCCTTTTAGAATGTGGGAAGAGCATTTTCCTTCCAGGAAAAGTATATCCAGATATACTTTTATGACTTTTCCAAACTGATATGATAATTATGGATTACATTCTATTTTTAATGCAGAGAAATTAATATTAACTTCATTCAAAAGTTGAAATTGTAACATTATAGTTTTTAAACTCTGTGGGGACAATATAGCATTAATTAAGTATTGAGAAAAAATTGTAAAATTTGAACAAACAGGTAATATAAATCTAAAATGGGTCTATACATCAAATTTTAAATATTCATGCAAATTATTAATCATGTTAAAATTTAAAGAGCACAACTGCTTTCCAGTCATTCACATAGGTTGAGAAAGATGGGAACTGTCATGAGTGGTCAGACATATTTATCTAGAACTGAAATAAGTCTTCTAAAATAAGTATGTGATCTTTCAAAAGTAAATGTAGAGGCATAAGAAATTAGTATCATAAAACAATTGTCTTTCTAATTTTCCTCTTAGATTGTCATTTGTTCTTTTTAAGCTTTGATTGATCTTAACCAAACTTCCTAGGGTATTCTCCATGCCTTGCCTCCCTTTCCTTTAATCATGTATTTATGAACATAATGTATGGTTGAGTACTTCCTGTCATCTACTGCCCTCCTCTGCCAATGAGCTCTGGTCACATCTACCCTGGTTCACACAGATCAGTTTCACTAGCCAATGAATGTTAGTCAATTTGAATGCTAGCCAATATAATTGTCATTTTAATATTATTTTTACTCTCATATGGACTGTATCATCATTATAAAAATGCGCCTAGTACTTTTTTCCAGAAACATTCAGCCTCTGTGTTTGTAGTTGCCTAATAATCTTAACATCTGTAGACAAAAAAATATTCTGACACTTCAGACAACTTGTATCGAGGACTCCTCATGATGGTTGTGACAGGTGTCAAGACTGTCGCAAAATGGGAGAGAGATTGAATTCAACTCCAGACAAAACAAGCACAAGGGGGTATTTATGTCCAGGACCATGTAGGGGGTGTCAGTGAATGGAAAATTACTAAGAGAGAGAGACATCAAGGATAAGAAGAATTGTTGCTACACTGACCTAGCAGGATTCTTGTGAAGGGTAGGCTAGGGTGATCAGATGTGAGTGTAGGGGAGGATTCCCTCTAAAATGACTTAACAGGAGTTTTGCTAAAATTGGGCTATGCATATCTGGCAAGGAATGGGACCAAGGTCAGGTCTAGTTGAAAAGAGGGCTTAGAGGAGCCTGATTAAAGTTTGGTCAAGGAGTGTCTGTCACACCATATGCAATATCATTATGAATTAATTCCGCAAAATGAATTTTTTTAAGTAGGCTCGATGCCCGACGTGGGGCTTGAACTCATAACCCCGAGATCAAGAGTTGAGTGTTCCGTTGACTGAGCCAGCCAGATGCTCCCCCCCGACACCCAAAATGAATTTTAAATTATTTTTGACATAAAAATAGCATGTAAATGTGAATTACATTCATGTTTGGATAATCTAATTTTGGTAATCAGCCTTTAATGGAAATATGGTTGAATTAGCTTTTCATGTCATTTCAGAGTCCTATCTGTAATGCATATTGTCAATTGAGTTTTCTGGAAAGACTGTTTCTTCCTTTGGTATGAAAATCTGAATCAGAAGACAGTCATTTACTAGGCACATATGCCTTTTTCTTTGAATCACAGAACTCTAAAACATCAGATTGCATATAGCGGTCTTAATCAGCCACCAGTATATATGTAGAATAAAGATACAATCTTTATTACATATATAATTGCATAATTATTTTCAGTGTTTTAGGATATTACTGCTACTCTTGTATTACTCAAGTGTTACTGAAAAATATATGAACAAAAACCACAAGAAAAATGTTCATGCATTAAGAAAAACAACAACAACAACAAAACAAACACTTTGAAAGCCTAATAAGTCCTAGGGACTATGCTAAGAGGTGGGGAAATGTAAACTAGTAAGTTAGACTGCTTACTGCCCACGAGCACTTCACACCCTGCTGAAGATCATATAATAAGCATTTGCATATACTTTTTGATATTATTGTTTACCTTCTTAATTTTAAGTTTACCTGACTCTATCTGAGGATCTAAAATCTCATGAGCTTTCTGTATAATGGCGCAGTGTGCCCTCTGTGTTAACAACCCTTGCAATTGTGTGTATCTGCTGAGAGGTTGTTTACTTGCTCTATCTAAAAGACAGGAAATCACCTATTTAGAGAAAACCCCTGCTGTTCCTGTCTCTTACTTTGCTCTTGCTCTCAAACTCACTTTCCATCTTTAACTATTTGATTATAGAGTGTAAACTTAGTCAAATCTGGGTGCAAATGAAGAAACGTTTTATTTACAAATAATTTCTTTTGGAAAACACCATCTTTTAGTCTCCATATTCTTATCTGTGAAAGAAGAGGAATAATACCTAATCCATAGAATCATTTTAAAAACTAAATGAGGTAATACCTAAAAGGGATGTAGACAAGTAATCCAAGAAATATGATCCCAAATGATAGTTAAATTCCATTTCTTTTTTTATAAAACTGATTAGAACTTCTTTATTACTAGTATTTCATTTAAGAAGTTGTGCTATAGTGGAAAGGTATCACATTGAGGGTAAAAAATAAATAAATAGAGGGATAAAAGCAAATATTCTGAATACCTACTATGTTCCAAACACTGTGCAATGCTCTTCTGGTTCTAACTTTCTCTGTGATCTTGGACAAATACCCTAATATATTAAGCCTAATATAAGTTGATTTGTCTTCAAAATGAGTAAGTTAAAAATAATTTTCATTTCCCAAGAACATTCCATGGACACCTCTACAGGGTATTAATAAGGATTATTGGGGTGTAGAAAAAGTTTTCATAGTTAAGTAATTTGGGGAATGATGGATTAAGCCTAATTAGGCATTGTTTCTCTTTATCTCTCTTTTATTTTTTCCTTGGATTTGGATATAGATAGACGTAGATCTGATTACTGGTTTCCCACTTATTAGCTATATAAACTTGGTTAACTTTCTTAGCCTCTTACTTTAATTATCATTAAAATAGAGAAGAATGAATAACTGAAGGATGTTGTACAGAAAGGAAAGTGTTAGGTCAAATCTCTGAAGTGCACAGAATGGCTAGAACATAATAAAAGGGTAGTTGTTATTATTTTAATTAGCCTCATTTCTTCAAATGTATAAAATATTAAGTTTTTTTTTAATTTTTTTAATCTTTATTTATTTTTGAGAGAGAGAGAGACAGAGTGAGAGCAGGGAGGAGCATAGACAGAGGGAGACACAGAATCTGAAGCAGGCTCCAGGCTCTGAGCTGTCAGCACAGAGCCCGACACAGGGCTCGAACACACGAACCGTTGAGATCATGACCTGAACCGAAGTCGGACGCTTAACCGACTGAGGCACTCAGGTGCCCCTAAAATGTTAAGATTTATTTTCTGCTTTCCTTTCTGGAATTGATTAGGCAACTTTTTAAAAAGGAAGAACAGATTCCTTCTCATGTGAGATTTTCTCTCCTTCAAGCTCCAATTCTGTAGGTAACTTCTCAGGAGAAGTTATATCATCACCATAAAAAGAATAACTAGTTATTCTTTCTACAACATCAGCCAGGTAGGAATTCGTTTACATAACAGTACATAGGAGAATAGATAGCTAGAACCTACTGGCTCTGAATTAAAACCAATTAGTAATTAAAACCAATTAGTTTTTCACACCCAATTGTACTGTATTTTACCGTGTACAATTTAGTGCATAAACAGCTAGATAAAAGTGCATGACTAATTATAGAAGAGCTTTTTTTTTTGTAATTTAGAATGTACAACTTTATATTCAAATGTGAAATGTGAATACAAATTTATGAATAATTTTTATAGGTAATAAACCATCAGATTGGACAAATCTGAAAAATGATGAGCAAAAATACTTAGGCCAAGGAGCATTATTGGGATATATACATATCTCCCACAATGACTATATTGAAAGACAATATTTGAATGCAAACATACATAAACATCCAAAAATTTCAATGCTTTCAATTGTACCTAAATTTTTATTTTTGCATTAACAATTTAAAAAAATATATTTATTTATTTTTGGGAAGGAGAGATAGTGAGACAGCAGGGGAGGGGCAGAGAGAGAGGGAGAGAGAATCCCAAGCAGGCTCCACAACTGTCAGTGCAGAGCCCTGACTCGAACTCACAAACTGTGAGATCATGACCTGAGCAGAAACCAAGAGTCAGACACTAAACTAGGACACCTAGATGCTCCATATTTTTGCATATTTATTTATTTACTCATTTATGTAGTATTTTTTAATGTTCATTTATTTTTGAGAGAGATACAGAGTGCCAGCAAAAGAGAAGCAGAGAGAGAGGGAGACACAGAATCCAAAGCAAGCTCCAGGCTCTGAGCTGTCAGCACAGAACCCGATGCAGGACTTGAACTCACAAGTCGTGAGATCATTCCTTGAGCCAAAGTCAGATCTTAGCCACCTGGGCCACCCAGGTGCCCCAATTTTTGCATTTTAATAGAAAACTCTGTAATTATAATAATTTCTAAGTGTTTTAGATCTTCATAGCAGAATAATTCTTTAGAAAATACATATGCTATAATTTTGATCCTTTAAAAAACCATAACCAAGCATACCCTTATGCAATGAGGAGCTTGAAATGTTTTGAGCAATGGAATAATTACTGGAATAAATGCCCAGAAACCCAGGTGCCTCACTTGAAGGGAAAAATGAATTTGAAATCATAAGTCATATTATGTTTCTTTTAAAATCTGTTACACCAAAATTTTTATATAATTATTATTGGAAAGTAGCATGGGAGCTAAGTGTTTTGAGGTAAAATCTATGTGATCTTGGAATGTTTTCTAAAGACTTCTGACCAACAAGCTCCCAGTTTTTAAAATGAGAATGAGTATATCTAACTTGAAAAGTTTTATGTTGTGAAAAATAGTGAAATATTCAAAACACCTGGCACACAGCTAGTAAGCAAAATATCTCTAGCTGAACAACTGTGTAAATGGCAATGACATTTATTGAAATGGGGAAAGAAGACTGAGACATGGGTAGTTGTTAAAAAAAAAAAAGAGGCACAATTCTGGATATCTTAAATTTAATGTGCTGTGGAACAAACATTCAAGACAAGAAATAAGCAATTTGGTATAAAAAGAGCCAAAAGTTTAGATCTAAAATATCTATTTTTCAGAAGCCATCAACATGTAGGTAAATATATAAAATATGGAAAATGATGGGATCAATAAAAAAGAAAGTATATAGAGAGAAAATATGTGGCTCATGTGAAAAGCCTGGGAAAGTAGTCATTAGAGGTCAAGTGATTGAGGAGTGTGAAAAAGTGACTGAGAAGAAACATCCAGAAGTGAATAATTCAAACCAGGACGAGGAGCCCAGAGAACTGCATGGTTCATAGGGAATGGAGTGATGATGAATACTGCTAAGAGCTCAGAAAACTGAGAAGTGACATAAAGTAAGGAAGAAAGTTTGATGATTTTGATATGAAAATTAGAGCAATAAAGGGGTAACTGAAGAGGCAGGGGGTGTTTTCCTTTCTTTTTTGGTGTTTTTATTTTGTATAGTTGTTTGTTTAGTTATTGGTTATTTTAGAGGAGATCAATGAACAATACTTTCATGCTACTAGACTTGAGTTAAAGATGTGGAGATCAGTATGTGGAATGCAGAGGGAACAGCAGAAAGGGGAAGATAGAATAAATCGGCAGGGCAAGAGGATTTTTAGGGCAGGGAAACTATTCTGCGTGATACTGCAGTGGTGGATACATGTCAGTATACATTGTTCAAAATCCATAAAATGTATGGCAAGAGTGAATCCTAATGTAAACTGTAGGCCTTGGGTGATAATCGTGCATCATTCCAGGTTCACTAACTGTAAGAAATGTACGGCTGTGGTGTGGTATATGGACAGCAAGTGGGTCCAGGCTGTGCATGCATGGGGGAGGAGTTTATATGGGAATTCTCTGTACTTTCTATTCAGTTTTTCTGTGAACCTAAAACTGCTCTAAAAACAATGTCTATTTAAACAATTCATGAGTGAGATGTGAAGCTGATCATTTGTATAAAACTCTGTGTCACAAGGAATGATGATGGAAGTTGGTGTGTTATATATGGTAACAAACTACTATGAAAGAACACTTCTAATTTACAGCTCTAGAATTTTCATTTGATATTTATATTTCCCCCATGCTTTGGTGATAAATTGTGTAATTGCCCCCTAAGGTGTCCATGTACTAATCCTCAGAACCTAAGAATATTATATCACATGGCTAAAAGGAATTTGCATATGTGATTTAACTGAGCATTTTGAGATGGAGAATTTCCTGAATTACCTGTGTAGGCCCTAATTATAACCACCAGTGTCCTTATAGAAGATAAGTAAGGGAGATTTGACATATTAAAGGAGAAGGCGATGTGAAATCAGGAGCAGAGATTTGAGTGATATGGCCAAGAGCCACAGAATCCTGACAGCCTCTAGAAGTGGAAGAAGTGAGAAAAGGAATTTGCCTGATACATGCAGAGGAACCAGGTCTCCTGACATCCTGACTTTATCCCAGTAAACTAATTTCAGATTAGTAATCCCACAACGATAAAACAATAAATTTGTATTGTTTTAAGTTACTGAGTTTGGAGTAATTTGTTACAGCAACAGTAAGAAACTAATACAAACTTTCATAGCTCTACTCATATGATATCTTCATCAATATTTTATTTTATTTTATTTATTTTTTTTTTAATTTTTTTTTCAACGTTTATTTATTTTTGGGACAGAGAGAGACAGAGCATGAACGGGGGAGGGGCAGAGAGAGAGGGAGACACAGAATCAGAAACAGGCTCCAGGCTCTGAGCCATCAGCCCAGAGCCCGACGCGGGGCTCGAACTCCCGGACCGCGAGATCGTGACCTGGCTGAAGTCGGACGCCTAACCGACTGCGCCACTCAGGCGCCCCTTCATCAATATTTTATATTTATCTGTGAAAGCCAAAATCTGGGGGCACATGGAGTCACTGACTGCTTTCTTTCCTGATAACAAGTGATAATCTCCTGTGTCTTTTCATGTCTATTATTTTCTGGTTGAGGACTGGACATTGTAGATAACACATCAATAACCATGACTTGTTTTCTGTGAATTGCGATACTAGAAAGTGCCCCGAATGATCTCAAACTATAAAATCTGTTTCCTCTGCCATGTGTGGGATATAATACTTGTCCTTATCTAACTAATTTTACCTCTTTATGTGGGTGTCTCCCCTGCCACTCCTTAGCCTCCAGTAAATTAAAGATTTGTACAGCTTCAAGACTTTTGGACTTAGTCTTTCTGTAGTTCTCGTGTTGTTGTGTCCTCCCTGTATTTTCATGTCCTTTAAGAACCAAGAACAGTTATTTGCCATCTCAATCCAGGAAGGCTTTCACATTCTGCCACCTGAGATGTGTGTGGGTTGCTGGTTTTCACCAGGCTCCCTGGGTTCTCCCATGGCACACAAAATTCAACAATCAGCCAGGGATTGGAATAGAGTTTATACTTAAATTTCAGATTTCCAACGTCTGTAGCTCTCTCGCTTCAAGAATGTTAAATTTCCAGTAGCTCAGCTGTTCTAAAATCTATTATCTTCCCCCGACTTTGTAAGACTACAGGTTTCCACATGAGTGGAATCTGGGAAGATCCCAGACATGATCATACAATGTACAGTTCTTACCTGATACACATTATAAATTCTTTTAAAGTTTTGCCTTTACTCTGCTCATGTTTTAGGCCCTTCAAATATGTTATCAATTTCTTTGTGAATTTTAATTGTTTTCTGCAAGAGTAAATACTCAGTTTCTCCATGTCCTATTACCAGATAATCTCTGCCAAATTTTATGAACATATTTGATAGAGTTGCTGAAATAGTATTAAAATGAGGTCAACTCTTTTAAGATTAATGGGATTATCATTACCTTGATACCAGAATGTTACAAATAAGAACTTAGTCATTTAAAGTATATAAGGACATTAACATTTTTAACAACTAGTGTAAACTCTCAGCATCAAATTTACACTTTTTAATATTTACTTATTTTGTAAAAAAATTTTTAAATATGTTTTAAATAAAATATTGAGAGAATTAAACTGCATAGTTTCACCAATATTATTATTATTTTTAAATATATGAAATTTATTGTCAAATTGGTTTCCATACAACACCCAGTGCTCATCCCAACAGGTGCCCTCCTCAAAACCCACCACCCACTTGCCCCTCCCTCCCACTCCCCCCATCAACCCTCAGTTTGTACTCAGTTTTTAAGAGTCTCTTATGTTTTGGCTCTCTCCCACTCTAACGTCTTTTTTGTGAGAAACTTGACCAATTAAAACAACACTAAAATATTATTATTTTTACACCATTTTTATTTTTACACCATCATAGATTTTGCAGCTAACTTTTCTGACATTTAGACTTTCTTTACAAAAAACAGTCACCAATGATAAGGTTACAAAGTTCACCCATCCCCAGGAATTTAATCTATTGCACGTCCCCAGATCCACTCATTCAGTCAATTATTCTCAGTCAAGAGTCACAGTGGGATGATTTCCCACCAGCATCCAGATGCCATGATTATATTTATCTTCTTCACATCTAAACACATAGCATACTTTTTTACTTTCCTAATGTTAATTCAAAAATTTTCAAGCTGTGGCATCCTGAATGCCTTGAAGAATGAAGAGATGTTAATTGTCCATGGACTTCTAGAGTTTACACAAATTAATGTGGTTTATGTAAGTCACTTATTCTACTTATCAGCACAGATTATTACATATTTCAAAAATAATAGATTTCCTATATCCAAGCAATGAAACATCAATTTAGAAACAAATAAACATAAAACAAATCAATGCCTTTATAGCTTAGAACACAGAAATCTTCAATAAATGAAAGAGATATTTTATGTAACTGGCAATAGATAGTCAATTATTATTTAGTCAATTATGATTCGAGTCATATGGGTAGATAAATGGCGTTTTTGTTATCTGTAATCACACATCTTAAAAAGTAGAGGAAGTTTCATTTTAAAAATTGAGAGGTATGTATCTTTTTGTTAGTATCCCAATTAGGCACAAACTTTTTCCAATTACTGTGTCTGAAACTCAAAAGAAGATGTAAAAAGGGAATTGGTTGATGCCTTTAGGACTCAAGGTTTTTATTTAAAATGAAAATCAATAAACTACCACTCTTCTCCTTTCAATTTTAAACCCTTTCATTTTGATTCTTTTAGTTTCTAAAATAGTATGGAACGTCAAAGCCACATACTGGAAACTATAAAAAGGGTAAGTTCTTTAAAAAGTTGTTGCTTGCAACATTTCATATATTTGACTTCTTTTTTATATAAAATCCACTATCATATCATTAAGTCTAGAATTGAAACACCTACCATAATGGTTTTTACTATATTACATATAATTTTGACCAAATAGTAATAGATTAGAAAGTAATCACTTTATAACTCTATACATACTATAAATGAAATTAATATAATAGCATGTTTATATTGAAAATATATTGAGAAATTTACTACTGTTAGTAGTTTCTCAATGAACTACTATCTGTAAATTGAGTGCACAATAATATACATGAATTTATTTATTTAAAAAAAATTTTGAAGTTTTTATTTTTGAGAGACAGAGAGAGACAGAGCGCAAGTAAGGGAGGGGCAGAGAGAGAGTGAAGGAGACAGAATCTGAAACAGGCTCCAGGCTCCAGGCTCTGAGCTGACAGCACAGAGCCTGATGTGGGGCTTGAACTCAAGAACAGTGAGATCATGACCCAAGCTGAAGTCAGACGCTTAACCAACTGAGCCACCCAGGCACCCCTACATGAATTTAAATAGGATAAGTTTTGCTGTTATAATTCTGTGTACTCATTTCAATATTACTCTATTTCCTTTTTCATGTTTTTAATGTAACACTTAAGGAAAATAATCTAAAAATTCAAATATTGTTGAAAATTTCAAATAAACCTTCCAATGTCCCTGTTATTTCATCTGCTTCCAGAATCAAATACTTTGACTGGTACATACAAGTATTTTCAGTTGTATTTGCTTCCATATGTCTAAATATTTTTTCTCTTGATTCAATTGTAATAGAACATTTTTCCTACCATTATGACAATTTTAGCTCAGATGCTATGAGTCCCCTGATTTTTGATTCATATTACATTGTGAAGCACAAAAGAACTGATTAGAATTTCTGCCAAATGTATCAGTGTGTGTGTGTGTGTGTGTGTGTGTGTGTGCGCGCGCGCGCGCGCGCGCGGGCACACGCCTGCACATGCTACTGCATGTTTGGGAGAGCTAATGGTATACTGGCTGGTCTTCAATGTAAGATATTTAATGAATTTAATGATTCTATCAGTTAGGTTCGATGCAGGTTATATAAACTTAAAGTGGGAAGGGATTTCTGAAGGGATTAGTAGTTGAAGTTTTGGTTGAGGGTCTAACGGAGAAAAAGGCAGGCTGATATTTTCGACTGTTTAGTTCAAGGGCACATGATGATACTTGCAATATAGGTCAAGAAGTCACTGCTGCTATTACAAGAAATTTGCACATCTGTGGTGATGGTGATTAGACACCGGGCCCCTGGATCAGGATGCCAAGAACTTTCCCAACAATCTTATTTTTTAACTAGCATTGCCTATCAGCACCAGAAAGATAAATTCACCCTATTTCTACTTTGCAAAATTTAGTAAATTGTGAGGTTACATTTTAATACAGAAACTTATTTACAAGGGAATCTGAGGAATGTGGTTTATAATTCTTGTTGAAGAGAGCCAGAATACTACATTTTACGCTTTATAATTAAAGTGGAGTTATCATTACTTATTGATCTTTTCTCTTGAGCAATTTAGATCGTTCATTAAAATATCCTCCAATATCCTGCCTGTGAAGGTAGGGCCTTATGTGGATAAGAAAACTTGTTTCCTCAAATGTGAAAGGAACCTCATTCCTGTTTTCCTCATGGCGCATTATCACCGTCATCCTCAGAGCCTTCTCTCTTCCTTAGTAGAGGAGCTTTTCCTTACTTGTAGTGTAAGCGTTAAGCGTGAATATAAAAGTCAGACTTTATGCTTTTTAAAACTGTTCTTTTCCATCACCACGCTCTCCTTATCTTCATTTTCTTGTGTGCATGATGCCTCTGGTTCCTGAAATATTACTTAGTTCCATGGTATAAACCATTTTATACACACACACAAGTTTTACCTTCCTCATCTCATTGTTATTTGTTCTTTCTCCTTCCCTTCATTTTTTATCTTCATGTAGAATGATTTGGAAAAAGAGACATCTCTAATTTTCATCAAATATGGAAAAAATGTTTCTCTTTTAATGCTTTGTTTTAGGATGATGAGGAAAATCTATATACAATTTGTGTGTTGTCACTTTGAACTCAAAATCTTAACATTTTTCTTGATGAAACTGTCATTTTATGAAATTACTGAGTGAATTAGTAGTCCAAATGAAAAACATAAATTAGAGGTAATCCACACGCACTTGTAAATCATTGCGTTGGTTGTCTCTTTTACTTACAGTCTCTTTCACTCTTTTACTTAGGTGTGGATTTGTTTTGTTGACTTTGATGGGAGTTCTCTGTGTCTCCTGATTTTGGATAAATGTTTCCTTCCCCGGATTGGGAAAGTTTTCAGCTATTCTTTAATTTTCTGCCCCATTTTCTCTCTTCTTCTGGGATTCCTGTGAAATGTATGTTATTATGTTTGATGGAGTCACTGGGTTTCTTGTCTTTTCTCATTTTGCATTCTTCTTTTTCTCTTTCTTTTGTTCAGCTAACTCACTTTCCATTACTCTGTCTTCTAGATCACTGATTTGTCCTCTGTTTCTTCCAACCTGCCACTCGTTCTACCAAGCAGCTTTCTCATTTCATTTATTGAGCCCTTTATCTCTGCAGTGTTACTGCTATCTCTCACTCATATCTTGCACTCTTTTCTCAAGTCTAGTGAGTATCCTTATGATCATTAATTTAAATTCTCTCTCAGACATGTTACTTATATCTGTTTCACACAGATCTTTGACCATAGCCTTGTCCTGTTCTTTCATTTTGGATACATTTCTTTGTCTTCTCATTTTGTCTAGGTCTCTGTGCCTGTTTCTGTATGTTAGGAAAACCAACCATGTCTCCTCATTTTGAGGGCAATGGACCCTTCCATGCACTTCCATGTAGTGTCCCCTGTTTCCCAGGGCCTGGTGCTTCCAGGAACATCTCTAATGTGTGCTGTGTGCTCTGCTGTTTTATCCTGGCTACTCTATCCTTCAGGCCAGTCATCTGTAGAGGCTCTCTTTGCCTGTTGTGGGCAGTGTTTTGTTCCTGACCTGAATGTAGTGCATTTTAACTAGGTGTGCTCCAGTCTATTTGTGAAATGAGACCTGCCACCACTGCCACTGAAACCAAGACTCTGCAGAACTCTGCTGCCAGGGCATGTGGTATGAGCAGGGGTTTGCACTAGTCTTTTTGGGGAGGGGGCCCACATCACTGGGACTGAAGCAAGCATGACTGGGAGCAGGGGTTCCACAGAAACATGGGGGTGAGCTTGGTGTAAATAAGTTAGGTAGCAAGTGTTAATTCTGTGCTCTTCCCATGGATGGGCATATGCTTATGCTGAGGGGTAGGGGAAGAAATGGTGCTAGCCAGTTCTTTTGTTCCCAGTGCGGGACTCTCTGTGATGGCTATCCCTCTGGGATGCACTCTGAGATGAGCAAATAACCTCCCCACTGTGTGTCCCAGGCACTCTTCAGACCACTGTTTCCAGCTGTACGTCCACAGTTATTTGCCTGCCTTCTCTCCAAGAACAGCACAATGCTCTCTGGGCTCTATTCTAGCCAAGCCCATTGACTTTTAAAACTTTTTAAAAACCTGACTTTCAGGTTTTATACCCTGCTGGTTGCAAGAGCTCATGAAATTCGGCCCCTCTCACTTTCATTTTCCCCATGTGCTCCCCTGTGTGCTAGTCTGTCTCTAATCTTTCTCTGTGATCACAGCTCTCTCCCCACAACAGTGGCCACAAGCCATTTCTCTTCCAAACTGTGTCTCCACACTTCCTACCTTCTTTGATGTGGCCTCTTCTTTACCTTTAGTTGTGGAGTTTGTTTTGCCAGTCTTCAGGTCAATTTCTGGGGTATTTAGGATGATTTGATAGTTATCTAGTTGTACTCCAGGCATGAGGTGAGCCTAGGGTCCTTCTACTCCATTGCCATCTTCCCCACACCTTGTCTAATTTAAATAGTTCTAAATGTTGTTATATATGCTTTAATGGTCTCATTAAAAATTACCTTGTTTGAATTTTTAAGTTACTATATCAGATCTCAAAAGTTTTTATAAAATATATATTTTATACACTCATGTCAGAAAAGGACAAACAGTCTGAGTATCCTTGAACCAGCAAAGCCAAACACAGTTTTTAAATCAATATTATTTTTCAAAGTTGTGTTTAATGATTTCATCTAGTAGTAGAATTTGCAATTCAATTTGAAATTCAGTTTGCCAGATACAAGTAGTCCATTTACCTCTTCCTAAAACTTTAATCATAGGGTTTAACTCTTAAAGAATTTTGGATTACAAGTATCAAACTTATCCTCAAATCATTTTATTGCTTTATTGTTTCCCCTTCATTTAATTGGATTCTCTTGAGTTTAATTAGGTTTAAAGCATAGTGATTATAGAAAGACTATGCTTGTTTAATGCACACATTCTCCCAAGTGGTCTTTACAAATTCTCCCACTTTATTTAGTGGATATTCAATCACCTTACTAATTACTGGAAGAAAACAGCTCAAAGCACATTCCCTACTGATGGTTGTTTAGTATTATCATCCTATTATAGAAAATACAGCATAATTAAGCTAAGAAGTTAGTAAAGCTTACAACATAATTATTATTCAATGTTTTTAAAGAAATGCAGTGATATCCTACTTATCTTGTACTTATGTTCTTGTCCAAGTGTAAAATCAATTTAATTGCTAATATGCTTTCAGAAAATCAAATCCAAACAAATTGAAATAATCTAAATAGCTTACAAAATTATAATTCTTTTATGAAGACTATATTCTGTGAGATTCGTATTTTAATATTTCAAATATATATGAACAAGCTTAATTTCACATCTCTCTTTTTTTTTAATGAATATACACTGGAGAATAGCAATTGCTATGATGAGTAGGCTCATTAAGTAAGACCTGGAAATTCAAATAAATTTCTATTTTGCTCAGGCCACTTTTAACCATGTTCTTGGATCTGGATCCTTGTTTACTTGTTTTCGATTTTTTTTAATGATGCAATTTTATGCCAAAAATGGTAATACAATTTATCATTGAAGTGGTTCTGTGATAGTTAGATAATTATATTTTTAAAAATAAATAAATGTGTATCCTGACAGTAAATACAATTTTAAAGAGTCAACTCATATTGATTAAAGAACAAAGTAATAAAATTTGAAATCTAAAGAGAAACAGGAAAAACAGTACATGTTTTGATTTTTAGAATGTTTTGTCATTTTATTCTAAAAAACTTACCCCCCACCACCACAATTTTTTTTTCCTTTTTCTCTATCCATGATTGGTAATGTATTATGGTATAATTTTTCTAAAATGTCATCTATTGTTCACTTTTTTTGTTATAGTTTTATAGATGTACAGTTCATAGGAAAAATACATATATACTTTTAGTTTCTTGAGTTTTCCTTTGTAGCTTACTAATTTAATTCAATTGAATTGGTAATATTGCTTGAAAGTGGGAAAATGTCTGTTCCCAAACATGTGACTACAAAGGAATGTAATATCAAAAAGATCATACTTATTTGTATTTGTTCAAAGCTTACATCACCGTTACTAAACTTTATGAACTAAACCCATTGATTTCTGAGATTTTAAAATTCTCTTTCTGTATGTGCGTCATGTATTTTAAGAGTGCATATTTATGAGGTTCAATGTTGAGATTTTAATATTTTATTTGTGAAATTTTCCCTTTTATTGTGAAATCATTTTCTTCCGTGCAGTTATAATTTGTTTGTTCTCCAATTTTTCCAATTGCATCCAAGACAGAGTAATAGGTAAGGGATCTCCCCTGCCATTGAAACAAAGAAATTGAAAGACATGTGAGATAACAGTTATCAGACATTGCAGATGAAGCAGTGCAGAATGGTGATCCCTGAGACAGTGGAAATAAAATAGGTGAGCTCCGTGATTGTTCAAGCCTATTTCTCAAAAAGAGTTTTCAGACTAAGTCAAAAGAAAGATTTTGAAACCAACCCTACTGGTATTCCTGAGTTAAGAAGATGGAGCTGTGAATCAGGGCGGGAAGTTTGGAGTGACCTGTCACTATAGAGGTGAACAACTTTAGACTTAGATCAAGTTTGCTGTGCTCTTTCCCATCAACGTTTAAAAGCAGATCTTGAAAAGATCAAATTTCTTCCATGTGATTTATCGCATCTCAGAACAAAACCATAGGATTTATAGGAATACAAAAATATTCTGCATCCAAAAGTTGAAATATATAATGTCTACCATCCAATCAAAATTGCCAGGCATGCAAGGAATTTGGGAAATATGACACATGTTGATGGGAAAAGTCAATCCGTAGGAACAAACCTAGAAATGACAGAATTATTAGACAAGATTATTCAACACAGGGGCGCCTGGGTGGCGCAGTCGGTTAAGCGTCCGACTTCAGCCAGGTCACGATCTCGCGGTCCGTGAGTTCGAGCCCCGCGTCGGGCTCTGGGCTGATGGCTCGGAGCCTGGAGCCTGTTTCCGATTCTGTGTCTCCCTCTCTCTCTGCCCCTCCCCCGTTCATGCTCTGTCTCTCTCTGTCCAGAAAATAAATAAACGTTGAAAAAAAAATTTAAAAAAAGATTATTCAACACATTTCATGTGTGTGAGAAAGTAAAGAGAAAAAAATCAGCAAGAAGAGCTATGCAAGATATAAAAGAGACCCAAATTGAACACCTAGAAATAAATAATACAATATGTGAGGTGAAAAATACCCTAGGTGGGATTAATATCAGATACTGAACTGAAAGACCTATCAGAAGAAGCTGTCTGAATCAATGATAGAGAAAAAGCTAAAAAAGTAAATTAATCAACCATCAGTTAACTGTGGGACAAATTGAAGTGGTCAAATATCTGTGTAATGGAAAGTCTGAAAGAAAGGGGTGGGGAGAAAAATATTTGAAACTTAATAGCCAGACATTTAAAACTTCATGAAACTACAAACCCACCTATCCAAAATGTTCAATAAACCCCAACCACAAGAACCATGAAGAAGATTTCAACAAGGAATGTCATCAACAAATTGCTAAAAGTCAGTGTTAGCAAGAAAATCTTGCAAGCAGGCAGAGGAAAAAAAACCAAAGGACATATTAGATATAGAGAGAGGGAAGGGATGAAAGAAAACTTCAACTTGGAAACAAGGTAAGACAGAAGAGAGTAGAAGTACTTCTTAAAATACCGAAAGACAAAAAGTTCCCAGCCTAGAATGCTTATGAAAATATCGTTCAAAAACAAAGACAAAATAGATGAGCAGCAGACATGCACTAAAAGAGATATCAGAGGAATTCCTGATGGCAGAGGGAAAATGATGGAAATGTTAATCTATACGCAAGAGTAAGAATGCTAGAAACGGTAAATATATAGGCAAACATAAATGATATTTTATCTTTAAAATGTTTTATGTTGTTTCTTTTTGTTTTTAAAGAGTAAATGGTCAAGGAAGGAAAGGCAACTCTTGCTTTATAATTCTAGTAGCCGTGTCCTTATTTCAGTGTTAATATAAAGAAGAGTTTAGGGGAAAAAAAGGAAGACAATCAACATGGAGTCTCATTTATAGAACTACTGAAATATATTCTATAATACACATAAAATTGATCTCAAAAGTTACAAGTTGTGTTTAAGATAGGGCACAGAGGAGCATCTGAGTGGCTCTGTTGGTTAAGTGTCCGAGTCTTGTTTTTGGCTCAGGTCATGGTCTCACAGCCCTGAGATTGAGCCCCATGTTGGGCTCTGCCATGGGCATTGGAGCCTGCTTAAAATTCTCTCTCTCCCTCTGCCCCTCTCCTCTGCTTGCACTGTTTCTTAAAAAACAACAACAACAACAAAAAACAAACAAACAAAAAACCATGAAATAACGCAAAGGGTATGATTTTGGTATACAGAAATATTTTCTTACTATATCATTAAAACAAATAATATTATTTAGAAAATAAGTTATGCATTGACTCTAATATACTACACAATATTCAATAAATAAAGGGAATTTTATTCACTCACTTATTCTTTCAATAAATATTAATAATGATTATCTAATGGGAAAACAAAAACAAATATTTCTCCTCCATGTATCTTCTAGTCAGAGAGGATAGAATGAATTCTAACAAATTAGTATACAGATAAATAATTTGTCAGTAAGTGCTATAGAGACGAATAGAGCAGAGTAACATATAATGGTCAGGGGAGGTCTCTCTGGAGAGGTTGCACTGGGGTAGGCAGAGACCTTAAAGAAGAGTAGGATTAAGCTTTGGAGAAATAAGATGAGCTTTTCAAAAAAAGGGAATATTATATGCGAAGATCCTAAAGCATGAATAGTATAGCAAGCAGAAAACAGTAAGACTGGAGAAATAAGGAGTGAGGTGAACAGGGTATAGTCCAGATGTAGTGATATGTGTTGTTGGGGCCAGAGAGGGGAAGGAGGGGCATACTGTAAGGCCTATTGATCATGATGAAGATTTTGAGCTTTACCCTGAATGAAATGGGTAGTATTTGAACACTTTGATCAGAATTACTATGATCTTACCTTTATGTGAAAAGATTCACCTTGTTTTCTTCTAGTAAATATATCTGAATGTCTACAATATTCTAGGGCCTGTTCCCAGCTCGAGGAATGCAATCCAGGCAAAGTGGTGATGTGAGCTATGGTGGCCCCGGCTGCCACTTGAGCCATGTAGTCTCTGACAAAAATTCTACAGGTACAGAAGGATCAGGGGTTGGGATGTGGGCCATAAATGCCTTGATCTTCCATTTAATCTACATGCCAGTCTCCTCCCTGGACTTCTCTTTAACCAAACATTAATTACAAGCCAGAGGGTAGGGGTGCCAGAATGATGAAACCCACAGAAATAATCTTTGCAGACCACAGAATGGAGAAGAAAAGATGGATGATGGATCTGGCAGAATGGAGATTATCTGGCACAATTACTACTGACTATATGCTTCATAACAACAGAACCACAAAATCATCATACATCGTTATATTCCCAGCTCCAAAGACAATGCACAGTAAATAAGTCATGTCATGCATCACACGTTTCTGTGCTTGACAGCATCCTCTGCCTAGACATCTATATACAAACCCCTGCTCTGTTCCTTGAGACACAGTATAAGTACCATTTCTATTTGAAATCTCCTTAGCTTCTCCCTCTTCCTTCTTTCCCTCTCCACATCACCCAAGACCTCTCTAGGTGGAAATATGATACATCTTTGTTCTGTTGTTATATATAGTCTCATACCTAACTCCATTTTATTATGTACCCTTTAGCATGTGGTAGACTATTTCTGCAAGGCAAATTTATTTTGTAGCCTATTTCTGAATGTCGTAAGAAGTGAAAAAAAAATATTTTAGTCTTTGAATTTTCAGGACCTTCTATAGTTAATTGAGTACAATAGCAGCTCAATAAATATGTAGTGAATTATGGGGGTGTTAAAGAATGAATGAACAAATGGATGAGTGAATATGCAAAAAATATTTTAAAATCTAAGGATGTCCTACCTCTATATCCTTCTGATTCTACTTATGACTTTCTTGCTATTTTATTGTACAGTTTAGTGATCTAGCATATTCTCAAGAGAATTCAACTCGATTCTTCACCTGCAGAACAATTTTAAATTAAAGTTTGCATCCTTATTTGATATTCTTGTCTCTTTGCCCCAGACCCTCCCATGTGATCACGAGACTGCTTTTAGGGAATGTGGTATGATTGATTGTATTCATTTTACATAGCAAGTATTCTCCCACATACATATGCCACTACCTGAGGAAAAGCCAAGTGACTAAAAGAGGCACAGAGTTTTTTACTCTAAACAATCACCATATATAATGGATAAAAGTGGAACTGAAATTATATGTGAAAACAGGACAATGCAAAACATTTTGACAAGCACTAACTACCAACAAATAAAATAAATGAAACATCTACATTGTAAAAACCATTCGGCTATATTCCAGAATAATGCTACTGAGGGAATTACATGTCACAAAGTTTATTTGCATTATCTACTCATAGGCACCAAACTGATCTGCTTAAAGACAACAACCTTATAGTCAATAAAACCAAAAATTTTTATTTGGAGTTTTCATTGTATAAGTGCATGGATATGTCAACATTTCCAGTGCAAACTTTGGAGCTAAGAGTGTTTAAAATTGAAATGAAATGAGGTCCTATCACTAACAGTCACTTTAACAAATATGTAAAGTTTAACACATAAAAGTCCTGATTTAAAAAAAAAATCAGTTTTTGAATATTCTGTTGAAAATTCTTATTTTCAATTTTTTCTTTATATTTCTGTGTACTATTATTATGTAATATAAGAATAAAAGTCCATAGGGGCTCCTGGGTGGCTCAGTCAGTTAAGCATCCAACTTCGTCTCAGGTCATGATCTCACGGTTCATGAGTTCGAGCCCCAAGTCGGGCTCTGTAGTGACAGCTCGGAGCCTGGAGCCTGCTTCGGATCTTGTGTCTCCCTCTTTCTGTGCCCCTTCCCTGCTTGTGCTCTGTCTCTCTCACAAAAATAAAATAAAAAATTAAAAAATTAAAAAAAGAATAAAAGTCCATAAAAAGCAGGAATAATGATTTTATTGAAATAATTTTAATATAATGCCTATACTATAACATTATTGAAACCCAAGACAGAATTGGTTCTGACCAGACACAGTCATGAATCAACCCTGAATTTTGAATGTAAGTGTCTTCTTGCCTAAGAGAAGGGGAGGGAGGGAAGAAAATGCAATAGTTCCTACCTCACAGAGGCAATAGATCAATAAATATATATATATATATATATATATATATATATATACACACACAAACACATTTATATATTATATTTTAGAGAGAGAGCATGAGCAGGGGAGGGGGCAGAGTGAGAGAGACAGAGAATCCCAAGAGGCTACATGCTCAGCACAGAGCCTGACATGGGGCTCTATCCCATGACCTTGGTATCATGACCTGAGCTGAAATCAAGAGTCAGTTTCTCAACCATCTGAGACACCCAAGCAGCCCACAGAGTCAGTGTTCAGATTAAACATAACAATGTTTAATCTTTACTAATACAATGAATGACCCATATTATACACATAATAAATGTGTATCTCCTTTTGAGATAACTAACTTCTCCAAGTAGGACTTGAATTATATTTTCTTAGATTAACATTTTCCTTTACTATTTTTAGAAAACTTTCTAAGTCTTATATTTACATTATTTTATTATTTCTTTTTTTTCATTTTCCATTATCAGTCAAACATATTAATATAGGTCGTATCTTTGTTCATGTGAGTGAACAATCAAGGTTTATATTTAAATAAGTTAAATAGCTTCTGAAACGATTATTATTAAGTGACAGTGATTGTTAGTAGCATATTTTGGGGGTACCATCATTAATATTAGTTACTAACTATTCTGTGATTGATGAGAAAATTACCTATGGGTAGTAATTACTTCAATACTACGTAAGTAGAACATCTACAAAATAAGTTGCTTTTAAATAAATTGTTTTTGCCATCATTGCATAAATTACATATTTGTGCAGTTGTGATAAGCTCCCAAGTAATGACAACCTTATCTGTAAGGCCTCAAGACATAATTCTCTTTCCCATATCACATAGCACTTCAGTGTTGAACCGCTTCAGCCCCAGTAGTCATGCACATCAGAGGTTATCATTCTGTTTTGAACCTAGGAAAAAATTAAAGTCAGAGACAGCAAATGGAAACAGTAGCAAACCCTCATGGGCCAAGCACAGTCCCATGTATCTAGGTATTACAACTGCCCTCTAAGGTGATTACTATTATTATGCCCACTCTACAGATGAAGAAACTGATAGAAGTTACATTCTTTTCCTCAGGTCATACAACTTTGGCATGTTACTAGAGGGCTTCAAACTCCGTCTCTCAACTGAATTATTTTACTTTGCATCTTTTAATATATCTTATTGTTTACCCACTGCCCCCCCCCATTTATACTGCTGTCTTTATTTTTACTGCTACTTTTTACCAAGTAATACACACGCCTAATATGTTGGACTTAAGCTCTTATAAATTTAATACTTGTAATGTGGTTGCATGGGTAGTTTGGAAGCAAATGCTCTCCTTCGTGACTCTGGTAGAATAGCCAACTGTCCAATGAAGTCAAAGGGTGGATGGTGAGTTTGAGGGCAATATGTTTACTGTCTACAAAATTTATCAGAAGACGGCAGAGAAAATGTCTGCATGAGCATAGTTGTTGGAGACATTCATGCAAAAAGCACTAGCTAGATTATATTTAGATTCCAGGACTTTACTTCTGTGCTACTTATCCAGAAGATATGCCAACAGGGTAAAAATACTCTCTTCTAAACTGAACCAGGAATAATTGGAACACCTTCAACCACTTCCTCTAACAGGGCAGCAAGGGGGATACACCAGGGATGGGGCATGGTCGGGTACCTGACATGTAGCAGGGAAACAGGTTAACAGATATTGCAACCATGTGTATATGGGGTATTGGAAGACTGAGTGAAATTAATCACCCATGCCATGTGAACACTCAAAAACAAACTGGATAGTTGAGGCATTGCTTCACCAAACAATCTACAATTGGTTATACTATACTTTCTCAAGCTTGGAGAAGGGGGTTGGGGCTCGGTAATTGAGTCAGCTAAAAATGAAAGCCTCTGGGACACGAGATTTCAGGCCCCACCCAGGAAATTTCATACTGGGCTGCGGGATCTGAATCTTCCCATATAAGACAGTCCTTTATTCCAGTATTTCTCATACCACAGCAGTTTCTGGAGACTGAGACCATTTTCCTGGGCAGTTCAATCATAAAACAAAACACTGAATGCCTTCCTTAGAGAAGATTCTCGGGGGAAGGAAGCTTTGACAAGTAAAGTCTTTAAGTTCTGTTGGAATCTAGGAGGTTATTACAGTTTTTTGGGTGAGGAGGGCCTCCATTCTACCAGCTCTGAGTCCTGGGTCTCCTGAGATTCTCTGGATCACAGAAGGCAAGAAATAGAGAGTGAGTGATGGGGACTATACCAGTTTTATAAAAAAAAAAAAAAAAAAAAAAAAAAAAGCTGAGACCTTAGGCTTTCTTTTTTAAAAATAAAGGGAAAAAGTCCCCCCCACCCACCCAAATTCCCAAGTTGAGGAGGCAAGCAGACAAGTCTTCAGAGTAAAACAGGATTGGATGTAGTCATCCTAGAAAGCAGGATCCAAGTGATAACTGTATTGAATTTGTTTTATGACAAGTGTCTGAGCCACTTTCCATTGTAGAAATTAGCTATGCTGAAATAATGTTTAGTCTTTACATTTGGGGGTATACCTTTATCTTTCTGATGTAATTATTTGCCTGGACCAGTGATAAGTATTGAAGTGGGTTGATTCTGCTACTTTCTTATCACTCAGAGATGATGATTAGAGCTTATTCCAATAAGCTAGTTCTTTACTGTTTGCTTCTGGTAAACACTGGATAGCTAGAAGACCTCTTTATTTACTTTCTATATGCCTGTGCCTGTTGAAGTATAACTTCTGAGCAGATGTACAAGCCTTCAGCTTTCATTTTCCTGCCTGGGGTTGTACACAAGGGACACTCTTTTGGAACTGTATAATAACCATGAAGTGAAATAATAAATTATAGAGAACATTCCAAGATACTTGTCAAATTGTGAGGTATGAATCTGCAAGAACAATTTAGGATAGATTTAAGTGATATTCCATTTTCGATGACAGATCTATAGAGCATTGAAAAATATATAAATAATTCATGGTACACTAAGGAATTATATTTTTGGCATCATATCTAAATCCCAAAAGTATTAATCACTCATTGCGGTGGTGCAAAAGACATTGTCAAGATATACATGTGTGGTGTCTACTGTACTCTTAATAACATCAAAAATTTGATAAGTATACTATCCAGGATTCTAAAAATGGATTATTTTCTGGGATGACACTGTTTTTCATCATTGGATTTGTGTGATATTATTAAATGTATATGACTTGTAGGAATATAGATCAAAGCTGTCAACATATATCACCTGAGTTGTATCAATGTGAGAGTGTCAGAGAGCCCTGAGCTGTCAGGTTTTAAGGTGGTCAATTAAGATCATAAACTAAAAGTTACCATCAAGCCTTTATTCACTCCACAAAAATGCAAGTGAGAAACCAAAAGAGAAGGTACTGGCCTCTTCAATGTTCCATTTTCCCCCAACAGATCTAAGGGTTTGCTATATCAGTGCAGAGGGGGGCAGGGAAGTGAGTCCTTGAGTATGAGTTTTTGGCTGAGTTTTGTCTGAGATCATAGAGGTGAACTGTCACACATCTCTCATTATTCTGCAGGCCATATCATGGCTCTTCACAAGATGGTCCTGACAAGGCTTCCTCATCACAGCAAGAGATGATGTCCCAACGAACAAGTAAGTGCTTTTGGAGTTTTTGCTTTGGTCATGTTTGGTCATTGACCAAAACTCTGTGTGGCATTTCAAACTTAAGAGGTGGAGAAAAAAATCATAACTTTTGTTAGGAGAGGAAAAACTGTAGGCATTTTTTGTTTAATCTACCAAAAAGTAAACAGGCTACTTATAGAAGGAAATGGAAGGTCAGATATAAAATCATTTGACCAGGATAAGTGGAAGAAACAGAAAGATGTTAATAAGCACACTTGATTATTACCAGTAAAGAAGTGGTTTATTTATTTTTTTTCAACGTTTTTTTTTTATTTTTTTTTAGGACAGAGAGAAACAGAGCATGAACGGGGGAGGGGCAGAGAGAGAGGGAGACACAGCATCGGAAACAGGCTCCAGGCTCTGAGCCATCAGCCCAGAGCCTGACGTGGGGCTCGAACTCATGGACCGCGAGATCGTGACCTGGCTGAAGTCGGACGCTTAACCGACTGCGCCACCCAGGCGCCCCCAGAAGTGGTTTATTTAAAACCGATGCTTAAAGACTATGTCTTGGGATGCCTGGATGGCTCAGTTGGTTAAGGATCTGACTCTTGATTTCAGTTCAGGTTATGATCTCATGGTCATGAGATCAGGTTCTGCCCTGAGCATGGAGCCTGTTTAACATTCTCTGTCTCCCTCTTCCTCTGCCCCTCCCCTGTTCTCTCTCTCCCTCTGAAATTATATATATGTATATATATATAATTTATAGAATCTATAAATTTATAAATTTATAGAATATATATTATATAATTATATGATATCATACTATATTTATTATTATATTATATTATTATATTATATAATATATTATATATATTATATAATAATTTATATATAAATATAATTATATAAATATAATTATATATTTATTACATATTATATATAATATAATATATATAATAAAAATAATTTATTATATATATTATATTATATATATATTTATATATATAGAAAGGACAAAAAAGACTATGTCTTATCACTCCGAATGAACATAATTTTGTTTATGCAAAAAGAAAAAAAATAGCAATTCTCTTCACTGTCAGGTAAGAGCATTCTCTTAATAATTGCCTATGTATACCTTGAGTTCATGAAGCAAAAGGAAATAGATGAAGTCCTGAGACTTTGCTAAGCTACCTGATTTTAAAGTTCAAGAGCCTGACAGGACCCTTAACTGCTTTTTAAAAACTCATGGCAAATATAAACCATTACAAGATTATGCATTTATTATTAATATCTGGATGCAGTGGAGATAAAAATGTGAAAGTTATAATAACAGTTCTTGGGTTTGGATGAACATGGTTAAAATACAATTTTATATTTTCTTTGTAGAATCATTAGATAAGCTAAAAAAATTAGGCAGAATACATACTATGGATAACAATCATTCTGATTTCTCACTCTGAAAAATATGAATAGGAAAACCTGAACATTTTCAGTACTATTGTTTTAGGTATAGAATCTTGCTGTTTAACCATGACTTTTATAACCATCAAATACCAGTACATTGCAGCGCATATGATAACTGAGTTGCTCTTTCATCTTTAGAAATCAGTTCAGCATTTTCTCATGCATACAGTCATTTCCATTCATAAAATTTGCATTTTCTAGTCACAAAATTATTAGAGTTAAATTAGATGACACAGAGGACTACAGCTAGAAGGCATTAATATTGTACACCAAGTATGCTCTGTGCTTTTGCTTTCTTCCATATGATAAGAAGATATTTCTCCACCACTTTGCATTTCATAATTGCCATTTGAATTCCTCTGCCAAGTGAAATATGAACAGAAATTATATGTGTGTCTTCTTGGCTGAAAGTGGAATAGGCAGGGCATGGACTATCATGTTTTCTTCCCATGCTTCCCATGGAAGCACCACACAGATGAAACCTCTTTTATTCTGGTTACTTGAGTGACTTTGGTGATCGAAGATACTTGCTCTCCTCACTACTCCCCCATACCCACCTGAATTAGACATTTACTATGCTAGAGAAATAAACTTTCTGGATTAATTCCCTGGGATTTGGGAGTGATTTGTTACCACAGTATATCATACCCCATCTTGACTAAAACAGACTTTGGCTTCTAGAAGTCTGGTGTTGTCATAACGCAACAACATAACAGCAGTTGGCTAAGAAACTCTTTTGAAGTCTTGAAGAATGGTCACCAATAGAATTCAGTGGCTTTTGTATTTGGTAAAATAGTCACTAGTAATCACTAGGAAAGCAGATAAAATACATAATAAACTTGGCAAACTTACAGAGTAAGACTGGAAAATAGGAAATTATTGCTACGCGTTTGTTTCTGTGCAAGGTAATACAAGAAAGTGTTAAGTGCTCAAAATAATTGAGCCATTTGCAAGCAGAGTTGAACAGGACTAGAAAATATACATACATTTCAGGAATTACAGAGCAAGTAGCAGCAGGTACTATTGTACAAAAACCAGTAAAATATAAAATGGAATAATTTTTGGAGCTACTGATTCATGAAGCAGGAATTAGTAATTTGACCTTTACCCCCATTGTTAAAATGCCTATGACCCATTGTTAAAATGACTATGGTGGCATACATTCAATTCTTCCATCTGAAAAACACGGCTCAGGGAAAGTCATTAAAAGTGTGGTTCTCCCAAGGAAGTCCATAGAGTCCCAAAGTACCCCAAATTAAGTCAAAATATGTAAAGACATGATGCAAAAAGATATAAAATTCCTAAGACGTAGGTCTAGTAATATCTAGGAGTGTGGCCGGGGAACAGATTGGAATCAAAGTAGGGGGCAGATACTTGTCTTTTTTTTGTTCATGAGCATCCCAGTCCAGAAAAGCTACCTCAAGACATAACATATAGGCCAAGCTATATTTCACCAGATGTAGAAACTTTCTTTTTAAAAATATTTTCTTTCTTTATTTTTTGAGAGAGAGAGAGAGAGAGAGAGAGAGAGAGAGAGAGAGAGAGAGAGGAGAGGGATAGAGAGAGGGAGACACAATCCAAAGCAGGCTCTGAGTTGTCAGCGCAGAGCCCCACGTGGGGGCGCCAACCCACCAACCATGAGGTCGTGACCTGAGCCCACTGAGCCACCCAAGCATCCCCAGACTCTTTCATTATTCCAGAGCTTATAGACTCTAAGCTTGATGATCTGAGTGGATGGGAAGAACACTTTTGGGGAAAGCCTGAGTTAAAGTTTTGTAGGATCAATTTGAAAATGACGTTGTGACTTGATCGGAGTTCCGTGGAAATGATGTATTAATTCGATCTCGAGTCTATAAGCCACTGTCTGACTTGCGGGCCCCTGCTCCCGCTCCGTCAGTGGCAATGGGAGGGATGAAGGATGCACTTGGGTTTTTGTTTTCGTTTTTGCTTTTTCATCGCTGCAAAATAAACCTGTTTGAGGGTAAACTGCCTTGCACAAGGTCAGAGGCGATCTGAGATCTCAGACCGAGCTTGTCTCTTAAAAGGATCCCACCACGTTGCCCGATTTCATGTCTGCTTTTAACCACGCAATTTCTGAATCACTGTTTACACAGAAAGCCCAGCATCTGTGGCCAAGCTTCCCTCTCTGGGGCCCCTGGCGCTGCGGCCCTCGGGCGCAGGAGGGCCTGACTCAGGCCGCTGTGGCCACAGGCTGTAAGCGGACAGGTCCCGGCACCTTGCAGAAGCAGGTTGCACACCACGACCCGCCTCTTGAGCCAGCGGTCTCTGCCCAGTTTCCAGCCACGTGGCCGCGTGCGGACAGCACAGAGCGGGCCCTCCCGACGCCCCCTGGCCGGCCAACGGGAGTCTGAGCGGGCGGCCTCGCCTGGGCCTCACCCTGCAGCCCAGGAGGGGGCCGAAGAAGCGAGGCTCCTGCGCATGGCAGCCAGGTCTGGCCGCGGCGCGTCCTAAGGATCTGGGCGGCGCGCGCACCCGGGGCAGATGGGCCGCCTCAGCCACCCGGGCCCTCCCTCCGGTGCCGGCCCCCTGTGCTCTGCCTGGGCGCCTGGAGGCCTCCTCCTGTGGCCGCGAAAATCCGTGCACGACCCGCCACCCCTGCTGCTTGGCCGTGTCTGGCGGGGGCACCACCTGGCAGCTCGCCGAACATCTTCGGGAAGTTCTCTGGGAGCAGGTCCTGGCTGCCACTGTGTCTGGACTCCCCCGGGCGGCACCTGAACTTGCAGAAGCTGACCTGGTCGCCCTGATGTGGGGACTGAGTGAGCAGCAGATGCCTCTTCCTGAAAGTTCTCCGGGACGAGGTAGGCCCGTGGCGCGGGGGTCGGTCTGGGTGCTTTAGAGGTGTTTTTATTTATGTACATGCAAACATTTATCACAATTATAGTAACTACGAGAGATGTAGTCTAAGTTGTGTTTATACTAATGTAACATCTACATGTACATATTATGTACTATATATATGTGTAAGTTCATATACATATGTTATATGGGTATATATAATATATATAATGGGTATATATATAATAAATATATTTTGGGTATGTAATACACATTTTAGCATATATATAATGTATGTGATATATAATTTATAATACATACCTAGTTTTGTATGTATGCATTATCCATATATAAAATCTTTCCATATCTGTTTACATATAATTTTTTCAGTTTATTTTTTATTTATTTTGAGAGAGAGAGAGAGAGAGAGAAAGAGAGAGAGAGGGAAGAGAAGAGAGAGGAGAGAGAGAATCCCAAGCAGGCTCCTTGCTATCAGCACAGAGCCCAACTTGGGGCTTGAACTCACAAACTGTGAGATCATGACCTGAGCTGAAACCAAGAGCCCCCGGCTTAACTAACTGAGCCACCGAGGCGCCCCTATTTATACATATAATTATGTACAACCCAGGACCCTGACTTCTTCCATGAGCAAAATAGAAATTTTACTGTGCTATACCTTGAGATTTGGGGATGATGGTTACTACAGAATGACCTGGCTCACAATTTATTATTTGACAATATATTATTTATTATATATTATGTATCATTAATTATTTTTACTCAGTGCATAAGAGTAGCTTTAAGCAAATCTCAAATTCTCTAACCCTCCTTGTGCATAATCTAATTAAAGAAAATAATGCCTGCCCTTCCTGTGTGTATGAGATGATGCATGTGAAAATTTCTTTTATTTTTAATGCTTTGAAAATTACATCGTTATAGAATAATCACTGAGAAGAGTAAGAAAATTAAAAAGTGAAATTTTGCAAGTAATCAAAATTTCAGAAATTCAAAACTGCAGTTGTAATTCTGTAAGAACATTTCCCTGAATTTCATAATCTGAGTTCATAAGGTTTCTATCATAAATTCCCTATATCTGAGCAATATAAAACCAGTCACTTCATCTTTTTATTTGACAGAGACTACTAACGAGAAAAAATAAAAGATAAGGTTGAAAATACTATATATGCAAATTTTCAGCTAAAGTAATATTTTTAAATAAAATAAGGGTATACATCTTTATTTACAGATATGAAAAACATTATTTAAATATGGGTACATAAATTTGAGTGCAGTATCACTGTAGAAATATCTTCTAAACATCACAGTATGGTTTTTAACCAAATATACTGTATAAGAAATGTTTATGTAATATTATAATATTCAGAGTTGTTCCCAGCACTAATCCCATAGTCCTGGATATTGTGTGTAATATTATTCTCTGTACGTCTGACACATTCACCACCCAGGAGAAATTATTTTGAATCTGTGCAGAGAGATGTTTTCCTAGTTTGATTTATTATTTACTCAAATATATTCCTTAGGCATTCTTTGTTTCATGTTGAAAACAAATAACATAGAGTGTTCCCTGTTTGTGAACTCAAAACTTGCAATTCTAATGGACACATACCAATTTTTCAATAATTTTTAGAATTAATCTTAAATACACTTTTATACATTATCTATGTTATACACATTTATATCTAATACTATGTATCTAATAATATTTTATATTTTCAAAAGTTCAGAAATGGAAGTAAAACCAATGAGTCTCTGAAATAGTAATTAGTAAAAGTTTATTATGCATCTGCCACAAAGTTTGAATTCCAGGAGCACTCAAACTAAAACATGGAATGAGGCTCTGGGGTATATTGTCATAAAGCAGCTTATCTAGTGAGAAGGCAGTGACTATTTCCTCTTCATAGTGATTGGCTATACTATTAGAATTTTCTGAAATGATAGTGAATTAGTCAGTGGTTGCCTCATATCAACCTTGGGAAGCAGTTTAAGTTTTGCTTATGATTTCTAGAGGCATAAACGAGAAATGACCCAGGTGAAGTTAGTCTTGCAAAATAAACTAGACTAAGCTTTATTTGTATGACTGAACTAGTTTTGTCTGCTCTGGGAATTTTCAAGGCTGGTCTCTTTTTTATTTTAACTATGTGAGTGTATATATATTAATTAGCACACGGTGAAGAAGCAAAGAAGCAGGTTTAAGTAAAGTTCTTCCAAGTACAGTGGTAGTTTTAAATAGTTTTACCTTATTGAGAAGGTAGTAAGTAGACAAAGAACGATGTAACAATTTTGGAACTTCTATTCTCTAGTTAGCTTTTGATTCTGTACATAGGAGCACTGCACGACTTCCCCACAGCCCTGTGCTTCAGACAGGATTCTTCAAAACCATTAGCTGAATTCTAGACCTGAAATTGGAGTGCCTAAGAAAAACATTTCTTTTTTTTTATTTATTATTTTTTTAATGTTTATTTATTTTTGACAGAGAGAGAGAGAGAGAGAGAGAGAGAGAGAGAGAGAGAGAGACAGAGCATGAGCGGGGGAGGGGCAGAGAGAGAGGGAGACACAGAATCCGAAGCAGGTTCCAGGCTCTGAGCTGTCAGCACAGAGCCTGATGTGGGGCTCGAACTCACAGACTGTGAGATCATGACCTAAGCAGAAGTCTGATGCTCAACCGACTGAACCACCCAGGCGCCCCATAGAAAAACATTTCTAAGAGGAGATGCTCCATTTGAAAGAATATCAATGATATTTATTTTTACAAGGCTATGTCTATCAAGACCCATGCAATAAATGAGTTAAAAGTTAAATTCTACTGAAAGCTTCTGGAAGAAACTTTAGATTTCCTTCTGTTTCTTCTAGACATACATAATATTTCTTTACGCTTTAATCCTGAGAAGAGTAACCACAGAGCTTAATGCACAGGAAAAACAGGTCACACTTTCCACTCCACCCCCAAATTTATAAAGTTCAGAATGTGTTAAAATGGAAAAGGAAAATATTTGTGTAAATGTTAATCAGAGTAAGCCTTTAGTACTCAAGATATTTAGTTCTGAAAGGTGACAATTTTAGACCCATTTCTCTCTCCTTTGAACATTTTTTTCCTTAGAAAATTGAATCGTTGACAGCTCTTTTTCAGAAGCTGGCTTTAATAAGCACCCACTGAATCAGCTGTTTTTGGACTCCCAATTGAAGTAGAGTGTAATCAAGCTATTTTGCATCTGTGAACATATTCTGGCATTTTTCATAGCTACAGTTCTTTGTTTGTCAAATAATCATTTCCTATAATAAGGGAGCAGGGTGTAAACATGTTTTTTAATAATTTCTCTATCTTTAGACTTCTGATTTTTCATAGAATGAACATGAAATTCTGATGACTTTTTAACTGTATAGTGTGTTTCCAATTAGAGATTTGATGAAAAGAAAGTGAAGCTTAACAGTGACATATTGTAAAGTATTGATTTGATAATCTTTCTGGCACATTTTCCTATCTTCCCCATTTTCACTAAAGAGTATTTCATTCTGTAAAAGTACACTATTTTCCAACCTTACCTACAAAAGTTATGGATTCTATTAAGTGTGACTTTATGGGTATTGTTCATACATCTAAATTAAACATATATGTTTACAATTTTTAATTCATGTTATTATTTTCAGAAGAATTTAAGTCATGTTATGTAACTTCTGGCTTATAGAACTCTGATCAACTTCTTGTAAGAAATATGATAGGGGTGCCTAGGTGGCTCATTTGGTTAAGTGTCTGACTCTTGATTTTGGCTCTGGTCATGATCTCATGGTTCCTGAGTTGGAACCCCACGTCTCATTGGGCTCAGCACTGACAGTGTGGAGCCTTCTTGGGATTCTGTCTCCTTCTCTCTCTGCCTCTCCCCTGCTTACTCTTTGTTATCGTTCTAAAAATTAACAACAATAAACTTAAAAAAAAGAAACATGAAAAAAACGGAGATCTTATTTTTGTATATGGTACAAGAGAGCAGTTCACTTTCATTCATTTGCATGTAGCTGTCAATTTTCCCAACACCATTTATTGAAGAGACTGTCTTTTCCACATTGTATATTATCCCCTCCTTTGTCATAGATTAATTGGCCTTCTGTGCATGGGTTTATTACTGGGCTCTTTATTCCATTGATATATGTGCCTATTTTTCTGCCAGTACCATACTGTTTTGATTGCTATAGCTTACTAGTGTAGTTTCAAATCAGGGTGCATGATACCTCCAGCTTTGTTCTTCCTTCTCAAGATGGCGTTAGCTCTTCAAAATTTTAGAATTATTTTTTCTAGGTCTGTGAAAAATGCCATTGAGAACAAACAATTCTACTTCTGGGTGTTTATCCATATAAAACAAAACACCAATTCAATGAGATATATGTGCCCCTATGTTTATTGCAGCATTATTTACAATAGCCAATATCTGGAAGCAAACTAAGTGTCTATCATTAGATGAATACATAAAAAAAAGATGTGTGTGTGTGTGTGTGTGTGTGTGTGTGTGTGTGTGTAAAGAAAGATAAAGAGCACATACTTAGATAAAATTGTTAAACTCAAGTGATAGTATTTGTGTCTACAGGAATGAGGAGGCAGCCTATTCTCTTTACCTTTTTCTGGTTGATAAATGTTCAAGTTTATGTTATTTAGTATATTACATATTAGTCTTTAGAGAAATTTATCTGAAATCTTATTCTTAAAATAAATCAAAATATATGCTATACAAGGGCAGAGATAACTGCTCTAAAAATACCAGGCTAAAATACAGAATTGTTATTAATACTAGAGACTATTCCTTTTAAATTCTGCATGGGTTTCATAGACAGTATATTTAGTATGTATAATTGTATATTATAATACACAAGCCAAGATTAGATGGATTGTCTTGCAGTGTGATTTAATATATTCTATTTTTAACTAGTCCTATAACTTAACTATCTAAAGGAAGACAAATATTCCCTAAAAGTAGTATTTGCACTATATTTTTGGAGCGATTTAGTGATAGGCCAAGCTGGGAACTCAAACACAGCTTGGTGCCTGAGATAATTTTCTATAAAGTTGCAAAGTTTAATAAAGAAATATACTTGGAAACATGACACTGCATTTAAAAAAAATGTATCAGGTGGGGCGCCTGGGTGGCGCAGTCGGTTAAGCGTCCGACTTCAGCCAGGTCACGATCTCGCGGTCCGTGAGTTCGAGCCCCGCGTCAGGCTCTGGGCTGATGGCTCAGAGCCTGGAGCCTGTTTCCGATTCTGTGTCTCCCTCTCTCTCTGCCCCTCCCCCATTCATGCTCTGTCTCTCTCTGTCCCAAAAATAAATAAAAGACGTTGAAAAAAAAAATTAAAAAAAAAAATGTATCAGGGGGCACCTGGGTGGCATGGTTTAAATGTCCAACTCTTGATTTCAGTTCAGGTCATGATCTCACAGTTGGTGGGATTGAGCCACTCATCAGGCTCTGCACTAACAGCATGGAGCCTGCTTGGGATTCTCTCCCCCCCACCCCGCCCCTCCTGCTCTCTATAAAATAATTTAAATAAACATTAAAAAAAATTGTATCTGAATGAGAAAGTAGTGTATAATAGAAAAAGCAAGAGAATTCAGTACAATTCATTTAATCTAATATTGATTGAGCCACATTCTAAGCTTTACAGCAATATTAATATTAGAGAGTTACTACAGAATTATATAGATACACAGTCCTGGATTATACAATAGTCAAAACATCTGACTCCTAACATGTCACTTATTATATGTTTCAATTTTATAATATTCTCTCTTCATCTCAATTTCCTGATACAATTTCATTACAGATTACTTCTGTGAAGTAATAATGTTAACAAAATCTCTATTGCAATTATTGTTTGGAATGGAATTAAATGTTACCATGAATTTTAAACTGCAAAAGCTCTATTGCAAATATCAAGGATACATAAATTGGCCAATTTTTAGTAGATGTACCAATCTGGATAGTGATTCAGAGGCTTAGTTTTTTAAATCAAGTTTTTAATTTTTTTTTAATGTTTATTTATTTATTTAAAAAAAATTTTTAACGTTTATTTATTTTTGAGACAGAGAGAGACAGAGCATGAATGGGGGAAGGTCAGAGAGAGGGAGACACAGAATCTGAAACAGGCTCCAGGCTCCGAGCTGTCAGCGCAGAGCCCGACGTGGGGCTCGAACTCACGGACCGTGAGATCATGACCTGAGCCGAAGTCGGCTGCTTAACCGAATGAGCCACCCAGGCGCCCCATAAATCAAGTTTTCTTAAAGTTAAATTCAGGGACGCCTGGGTGGCTTAGTCAGTTAAGCGTCTGACTCTTGATTTTGTCTTAGGTCATGATCTCTTGGTTCTGTTAGACTGAGCCCAGAATCAGGCTCTGTGCTGACAGTGTGGAACCTACTTGGGATTCTCTCTCTCTCTTTCTCTCTCTCTCTCTCTCTCTCTCTCTCTCTCTCTCTCTTTCTCTTAAAATAAGTAAACTTTAAACACACACACACATACAGAAACCAATATCAGTCTAATTCTTTATCTACTCTCCCACTTTTTTCTCTGCATAGTACATGGACAAGAATTTATTTTGCTGGTTAACTCCTGTAATTCACTATCTGAGCTGCAGTAGATCACTAATCAAGGCAGATTACTGTTTTTCTGACCTTGAATAGATTATTTGACTCTCTGTAGCTATTTCTCTTGAACTGGAAAATTAAATCTAAGTAGAACCTCAGTGCCAAACAGATGCTACCTTTGGCTTGAATTGTCTTGGGTAAATTATAAAATAATAATTAATAACTAAGAGCCAGTGCCCAGAAATTATGCAGGCATATCCATTACCTCTGTACATAAACAAAATCAATTTTCATTAAATATGTTAATTCCACACAGCATCACTATCAAAGCTTTGCCAGTGTCTGAGTAGGCATTATGCCTTATTTTGCAAATCAAGCAAACCATTTTTCATTATTTGTTTTGATTATCTTCAATATGGCCTATCCTAATTGTGTTGAGAACAGGTGCATTTGTGTTGCTGAAGAACCCAAAATAACAGTCTGAATATAAACCTTTTATTTGCCGTGTGGTGCAATTATTTCATAGGGATGCACAGTGGGAAATGTTCTACTGATAGCAACCTTAAGTAATTACAGGCCAAATGGAGAATAAAAAGGAAGCAGGAGAAATGTAAATGATTATTTCCAACAGCATCTTTTAGTCAACTCAATGAATGGTAATATTTGTAGATATTTGAGATTTTTAAAATAAAACCTCTGATTATTCAGAATTTATTCCTGCTCTACATTTATACTGTTTCATTAAAATGTATTTTACAAGAAAGTATGTAATGTTAATCTTTAGTTAAATATATGTATATGTTCTGCAGCTCTAATTAAATTTACTTAAAAAAAATGTGATGGCCATATAACCAAGTAGGTAAGTTGAAAAGGGATTCCAGCGTTTATTAATTGAATTCAATATTTTCATTATTGATTGGAATAACAATAGGAACTAATCTATCCAATGTTCACTATTAATATCAGTGTGATAAGTGATTTGCATGTCATATAGTTCTTATATTGATTATTTAAGCTGACACTATTATAATTTACATCTTAAAAATGAGGAAACCAAAGTTGGTCCAAGCAAAATAATTTGTCCAATGTGAAACCCTTAGTGGATTAGTGGAAAGAACTTCAAAAATCTCTTTCAAAACAGCAAAGTCTGAGCACTATGTTCTGTACACATTTTTCAGAGCTGAGTAATATTGCATACAATGAAATACTGCATATCACTCAGTAAGTAAAGGTTCCTGGAGCAGATGTTTATGTTTTTTGTAAATGTTATTTTCAATCTCCTTCTGCCTCACCAGTTGAACTTGTTTTCCATTGGAAAGGTTTAGTGTTAAAATATCTGTTTAAAACTGTGATAAAGGATGATAATAGGAAAATATATTCAAGTTTTAATTGTATATACTATACGGAAACAAGAATTATCAAATAAGCGAAAAAGTGGTCATTCTCACCACTTGTTTCAATTCCCTCTCTTGCACACAAATGATAGGCCATTCCAGTAATGTATTTAGCTAATTTGTATTTTATATAGTTTCTTTCATTTTATAATTCAAATTGGAATTGAGAGTAACATATATTTGACATAACATGTTTATTTAATCAATGGAGTCATGCTACATGCTATGGATGTACCCTAGTCAACTCAGTAAAAGATTTAGACAATTCATTTTAATTTTTTTTTCAACGTTTATTTATTTTTGGGACAGAGAGAGACAGAGCATGAACGGGGGAGGGGCAGAGAGAGAGGGAGACACAGAATCAGAAACAGGCTCCAGGCTCTGAGCCATCAGCCCAGAGCCTGACGCGGGGGCTCGAACTCACGGACCGCGAGATCGTGACCTGGCTGAAGTCGGACGCTTAACCGACTGCGCCACCCAGGCGCCCCTAGACAATTCATTTTAAAAGAAAAATAAGATATAATCTTTGTTTAATCTTTGTTTACTTTATCCTATGGCCAAGGGCAGTTAGACTCTAAATTGCTCAGGCTTCTATATAAAACAAATCATCAAAAATTTTATATAATACTACATATACATCCTTGAGTTTCTTTCATGTAAGTTATGTGCTTCTTGATTATTTTTTCCCCTCTGATTCACTAAATATCAGTAGGTAATGAAACTGTGATTCTGGCATTTCAGAAATAACTAAAGGCTGTCATAGAAAGTGTAACATCTCATCTTATTTCAGAGGTCATGTTTAATTTTGCGCTTGAATTCAAAACATATCCATACATCGAATATAGAATAAATATTTTAACCTATGTATCTAAATATTAATGATTCAGTATGAGATGTCATATCCTCATATCCACTAATATAGGTACAGTACTAATGGGTATCATTTAGTATTTAATACATGTTAGGAAATATCTTAAGCCTTTCATACGTGATGTTTCTTTAAATCTTCAAAATCACCCCAGATGAGAGAGAATTTATTTTCTGTGTTTTATTGATGAGGTCACTGAAACGTCAAAGAATTACATTCATGGAGCTTTGTGTAATCCTCCCTGACAAGCTGACACTTTATTCTTGGAACCATTAGCCTTCGTTAATTTTTACAGTTGACCTGCGTAGTGTAGCACATTTTGGTAATATCTATGATGGTATACTTAAGAATTTGTCTTACCAAGTTTATGATTTCCTAAACATGCTGTTATCAGACAAAAGTAAAATGTATTTTATCTGATTACAAATACCCTATTTATAACTCCAGGTGATCATATAAAATGGTTTTATCACTTAATCAGTAGTTTTAAAAAATAATTGAAAACAATTATTATTCGCATTCTTTTCCACTGTTCTTAAAAGGATATATCTTCAAAAATATTTTAAAAATATATAAGGGCACATGACACGGTCAATCAATAAAACAGTATTATTTATTAATTTTTAGCATATGCCAAACATTGATCTAGGAACTGGAGAATCAGTGGATAAAAACATAACAAATTTGCTGCTCTCAAAGAGTTTCCATTTTGGTCTGGATAATACATAAATAATTTTAGGTAATAACAAATGCTAGATAATCAAAAAGGAAAAAATAATTAGAAGATTTGACACAAGGAGAATCAAAATGAAAATGAAATGTTTGGTAACGTAAGACTAAAGGTTCTGGAAATGGAATCATTTGCCGAACATGAATGGACTAGGTTTTATGACAAACTCAAGCAAGAGATTTTGTCCAGGATGATCTGAATAAGAACACACAAAGGAAGCTAAGAAAATGTACAAGGAGAAGTTGCAATTTGATCCATACAATTTAAAGAGGGGATAAGGCATTGTTTGAGAATGAAAACAATGTAGTAGATTTCACATTAGAGTATGAATAGGGACTAAATGGGAATGTATGGGTCATTGAAAACTACTCTTTTTTAAGTACTTATTTCTATGTCTATAAATAATCTTTTACTCCTTTGCTAATTCAACAATTATTAATCCAACACATGCTGTATTCAAATCTTATTGCTAAAGCACTGGAATAAGTAAGACAGACCAGATTATATATTTTATGAAGCTTATTGTCTGATTGGGAAATATAGCTGACAAACAAATAATGATATATGCTTATGAACTTAACAGTGCTATGAAGTGAAGTACAAAGTTAAGGGATCATGTAATAATATCTATAATAATTAGGAGTTAGGGAAGCATCCTTATGAAATTGATGATGAAGCAGAAGCCTCAATTATGTATATGAATTGCTAATCAGGACAAAGTATCCCTCGTAGTTGGAAGTGCATGTTCCAGATTCAGAGTATTAGGACAAAATATGCACATTCTTGAGTTCCATATGGCTGGAGAAGGCTATGTTAATAAGTGGAATAAGGTTCAGGCAGAGAGCTGTAAGGGGCTGTGTAGGCAACTTAGATACATAATTTATTTTAGTTGAAGGAAGCAAGTGACTAACATTGAAATTTGACTTTTCGGGCACTTGGATGCCTCAGTCGGTTGAGTATCCGACTTCGGCTCAGGTCATGATCCCATGGTTTCCTGAGTTCTAGCCCCACATTTCAGATCCTCTATTCTCTCTCTGCTCCTTCTCCACTTGTGCTTTCTCTCTCTTGCTCTCTCCCTCTCTCTCAAAAATAAGTACACATTAAAAATAAATAAATGCGATTTTTAACACTCACTCTCTGTTGTGTGGATACTGGACTATATTGTGCAAGACTGATGGTAAGAAGACACAGAGCAGAATATTTTACTCCACTCAGTTGAGTCAAGCTGCAGAATAGACATCATAAGTGAATGTCATCATCAAAGGTGACTTAAAGCGAATGTTTTTTGGTTTTGGGTTTCTGTGTTATTTTTTGGCTTTTGGTTGTTTGTTTATTTGTTTACATTTAGTGTTGGCTGCAAGGAAATAGAGAAATGTGCCTGTTAGAATTATTTTCTACGGTTGGCAAGCTGTGGCACATGTGAGTTCAAGCAAAAGGAATTGAAAGTAATTGACCAGTGAGGTAAGCAACTTAGACAAGTTGAAAGGGAGAAAAAAATATATTCAAGAGATATGTGATATGTAACAGGTGGAATTTCAAGATAAAAATGTTCAAGATGCTGAAATATTTTGAGTTTCCTAACTTAAGGAATGTGGTGAATGATTATAATTTTTCCATTGTTTTTACTGCGTGTTTCCCAAACATTTAAATTAATGTCTGACACAAGTAAGTAATCAATAAATATTTTGAACGAACAATTAAGTGAATGGATTACAGATGTAGTCTACTGAGACTGTGAACAAGAAATACAAATACACATATACATACATTTTACATTAACATTGTTAAATACTATGGATATAAAAATGATATAAAGTGTTATAAATGAAGTCTGATGAAGGAAGATGGCATGCTAACAAGTTCAGTCTAGAATAATAACCCATATTGTGGAGTTAACTGCTCTTTTTTAGATGTCAGTTTTTTTGAGGTATCATCTTTACAATTTTACTTAATGTGTTTAGGCAGACTTTAATCTGTTCTGTCACTTTTCAAAATTCCTTTTTTAAACAATTATGATGATTAATTCTATTTGTCAACATGTCTAGGCACAACACTCAAATATTTGGTAAAATATTATTCTTCATGCTTCTGTGAGGGTGGTTTTGGTGAGATATATATTTAAATCTGTAAACTTTGATGAATGGATAAAGAAGTGGTATGTATATACAATGGAATATTACTCAACAATCAAAAAGAATGAAATCTTGCCATTTGCAACAATGTGAATGGAACTTGAATATATTATGCTAAGCAAAATAAGTCAGTCACAGAAAGACAAATATATGACTTCACCTATATGTGGAATTTAAGAAACAAAACAGATGAACATAGGAGAAGGGAAGGACAAATAAGATGAAAACAGAGAGGGAGGCAAACCATGGGATTCTTAAATACAGAGAACAACTGATGGTTGCTGGAGGGGTGTTGGGTGGGGAGATGGGCTAAATGGGTGATGGGCATTAAGGAGTGCACTTATTGGGATAAACACTGGGTGTGATATGTAAGTGATGAATCACCAAATTCTACTCCTGAAACCATTATTATACTATATATTAACTAACTTGGATTTAAATAAAATAAAAGTAAATAAATTTGTAAACTTTGAGTAAAGCAGATTATCCTCCAGAATGCGAATGGACCTTGTCCAATCAGTTTAAGGCCTTTAGTTTGAAAAGAACTAAGACTGACCTCACCTAGCAAAAGGGAATTCTCCAGCATATTATCTTGGACTTTAACAGCAATGTTTTACTGAGTCTGTAGTCTCTAGGCATCCCCCCCATCAGATTCTGAACTCACAAAGCCTCCACAATTGAATGATTTTATTTTTTGAAATAAATTTCTTTACATATATATTTATATCTATCTGTCTATATCTATCTATCTATCTATCTATCTATCTATCTATCTATCTACTACCAATGTATCTATCTACCTGTATATCCTATTGGCTCTGTTTCTCTGTGAAATCCTGATTAATACACTAATATAAACTCAGATTCCAGAAGCCCTATCACTTCAAAAGGAAGTCACATTTGTGTGTGTGTGTGTGTGTGTGTGTGTGTGTGTGTGTGTGTGTTTCTAAAGATGGGAAGGCAGACATTGTATAATAATATGAATCATCCCATATAACAGAGAGTCAAAGAATGTTGGAAGGGTAATACCAATATAAGTCAGGAGCTTAGAAAAAAGAAAAGATAAGTTGTGTAAGAAACACATGGAGAATAAACTAATGTCGGTGTTACAGATTCTTTCCCAGCAAAACCACAGATGGTTTTTGCAATCAGGTTGTATTATAATAGCTAGGAACCTATTAAATCATCTCTCTGAATAACCCATCATCATTGATCCCTCACTTGACTCCCTCTCCTGGTACCCAATGGGTGATTTTGTAGGTGAATATATCTAAGGCATTTTATTTCATATACATCACAATCTAAATCTCTTTCTGTAGAGTGGAAGTCTTTGAACCATGTTTTACTTACGTTGTACTCTGATGCATTTTGCTCTAGGAAACTCTACAATAATTCCTATTTTCTTGTTTTTCTTTCTTAAAGCCCCAAAGTGCAGGACAGTGCTTTGCAATTGTCGCTATAGCCCAGCCGTTACACAGAGCATCAATCAAATTTTGTACACATTCACTGTACTTTCCCCTTCGCGTCTGATCAAACTGCAGGCTGTAAATACAAATAGAATGGCAAAGGAAAGAATATGCTTTTTTGGTTGATAAATTTCAAGAAATTGATGAGCCTTTAAATGCAATTTGCCTATTTTTCCTCCTCCTTCATTTTTATATTTTATGCTTTAAAGTTTAATATAGTCATCTACTTCATTTTGAATGTGACTTTCATTTTATAATTGTACTTTAAAAACTTTTATTAAAGTATGATTAATGAACAATATTATACCAGTTTCAAGTAGACAACATATTGATTCAACAATTCTATACCTTTCTCAATGCTCACCATGATAAGACCATACAATGTTACTGGCTATATTTTCTTTGCTGTACTTTTCATCTGCATTACTTGTTTATTTTGTAACTGGAGGTCTTACCTCTTAATCCATTTTATCTATGAAAGTGTACATTTTTATTTAGCTAAGTTAAAAAAGGAAGCTTCAGGTAGTAAATGCCAACTAATATGAGATAATAGTGGACTGATTTAGGTATAGAGAGATGGTAAGATAAGGTGGTGTAGAGAATAACTTAAAGGAGAACCTATATTGGTACCTCCCAAACTTTTTTGTACATAGGAATCACCTAACAAACATTAAAGTCAAATTGTGATCAGGAGGTTTGGGATTGTGCCCCAAGTTCTGAATTTCTAACAAGCTTCTGGTAGATGCTTATGTTCACAGACCACATTGTGAGTAGCAAAGAGCTATATTGCAGTCATGAGAATCCTCAATGTAATATAAAAGAAAAGGATCAAATATGAGTCCTTGAAATGTAAAACCAATATATTCTGTCATTTCATAAGACTATACTGATGGTCAAGCACTGATCAATGAAATTACACATATTAACTTATTAAACACTTGCAAGAACTTTAAGGGGGGCTACCATTGTAAGTTCCATTTTCATATGAGGAGGCGAATGCACAGAAATAGTCTTATACTTTACCAAAGTGTTAGAGACTTTGTCATTTTCAATAATTACATTCTCTCTTATCAGTAAGACACTACTAATGAATTTTGTCATAGTTCTCACAAAATTAAAACAAAACAAAATGAAATATTACCATATAATGAATTGACCTTGGTGAAAATTTTAGTATGTTGTAATAATACATGCTCTTTTAATCATTTGAATCACATTAGCTGATTCTGAATACGTGTTTGTACCAAAGACCTAATGTGATACACACAAACACCTCTATCATTTATGAAAATAATAAATGATTTGAAATCCCATAAAACCATAGAACTTTAAATCACAGATACAAAATATTAATTTTTTTCCTGCCACAAATATTAGTTTTAGGTCAAACTTAAATCTTGCCTTATACTTGACTAGTGGTGACTTTTGAAGAAATAATGTACCTATGGAACTGCTTCAGGTAGCAGAGCTCTAAGGATTAGGACACCTCAAACATATATGAGATTGATTATTCTTCCACCTCCCTGCAGAGATCATTATGATGAGAAGATTACATCCTAATGTGTCTTTAGATCACTCCGTGTGATGGTCACAGTTGTGCAATCAAAATGATTAGGTTCATTTTAATACATGCAGAAAAAGCATTTGATATGCAGTCATGATAAAAACCCTCAACAAAGTAGGTTTAGAGGGAACATACCTCAACATAATAAAGGCTATACATGAAAAATCTGCATCTAGCATCATACTCAATAAGGAAAAACTGAGAACTTTCCCCCAAGATCAGGAACAGGACAAGGATGTCCATTCTTACCACTTTTTTTTTTCAACAAAGTACTGGAAGTCCTAGCTGCAGCAACCAGACAATAAAAAAGAAATAAAAGATGGCCAAATTGGTAAGAAAGAAGTAAAACTCTTGCTCTTTGCCTGTAACATGCTATTGTATATAGAGAAACCTAAAGACTCCACCAAAAACAACTAGAACTGTTAAATGAATTCAGTAAGATCACAGAATACAAAATCAGTGTACAGAAATCCATTGCATTTCTATACACTAATAATGAAGCAACAGCAAGAGAAATTCATAAAACAATCTCATTTACAATTGCACCAAAAAAATAAAATACCTAGGAACAAACCTAACTTAGGAGGTGAAAGACCTATACTCTGAAAACTATAAAATATTGATGAAAAAAAACTGAAGACAACACAAAGGGAAATATATTTAATACTCCTGGATTCTAAGGACAAATATTGTTAAAACATCCATACTACCCAAAGCGATCTATAGATTTAATGTAATCCCTATCAAAATACCAGCAGCGTTTTTCACAGAACTAGAATAAACAATCCTCAGGTTTGTATGGGACTACAAAAGACCCCAAGTAACCAAAAATTCTTAAAAGAAAAACAAAGCTGGAGGTGTCCCAATTCCAGATTTCAAGCTATATTACAAAGCTGTAGTAATCAAAGCAGTATGGTACCACCACAAAAATAGACACATATATCAATAGAACAGAATACGAACCCCAGAAATAAACCCACAATTATGTGGTCAATTGATCTTCAACAAAGATGGTAAGAATATGCAATGAGCAAAAGACAGTCTCTTCAAGAAATGGTATTGGGAAAACTGGACAGCTACATGCCAAAGAATGAAACTGGATCGCTCTCTTACACCATACACAGTAATAAACTCACAATGGATTAAAAACCTAAATGTGAGACCTGAAGACATAAAAATACAGGAAGAGAACACAGACAGTAATTTATCTGACATTGACAGCAAAAACATTTTTCTAAATATGTCTCCTGAGGCAAGGGAAACAAAAGCAAAAATAAACCATTGGGACCACATCAAAATAAAAAGCTTCTGCATAGCAAAGGAAGTTACCAACAAAACTGTAAGACAACCTACTAAGTGGGAGAAGATACTTGCAAATGATGTATCTGATTAACAGTTAGTATCCAAAATATATAAAGAACTTACAGCTCAACACCCAAAAAACAAATAATCCAATTAAAAATGTGCAAAAGACATGAACCAGACTTTTCTCCAAAGAAGACATGCAGATGGCCAACAGACACATGAAAAGATCATTTATCATCAGGGATATATAAATCAAAACCACAATGAAATATCACCTCACACCTGTCAGAATGGCTAAAATCAGCAACACAAGAAACAACAGCTATTGGCAAGGATGTGGAGAAAAAGGAACATTTGTGCACTGTTGGTGTGAATGCAGACTGGTGCACCCACCTTGGAAAACAGTATGGAAGTTCCTCAAAAAGCTAAAAATAGAATTACCCTACAATCCAGCAATTTCATTACTGGGTATTTGTTTACCCAAATAATACAAAAGCACTAATTCAAACGGATGCATGCACCCTTATGTTTATAGCAATGTTATAATAGCTAAATTATGGAAGCAGGCCAAGCGTCCATCAATTGATGTGTGGATAAAGAAGATGCAGTGTGTGTGTGTGTGTGTGTGTGTGTGTGTGTGTGTGTGTGTGTGTAGACTATTATTCAGCCATAAAAAGGATGAAATCTTGCCATCTGCAATGGCATGGATGGAACTAGAGAATATTATGCAAAACAAAATAAGTCAGAGAAAGGAAAATACATATTTCACTAATATGTAGAATTTAAGAAACAAAACAAACAATGGGGGAAAAGTGACAGATAAATCAAGAAATAGACTCTGAATTATAGAGAACAAACTGATGGTTACCAGAGGGGAGGTTGGTGGGGGAATGGGTGAAATAGGTGATGGGGAAGAAGGAGTGCACCAGCTGGTATATGGAATTGTTGAATCACTACATTGTACACCTCAAACTAATGTAACCCTGTATGTTAATTAACTGAAATTAAAATAAAAACTTAAAAATACCAAAACACTAATCTCTGAAATTCTGTCCCTATTCTGTGTGATGAGAGCTTCATAGCTCTCTGCAGATAACTTATCTGCATTTTAATCCTACTTATAACAGCTATTAGCTGTGTGACTTTGGGCAAGTTACATAAAACCTCTTTTCACCTGAATTTCTCCATCTGCAAAATGGGGATAAGAGTAGAACCTACTTGATAATGTTAATGTGAAACTAAATGAGTTAATATATACCAAGGTGTCTGAAACACTGGCAACATTGTTATCACTAGTCCCTTTCAGTTTTTGTTAGACTCATACTGAAATAATTTCAGTTTATATAATGTACTTAAAGTTCCTACCTCCTAGATTAAGTAGATGTTATTGCCCTTGTGGGGAATTGTCCTTTCTCTTTGTATCCTCACATGGCACAGAGCAGAGAGAGGAAGGAAGCTCTCTCTTGACTTTTATAAGGGCACTAATCACATTCATAAGGGTCTCACCCTCATGCCTCATCTAATCCCAATTTTCTCCCAGATACCTTACCTCAGATACCATCACAGTGGGGATTAGGATGCCAATGTATGAATTTGGGGCTATACAGATATCCAGTCTATAACACAATGTATTCCAGGGGACAGGAGTTTTTGGCCATTTTGTCATTCTGAGTACTACAGTCCATCTTTTGACCATAATGTTTTACTTCCTTCCCACTTTCATAGCATATTAATCCTTACCAAAAGTTTCCAAGAGCCTCATTCCATGAGAGCATCAGTTGCAAGTCCAAAATCTCATTATCTAAATTACCCGAGTATAGGTTGTGGGGCACAGTTAGTCTCCATCTGTGGACAAAGCTAAAACCCCTAGCAGTCTCAACATACAATAGTGGGACAGGCATAGAATAGCAGTTATAGGAATTTGGTTCAAAAAAAAATGTGAAAATGAGTCACTGGACCCTAAGAGTCCTGAAATCCAGCCGGGCAAATGTTGGGTTTTCCTTGATTAGGTTTCAAGATCAGGGAATAATCCTTCATGATTCACTGCTCTTACCTCTGGACTCTGTTCCACCCTCTGAGTCATTGTTCCTTTCTTTGTGAAAGGTATTATGTGTTTGCAGCTGAGTAGTTTTATCATGCTCCTTCCTGCTAACAGACTTTTGTGAGAATGACAGCCTTATTTCATTACATACTCTGTCCCTCTCAGTCCAAGCTTACAGTAGTCCTGTTGAAACAATTTTCTCAAGAACTCTGTGAGCCTTCATGGATTTCAAGGGGATTAAATTCATTAGACAAAAGCCACAGCTACAAATCTTTCTGAGATAATTTTTTTTCTATCTTTGGCGCCTGCTGATATGGCTGAGAGACAAAGTTCTTCCAAGGGACCCTCTCGTTTATTTGAGACATTCTGAGAGGTACATCCTTAATCTCTTCAGTGAGCTCTGGTCACTGTGTGTTCTGATCTGTTACTCTTTCTGAAGTTTAGCAAAAAAATGTACAGTCCCGCACTTGGCCTGTTCTCTATGCCATCCTTTTAGCAGCCATTTCCAAATTTTAGCATCATTTACATTTTGAAAGGCTAAAGCTTAGCCACTCTTTCCTTAATTGACGTTTCTCATCTCACATGTTAGTATAAGCGCCAAGAAGAAACCAGGCAGCATCTTCAATACTTTTCTTCGAATCTCCTTAGGAATATCCAAGTTAATGCCTTCTTACAAGGTCTTCTCTTCGTATAGCTGCAGGGCACAATTTTGCTAAATAGCCTTACTTATTTATCGCTACATAACAGGAATCCCACCCTCTTTAATTCCTCAATAACATGTCTCTCACTTCCAAGTCTTCAACATCCTCGATAACCAGATTTCCGCTAACAGTTTGTCAATTTGATTCACTTTCTCCATCATGTTCTCTCAAATTCTATCAGAGCCCACTCTCCAGCACCAGCCTCTCCCACATTTAAGGTATTTGTGGCAGCACCACACTATTTCTTATAACAAAGTCAATATTAGTTTCCTCTTTCTGTGTAACAAATCATGACAGACTTAGCTTCTCATTGCACGCATTTTTTAATCTCGTGGTTCAATGTGCTGGGGAAGGAGTCGAAGCCCATGCAGCGAATCCTCCCTTCGGGTTCCCTCAGAGCAACAATGAAGATGTTGGCTTGACTACATGTCCGTTTACATCTAAGGGCCTTCTTTCAACTTTATTCGGATTGTTGGCAGAAGTTAGTTTCTGGTCATATGTTTGAGGCTCTTGACCCCTAGAGGCTGCCTTTTTCCATAAGAAGCTCCCAATAGCAGAATTATCTCTCTGACTTCTAGACCCTATTTTATAGGGCTCTACTGATTATATTAAACCTATTCTGGAGATTCTTACTTTTAACTAATTCAGTATCAAGTTATTTGGACTCTAACATTGCTAAAGTATCCCTTCTCCTTTGATATATGAAACAACATAATCATGGGGATATTAACCATCATGGTCACAGGTCCTACTATCGCTCAAGAGAAGACAATTGTACAGGGATGGAAATCCTGGGGGCCATTTTAGAATTCTGCCCACCACATCAGCTAAAGCATCAGTTCCCATTTTTAATCCCTCTGTGTCCTCTCAAAGTAACCAGAACCCTTAATATCTGTCATTCCTGGGGACTTTATGAATTCATATAATTATTCTGCTTTTTTATGATAATTTCCATGTGTCCTTACCAAGTTAGTCACTTTACTTGATTCTTAGATACTTTTTTTAATGTTTTTTTTTTCTTAGCTTACTTTTAAGAGAGAGACTGACAGAGCATGGGCAGGGGAGGGGCAGAGAGAGAGGGAGACACAGAATCTGAAGCAGGCTCCAGGCTCTGAGCTGTCAGCACAGAGCCCAACTCGGGGCTCTAACTCAGAAACTGTGAGGCCATGACCCAAGCCAAAGTCTGAAGCTTAACCAACTGAGCCACCCAGGCACTCCTAATTCTCAGATTCGTAATGTATCAGATGGAAATAACAGAAACCCTCATCTCTCACAAGGGAGGAATACTGTAAGTTCTTTGTAATTATAGGTTGCTTTAAAACTCATGGCGATGTCTCCAATAAAAATACTCTCTAATCTTCACTAAAAGCAAATCAAAACAAAACAAAACTGTTGCTAACGTTGCTGTTCATATTAGACCCAAATGGAAATGATGCAAATGTCTGCGAAGAGTAGACTTGATAAATACAATATGGCATATTTATATAATGGAGCAGTGTGCTGCAATAACAATAAGCTACAGCTACACTCAAAATACAGATAAATTTCTTTCATATTATATTTAGGGGAAAGTCAAATGTAAGTTTTGTGTGAACAGTAGGATTACATTACATAAAGTCAAAAAAACAGGCTAAGCTGATTTATTATCTTCAAAATCAGAAGGGAGGGGTGGTAATGATTGGAAGGGAAATTCAGTGTTGTGGTTAAGTTTCTATGTCTCTATCTTGGTAATTATTTTATTTTACTATTTTAAGAGGGAGAGTGTGAGTGGGGGAGAGGGAGAGAGGGAGGGAGAAACAGAGGGAGAGGGAGAGGGAGGGAGAATCTTAAGCAGTCTCCACACTCAACACAGAGCCCAACATGGGGCTCAATTCCATAACCCTTGGATCATGACCTGAGCCGAAATCAAGAGTTGGACACTCAACTGACTGAGCCATCCCAGTGCCCCTGATCTCAGTGATTTTTATATGACTTAGCTCATTTAGTGAAAATTCACCAGCCTCTGTGCTTTGAATTGTATTAGTTTCTGCATATGATTTATACTTCAATAAAAAGTGCAAGGATATATAAAATAAATGGTGACTACAAGAAAATATATAGAGGTAAAATATCCTCAGATAAATAAAAAAAAACAAAAAATAAGTATCATCCATATGAAGAATATGTTTGTGATAACATGTTCCCTGTACTTACAGTGCTATTGACTTCTAAATTATTTTACAAATTAAATCAGATTACCAAGAATTTAGAATTACCTATCACCTCATACATATTGGAACATAAGCACATTTTTTGGACTAAAACTGTCCCTTTTATGTCTCACAGATCAAGTAGATGAAGAAATTCTTCCCTGAGGCTTTTTCTGCTGTCACTTTCATTTCAACATAGAGTTTGGAGTTTATTATAGTAGAATTGCTATATGCCCTGTAGCACCTCAGCATATTTTAATGATATATTTGTTTGGTATATTTGTGTGTGTGTGTGCGTGTGCGTGTGTGTGTGTGTGTGTGTGTGTGTGTGTGTGTGTGTGTGATTATTCAAGTGCAAGAAGTAAATAATTATTTATTAAAAAATTTAAAAACATAATAAAATAAAATATATAACCTCGTAGTTTATTTCCAGTTACTTTGTTTACACAGAACAAAATAAATTGTGGCATATCATATTTAACCCAAGAATAATCTTCTCAAAAGGTGTTTATAAATTTCATTAAGGGAACACAGATACATGATTTTGTTTGAATATTAATTGTAACGTGCCTTAGAATGAACGGCATCTATTTTGACAGGAACTCTACATTTCATTTCACAATTATTCTGGAAAATCCTAATTGCCATAACACTTTTCTTATTTTGTGTGTGTATCAACTACTGGTAATAGATTTCATTATTTCTTTGGTAGTTTTCTATGTTGAGATTGATTAAACATAGAGTAATTTAAACCAATGGTATCAGAAGAATTTTCTTTTAAGTTTATTTGTTTACTTTTGAGAGAGAGAAAGCATAAGTGAGGGAGAAATTCATGGAAAGAGGACAGAGTGAGAATCCCAAGCAGGCTCTGCATCAGCAGTGTAGAGCCCAGCACAGGGCTCAAACTCAGGAACTGTGAGATCATGACCTGAGCCTAAGTCAAACATTTAACCTACTGAGCCAATCAGATGCCCTTCAGAGGTTTTTCAGTGGTTAATATATTTGTGTTCTGTTCCTACTGGTCTTGTCTTAGACTTTGTATCTTCTCTTTTTATATATCTTCCCTAGGAAATCCAATCCAATCCCTTGCTATGCTTTACAAAATCTTGACACACCTGACTTTTTTTTTTTTTTTTGAGCAATAGATCTAATGACCTACAGTAGACTACCTGGGTGGCCACAAATATTTAGGCAGAGCACATGTAAATGGAAATACAGGAATGACTAGATTTCATTTACTTCTTAGTTTTCTATCTCTACAGATATCAATAAACATAATTCTCTAAGATTTAATTACTGTATTTCTCCTATTAAGAATATTTAACAAATTAATGTGCCATATTGATTTTCTCTTCATACAAATTCTTGCATCCATCCATTTTTCATCATTCTGGTGACTATTTCTCTATCCAGGGAACTCTCTAGCTCCTGGATTAAAGTCACACTCCACTCATTCTCTTGGATGTCAATTTTTATATTTGCTTATACATTATCAAGGTATTTTATGGATGCTTTTTCTTTCTTTTTACTGACATATAATTGACATAATATTGATTAGTTTTAGGTGTACAGCACAAAATTGAAATATGTATTACAAATGATCACATTAAGTTTGGTAACATCCAAGGATGTTGCAAAGGATACTCTTTAAAATTATATATTTTCCATTACATTTTTCCCCACGGTTTATAACTCTCCAGTGTCTCTCAAGTTTACTTAGAATAAGCACCTTAACAAGGCACATACCTTTCTCCAACTGGCTCCTGGCTAGCAAAAGCCTGCATTTTAACCCCTTCCTTCACACAAATATCCCTTAAATTGCAACAGACTTCCATTTCTGTAAGTGTGACATGTTCTTTCTTTCATGTCTGGTTCTTCATAAACAGCATTTATTTTTGTATATTAGAACCTGCCTAATTCCTACTCATTCTTAAAATCTCAACTTAAGCACTGGCGTATCACTAATATCTAAGTGCTGTGTCAGAAACCTTGAAAATTTCACCTAGAACACATTAGAGTTTTCCTATTGTACCGTTCACCCTACATCAATGGGAAATATTATATGTTTTCAATATTTATAAGATTGAAAAAATTAACTGTTGAACACACTGATGGATTTACATAATTATATTAGGGTGTAATTCTGACTTTCTTCCTTGGGTGATTGGATGATAGCAAAAGAATATTTTAAATGCATTTTTAAAAATATGGAGACCAAATGCTGAGACAATAAATTTATTTCTATTGGTATTGTTTCAAGATTTTAAGTAATATTCAACCATAGTATTCTGGAAACTGTTAATAAAATACCCAACCTTTTAAAAAGCCACCGTACTTTAAGGTGAATAAAATTAGTAACATCTCCATACTAAAAAATAAATTACAAAGAATGTCCAATAATTAATTTTACGTGGTCAGCAACATCAGCAGCATTGTCTACGTTGGTATTTTGTAAGATTCTAGTGGATTTACTACTATTTTTCAGCATAAGTTTTCCTTGCATTTATTTGAAAATTCTAATTGTGCCTAGATGAATCTAGTATGGATCAAATGTGATGGTTTTCTTAATTGATAAATATAATTTGGAAAGCAACTGGAGAGCATGTGTTCTCTATCATGTTTTACCACTTTGGTGTTCCTGCTGCTCTTAGAATGAGAACTACTCCCATAATCCTGTTGTGGCCAAGAAAGGAACTGGCATCAAATTTTGCAATACTGAAGCAGAGGCTTTCTTCCTGGAAGGTATGATCATCAGACAGACTGAGCCATAAACACAGAAATGCCCAGGGATTTCTAGCTTGTCTTGGCATTCTTCCATTCTATCCTCGTATAACTGTCTGTATCCTTAGTACTGTAGGTGTTAAACCCCTCCAGATAGAAATTAGTTTTAGAAAGCAACGAGAGTGTTCACTCTAAATCACCTATGGAGCATCATCTAAGTGTCTTTCGTTGTTGTTTTTCTTCTTCATACTTTGGAGAATTTATGTCCTCATAAAACACTACGTCTGAATTCAAATGGTTATTTTAAACAAAAGTCACACCAACAAAAATAATTTATTATTCACGAAAATGTACTTTCTGTGTAAGATTATATGCCTCATTATTTGTATTTTACACCAAAATGTAAATTCCTAGAGATAAATAATTTAGCCTTTGCACTGTTACACCCACGGAATATGACTAACACAATCTGTCACTCAATAAATTATATTGACTGATTTTTTTTTATACGTGTGATCATTGTTCAAAATGCTGTAAACTTCACATTGAAAAGAACTAGATTGAAGAGAGGTTATTGATAAATAAAGTAGTTTCCTTTTTTGCCAGAAGCATGATAAAAAAATTATGTGGGCTGCAGCACTCATTAATTTTTTTTTTTACATATAGTATGATATAATATGATGTAACCATACAGAAGAGTACAGAGAATTACCTAAGAAGCCCCCTTGCATAAACAAATCAGCTTTAGCAGTTCCTACAATGTGTTATTTAATTTAGGATATTTTGAAGTAAAAATTATATATAGGATTGTAAACCTATTTTTACAGCTCCCCATTCCCACACTTCTATCTCCTTCTCTCCCTTCTCTCTCTGAGCTCATGCCATAGCAACCACTAACAAATAAGTGCTTTGTATCCTTCTTCATTAGACTTTTATAGTTTAATTATATAATTGAATCCAGAAGGAATTTATTGTGTGTCTTTAAACTTGACTTGAACTTTGGGATGCCTGAGTGGCTCAGTTGGTTAAGCGACCAGCTTCAGCTCAGGTCATGATCTCACGAGTGAGTTTGAGCCCAGAATCGGGCTCTGTGCTGACAGCTCAGAGCCTGGAGCCTGCTTCTGCTTCTCTGTCTCCCTCTCGCTCTCTGCCTCTCCCCCATCTGCACTCTGCCTCTGTCTTTCAAAAATGAGTAAATGCTAAACAAAAATTAAAAAAAAAAAACTTTACTTAAAATTTAACTGTGCATACTTATATTAAATGCACTTCCTTCACTCAACATTGGGTTCTAGAGATTTTGCTGTATTCCTATAACTATTTGTAAATTTTAGGTATGATATAATATTCTATTGTATGGATATTCTGATGTTTTGTATGTTTTGTATTCTTTTCTTGATGGGCAATACATTTTCTAACTTTGTGTCACTGCAAATTATGCTGCAGTTTCTTTGTATATATTCCTTGCGCAGACTTGAAAAAAAAGTGGGGCCTACAATATAGATAGATATGTAGAATATGTATAACCCTTATCTAAAATCCAATATATATTGATAGATTACTTTTCAAAATAGTCACTGATTTTGTTTCCTGGGTGTGTAATACTATCTTCTTCCCCCCCCCCCGTAATTTATATGATGACTCTTGTGATTAAGCATCTTAACAGATAAAACAGTCATGTTTCTTCATCCATGAATTGCCTATATAAGGCATATTTTTTATTTGATTTTTAGTTCTATACATGTGTTACATATAAATTCTTTAAAATTATTTCTAAAGCCACAGTTTTATATTGCTCAGCAAAATTTTGTTTCTAGTTTATCTATGGTAAGATAAAATATTGCATCTTATTCATTGTGAAGTCATGATTTGGTTTGAAGGACTATAATTATTTTGTATTTATTACTTCTACTTTCTTCACGTTTTTGTGATTACCGTCGATACTTCTCTGGCTTGTTGAACTATAAAATTTACATATTGGTCAAACATTTTTAAATGAATTATTTTCTACTTACCTCTTTAACTATAAGCGACTGTTTTTATATGTAGTATTTTTATTGCTGTTCAGTTTTAGTATTTAATATCCAATGTTATCTTAGTCTTTGATACCTCTATTATTTAGAAGTAAATCTCTTTTTTATAGTCCACATATGAAAGACATTTTCTCATTCTTCTTTTTTATTTATCCTTTTTTATCACATTTTTATTAGAATTTTTTTCACTGTACAATAGCACTGTTTAGCTATTTCATGTGGTGATTTTTCTGAAGTTTTTAGAATATATGCATATCCACTTTGTCAGTTTGTTAATTGCATTGCTGTAATGGCACCTTTTTTCTAATTTTGAGTTTTCTTCTTTTCTTGCTCGTGGTATTGGGTTGAAACCTTTCTAGGTGTTGCAGCTTCCTTAATTTTTCCTTATATTTCTATGAATATATTAGTTCTATATCATTGTGGTAGTTTATACCATTATAATTTTCTAATTTCTCCCTTGATTAAAGAAGTTATCTTAAATATTTTAAGGAATTGGTATTAATAGATATGCTTCTCCAGTAACTTTCTGCCAGAAATATAATGTTTCTCCTTTTCTATTAAAATGTTTAAATCATTATATGTTCGGTGTTTTTCCTTTTAAGTTATATATTATGTGGTTTTGTTGTTTATTGAATTAGAAAGGTCTCTATTTGAAAAGTTGTTTGTATTTACTTAGTATCATGGTTATATTTTGATACATTGTTCTTTCTTGCATCTCTACAAATATCTAATAAAATGTTGATACTCATTTCTGTGTGTGTGTGTGTGTGTGTGTGACAGATAGAGAAAGCATGTATGTATGAACTATTTGCATGTGTTACAATTTGAATCAAGCAAAAGGGGAAACATGTATCTAAATTTCACTCTTCAAATAGAAGTCCTTAAGTGAAAATAATCTGCAAACCATTGATATATTTGTGGAATTTAAGCATATATATTTTAATAGCTATTTTCTTGCTCATTCCCAAATCAATTTTTTTGTTTTTCATCACCTTGCAGAGCAATATTTAAAAAAAAATCTTCCCTCTCTCCCCCATTAGTAAAGGATACTTACGCTTTCAATGTTAATTACATTTATTTTTTTCTGTCTTTAATATATATATATATATATATATATATATATATATATATATATATATAATTTATTATCAAGTTGGCTAACGTACAGCGTATATAGTGTGCTCTTGGTTTGGGGGGTAGATTCCTGTGATTCATCGCTTACATACAACACCCAGTGCTCATCCCAACAAGTGCCTTCCTCAATGCCCATTACCCATTTTCTACTCTCCCCCACCCGCCATCAACCCTCAGTTTGTTCTCTGTATTTAGAGTCTCTTATGGTTTGCCTTTCTCTCTGTTTCAAACTATTTTTTTCCTTTTCCCTTCCCCATGGTCTTCTGTTAAGTTTCTCAAGTTCCACATATGAGTGAAAACGTATGATACCTGTCTTTCTCTGCCTGACCTATTTCACTTAGCATAACACCCTCCAGTTCCATCCGTGTTGTTGCAAATAAGAAAGATTTCATTCTTTCTCATTGCCAAGTAGTATTCCATTGTATATATAAACCACATCTTCTTTATCCATTCGTCAGTTGATGGACATTTAGGCTCTTTCCATAATTTGGCTATTGTTGAAAGTGCTGCTCTAAACATGGGGTACAAGTGCCCCCATGCATCAGCACTCCTGTATCCTTTGGATAAATCCTTATTTCTGGGTCATAGGGTATTTCTATTTTTGATTTTTTTGAGGAAACTCCACACTGTTTTCCAGAATGGGTGCACTGATTTGCATTCCCACATTCCAAAGTGTGATTTACTAAGAGCAACAATTCAAGTGGTTTTTAAAAATTTGATGATTTCCAACATGTCATTTCATTTTAGAGAATGGCAAGATTTCTGAGGATCTGAAAATACAGGTCTTCTTGAGTTTCATGCTTGAATTAGATTCTAATGGGAATACATTTCTGGATCCCTTTCAGTGTTTTCATAACAAGTTCATTTCAGTATTACTGTGCATATGTCTTTGAGGACAGAAAGAGAAGAGACAGAAAGAGAGAAAAAGGAGTCATTTTCTCACCATGAATTCTCATTTTGTTGCCATTTGTACTGACACACAGTTTCATTGTCCTAAAGAACTATGTAGAGCCAGGCTTTCTGTTTAAAACAAGATACTTTCCGGGGCGCCTGGGTGGCGCAGTCGGTTAAGCGTCCGACTTCAGCCAGGTCACGATCTCGCGGTCCGTGAGTTTGAGCCCCGCGTCAGGCTCTGGGCTGATGGCTCAGAGCCTGGAGCCTGTTTCTGATTCTGTGTCTCCCTCTCTCTCTGCCCCTCCCCCATTCATGCTCTGTCTCTCTCTATCCCAAAAATAAATAAACGTTGAAAAAAAATTTAAAAAAAAAATAAATAAAACAAGATACTTTCCTTTAAAGTTCAACAAAGAGTGTTTAATGAAAGGTTTTAAAAAATATGTGCTTTCCCACTTTAAGTAATTTGTTGCTCTGGCAAATTTCTTAACTAGTCAGTGCTGTAGAATTCTGGAAATAAAAATCTCTAACAAGTACACATAAGGTTATTGTAATGTTTACATTGAAATAAGTTTTGCAAAAAAAATATATATATATACTAAAATATATATACTGAAAAAAAAATATGTATATACTGAAAAATTATAGTAGTATAATTGTTAGATTAAAAAACCATTTCCATGGCACGAAGGTGGGAGGTGTTTCCTGTCCTGTTTTTACACATTTGGGAATTTTATTAATAAAGTTACATTAACTACAATCTCCATAAAAAAATACTTATTCACAGCTCAGCTTAAACAAAAAGATTCATTACATACAGAATTACTTTTCCTTTTCATGTTGAATGCAACCATATTTTCTACATTTCATATCCTGTCTTGCACATTCAACATATTCTGTAAGGATTAGTAGAGATTAATGAGAAAAATGTATAAAAACTTCATTATGAATGAATGCATTTTTCTATCATTGTAATTCACAAATTAAAGTAATGCTTTTTTGTTGTTATTTTTGTTATCATGGCTTTTTATTCTTCACAGTTAAATTGACTTTTTACATAGAGTTGTGCTAATGATTAAAAACAGATTTTGTGTAAGGTATTTTGCACCTAATCTGTCTACCTTTGATTGAGTCTGTCTATTTATGACTGCCTTTGCTCTTGGCATTCTTCCTACAGAAATACTACCAGGGAAATACTCGTCATTTTTGAGAGACCTATTTAATTATCTAAATTCTTCAATGTAGGCTTCTTTTAGATATATTAATTGATTCTTTCATTAAAAAAAGTAATTTCATTACTTGCCACATGCCAGGCAGTTTGCTAGGCCTGGAAATGAGAGACAACATGACTCATTCTCAAGGATGTTATAGCTTAATGGCGGTGAGGTAGGCAGAAAGGTTGTAATCTTGCAACAGAATAAGCTATACAAAATATTAAGAGCACAAAATATTACACAAATATATGGTATGTATGTACATATATTTCTTTATTTTCATATGTATGTGCACATATGTTTATATGCACATATATTGTAGATTGTATATGTATTTATAAATTTTAATGCTGTTGCAAAATATGTGTAAAAATGGACTTTATGGAGAGTTGAAACTGGACAGGTAGGTAGGTAAAGCAAAGAGGACAAATATAGTATGGTTTGAAAAGGTCTTTTATATTTAATTACATGTTTAAATAGTTAAATCATTTAGGAGAGATTATATACAGATGGAAGTTTGAAAGGACCTGCGTTTTAAAGACAGATCATGTGCAAAATATGCAGGCTGTTGTGATTCTAATGAATCTTTTTGTTTCATCAGTTGGCTTGATGCTCCAGGTATTAAGCAATTGTTTCTCCGCTCCAAACTCACCATTCTATACTCTCTTTTGGTTTGCTAGGATTCTGATAACCACATTTCTTCTTTTCCAGCTGGGTTTATGCAAGGCAATGACAACAGGAAGTACGAGACAGAAACTGTAAGGGTGTAAAAGAAACATGAGAATTACTTCTGTGTACTTCTTAGGGATTCCTTGTAGGCTTCCTCATTCAATGGGCAGCTGTCCAGCAGTGCTTCTTTATCTCAGGGGCAGCAATTCCTTTTTGTAACAGTTGATGAGTCAAGTCCAGTTTTTCTAGTGTGCACAGCCAGCCTCACTGTGTTCAGCCTCAGAGACACACACACCAGCCAGCTAGTGCCCCTCCTCAAAGGTGTGAGTGTCAACTCTGGACTGGGGGGAGGAAGGGGGGGTTCTGAACTCAGAGACAATAGCTCCAGCCCCAGGGTATCACCTCCACTTCTGAGCTCTGAGTTTCAGCTCGGGGAGGGGGGCGCCTTTTTAGAAATTTCTAAGTTTGAATTCTTACAACTACTTTAGTTTATGTCCTCAGCACTTAAGCAGATGCTGCTTGCAGTTTATACTTCAATGATCCCTTAAAATTCTCTTACCTTTCAGTTGTCTAGATTAAGAATCTTCTATTTAGTTAATAATGTCTTACATTAAATTTTCTTCCTTTTCTTTTCTTTTTCTTTTCTTTTCTTTCTTTCTTTCTTTCTTTCTTTCTTTCTTTCTTTTTTTCTTTCTTTCTTTCTTTCTTTCTTTCAACTTCTGTGGCTTTTTGACTGGGCACCAACTGGAATTAACCAATGCTTTTCACAACTAGGAAATCATACCTCAAATACAGTACTTGTTTATTGTAAAGATCCTTCTCTGAGATTTCAGTCCTATTGTTCTGGGTCTGGATAATAGATGTATTTTTCAAAACCTCATATGATTCTGGTGACTGGTCAAGTTTTAGCAGTGGTCTTATAAACCTATAGGAATCCCTTTAAGTGTTTCTTAAGTGAATCATTTTAGAAAGATATTTTTGTAATACATGACCCTTTTTTTCTTTCTTTTTCAAATATAATTTATTGTCAAATTGGTTTCCATACAACACCCAGTGCTCATCCCAACAGGTGCCCTCCTTAAAGCCCATCACCCACTTTCCCCTCTCCCCCACCCCACATCAACCCTCAGTTTGTTCTCAGTATTTAAGAGTCTCTTATGGTATGCTTCCTTCCCTCTCTGTAACTTTTGTCCCCCATTCCCCTCCCCCCTGGTCTTCTGTTAAGTTTCTCAGGATCCACATATGAGTGAAAATATACGGTATCTGTCTTTCTCTGCCTGATTTATTTCAGTTAGCATAACACTCTCCAGTTCCATCCACATTGCTAAAAATGGCCAGATTTCATTCTTTCTCATTGCCAAGTAGTATTCCATTGTATACATTAACCACATCTTCTTTATCCATTCGTCAGTTGATGGACATTTAGGCTCTTTCCATAATTTGGCTATTGTTGAGAGTGCTGTTATAAACATTGGGGTACAAGTGCCCCTATGCATCAGCACTTCTTATCCCTTGGGTAAATTCCTGGCAGTGCTATTGCTGGGTCATAGGGTAGATCTATTTTTAATTTTTTGAGGAACCTCCACACTGTTTTCCAGAGTGGCTGCACCAGTTTACATTCCCACCAACAGTGCAAGAGGGTTCCTGTTTCTTCACATCCTGCCAGCATCTATAGTCTCCTGATTTGTTCACTACAAAGACCCCAAATAGCTGAAGTAATATTGAAGAAGAAAACCAAAGTGGGAGGCATCACAATCCCGGTAGCCTCTACCACAAAGCTATAATCATTAAGACAGTACAGTATTGGCACAAAAACAGACACAGAGACCAATGGAATAGAATAGAGACTCCAGAATTGGACCCACAAATGTATGGCCAACTAATCTTTGACAAAGCAGGAAGGAATATCCAATGTAAAAAAAGACAGTGTCTTTAACAAATGGTGCTGGAAGAACTGGACAGCAACATGCATAAGAATGAAACTAGACCACTTTCTTACACCCTTCACAAAAATAAACTCAAAATGGATAAAGGACCTGAATGTGAGACAGGAAATCATCAAAACCCTAGAGGAGAAAGCAGGAGAAAACCTCTCTGACCTCAGCCACAGCAATTTCTTACTTGACACATCTTCACACATTTTTTAAAAGCAAAAATGAACTATTGGGACTTCCTCAAGATAAAAAGCTTCTGCACTGCAAAGGAAACAATCAACAAAACTAAAAGGTGACTGACGGAATGGGAAAAGATATTTGCAAATGACATATCGGATAAAGGGCTAGAATCCAATATCTATAAAGAACTCACCAAACTCCACAGCTGAAAAACAAATAATCCATTGAAGAAATGGGCAGAAGACATGAATAGACACTTTTCTAAAGAAGACATCCAGATGGCCAACAGGCACATGAAAAGATGCTCCTCACTCCTCGTCAGGGAAACACAAATCCAAACCACACTGAGATACCACCTCACACCAGTCAGAGTGGCTAAAATCCATGACCATTTGAAATAATTTTGTTGGGGGAAAGGCTGGAAACTTGAGGTTGAGTTATAAGACTTCATGTGTGAGGTCTAGGCTGAGCCATAAGATTTAGGCTGGATAATTGGAGGAGCCATTTGCAAATATAAAGCTAATGGGTAAAGGCAATACTTAGTTAAAACTGATTATTAGTAGTTTCTTCAATGTTTTAGGAAAATTATCTTCATTTTTAGATTATATTTGCCCCACAATCCTTCTCTATGAATGACTGTCTCCCCAAAGGGACTATATTCTAATCAATGAGAAGAACCAGGGATTCTGTCTTTTGTTTTCCTAGATTAGATGCAGCTATATGGTAAACATCCAGTACGTGTTTGCTAAATTAAAAAAAAAAAAAGCTATAAGGAAATACACATGCACACTTGCTTAATACATTGCCTCACATTTAAAATTTGAGTCTTTTAAACTACATATAAAACATGTACAGCTTTTATTATGCATCTAATCTGGATTGTGTTATGCCACAAGAGAGATTATATAATCAAAAATTACCAAGATTCCACTTAAATAGAGCATGTGTTCATAATATTCTATTTGAGATCTAATTAAATTTTAAGTACAATTCTAGAATACACTCATTCTGAGGTTTTGTTGGACTCACAAACTCTCCATCTGAGCCTAGCCGTTAAAATTTCTTTTTAAGTTAACTGTGTTAACATCTTTCCTAATTTATTCTCCTGAGCAGTAGAGTCCCCTACTGCTTGTCTGTTTTAGTGTTTAATTGCTTCACAGACTCTCAGATTGAATTCTGTAGCAATTTACTTTGATCTCCTGGTGAAACAGTGAGATTTTCAGCATGAATTAAACAAAAATGGAAATGTTAATAAGTAAAAATTGTAAGGTTTCCTGAAACACTCCATCCTTTCATTTGATTGGAAGCTCACAGTGAATTAATCAATATTATAGAATGTTGTTAGCAGATTTACGATTCCATTACAAGGAAGTAAAGACTACTTAAGCTATCCCCAGTTCAAAATTTCTGACTGCACCCACTTACCTGAAAGAGGAATCGCTGTCTCATATTGAGAATGAATTATAAAGTTCTTTATAATCTTCTAAATCAGCTTTTCAGATTTTCCCTGAGTTATTAAACTGACCAATGCACATGCTTTGCACTGTTTAAAATCTTCTATTGAATAGTGCAAGATCTGAAGGGTTGAGTATATGTCACCAACTTAAAGAACTAAATAACAAATGGAATTTAAAAATAAAATAGTATGAATTTTGTGTACAATGCTAAATTTCTGAATTTTAATTACAAGGGCTAATGCCTAATAGTTTTATTCATTGGGAAGATACTCAAAGACATTAGACTCATGTTTAATATTCTGTATTTCTGCATTTTCTGAATCGGTATTAAAAATTCATAGAATAATTGTACTCTATATTGATACCCAATAATCATAACAAATAAGAAGCAAATTTAATTTTTCTAACCTAGACCTATAATTTCCTATCAGACTTTCACAAGTAACTACTCATACCAAATGGACTTTTACCCTTTGGAAGTCAAGGACTGCCATCCACTGTGTGAGAGGCAACTAACCTGAAATTTGATTAGAGTGAGGTGATTCTAACTGAATTATCTTGTATATAAAACTACTGCAAATAAAAATGTGAATGTAATTTTAATCAGTAAAATTCTAAACGGAAAAAGAATATTGACTAAATTTGTATATATTGTACAGATAATTTTAAAAATCAACATCTAATCCTTGAATCTTTGCTTTAATTCACCTCACTTTCATTCTGATTACAGATTTTTGTATTTCAGAAACTTCAAGAACTATGTTAATGAACTCAATATTAAAAATATCATGCTGATTTGAAATCTTATTAAGGCTTATTTTAGTAGAAAGAACTGTCCTGAGATGTTCTATATCTGCCCTGTCGTCTACCATATTTGTTAGACCCATGTGGCTACTGAGTGCATGGAATGTGGCCAGTGTGACTGTAAAAGTTATTTTTTTTTAATCTAAGTGTAAGTCAATTAAACTCATACAGTCTCATGTGGCTCATGGCCACTGTATCTGTAGGACAGCAGGGCTCTGTAGTATTATTAGTTAACTCTATTATTTTTTCTTATTCTTCTGAAGTTCCAAAGCAAATAGTTATGTTATTTCTTTACTTTTGGTTTTGTTTTATTTCAAGTTTTTAGGTAAATTCCAGTTAGTTAACATATAGTATAATATTAGTTTTGGGAGTAGAATTTAGTGACTCATCACTTATACAGAACACCCAGTGCTCATCATAAGTGCCCTCCTTAATACCCATCACCCATTTAGCCCATCTCTGCCCACCTTCCCTTCTGATAAATTATATATAATAATTTTTCATAGGTTCTCTCACAGTGACTTCCAAAGTTTGAAATTATCTGTGATTAATAAAGGTGTTTGTTTCAGTTAAAAAAGAAAGAAGAAGAAACTGCAGTCCGTGTTAAAATAACAAACCCATTGTCACTGGAACTTGCTGTTGAGATATTAAAAAATCATTTCCCCACATTGTTCAGTGTATTATAGAATGCATAAAAAATTGAAGCAGTTTTGTATAAGATGAAAAAAAGATAACACATGTATTAAAAGTGTCCAAGGGGAAAAGATAATGAGAGGATTTATCTCTTGCACGTATAATTCTTGGATTTATATCTATATTAAAGATTTCCAAAGCAATTCACTAAGTTTATTTCTGCATTGTAGGCAGTGAAAATGCCATCTCCAGGTTTCACATTTCATTAAATCATTTAATCAGTTGATATGACTACTTAATTTCAAAGAAAGGAACTGAATCAAGTTTCATAATTTATAATTGACTTATCTTAAGATATGCTACCTCCAGGGTACAGAGCATTCTTAGGTTTCCACTGTGAATACAGTATCTCCATAGTCCACTCTATTCCTTTCCTGAACAGTTGGATTTAGTACTTGAATCTCTATCCTGGAACAGAATTTTCAGAAATATTTCTCAAAGTCTAAGTCCTTGTGAAGTTCATGCCCTAAGCTCATACTTGATGAATTGCACTACAATTAAGTTGAACAAGGTGGGCCCTTTATTTTAACTCATAAGGAAAAGAAAACACACACACGCGCGCACACACACACACACACACACACACACACAAAAGTATATATACACATAAGTAAAGGATATATCCAAAATAATATTTTCACAGTGATTATCATATGAAAATGGAACTAATAATCATTGTTTTACTATTCTTCTTTTATAAATTCTTCACAGAATTTTAATAGACACTAGCAGTAGAGAATTTAAATTAAAATTGACATATGGGAGTCAAATTTTATGTTTCACACTAAATGATTTTCCTTAATGTGAATATTTAAAAAATATTTATCAGTGCATAGGCTAATAATATTTATGAATAATTTTGAGGAAATATGTGAAAAATAATTGAAATCGATAGTTTATCATGCATTCATTCTTTATCAAGTCTCACATTTAAGACTCCATACACAAGGATTAACTTATTTTATAATATATTTCATTGAAAATGTCATTATTTAACATTTGTGATACTGATTTTATTTATTTTTTCCCAGTGTTATCTGTATTCTTTATTGCTTCATATCTTAATTTGTATATTTTGATTTCTTCTTTAAAGGATGCATTATTCAAATACAAAAACAACTTTTATTATCTTTTTTGTTGAGGCATAGGTGACATAAAACATATCAGTTTCAGTGTGCAACATACTTATTCAATATTTATGTATATATTGTGGAATGATTGCCACAGTAAGTGCAGTTAACATCCATTACCACATACAGTTACAATTTTTTTCTTATGATGAAAAGTTTTAATATCAGCTCTTTAAGCAACATTCAAATATACAATAAAGTATTAATTATGCTGTCCATTATATATCCAGGACTTATTTATTTTATAGCTGGAAGTTTGTACCTTTTGACCCCCTTCATTCATTTTGCCAACCCCCATCCCCTGCCTCTGGCAACCACCAATCTGTTCTCTAAGTTTGCTTTAGTTAGTTTTTAAATTCTACATGTAAGTGAGATTATATGTTATATGTCTTTCTGTCTGGCTTATTTCACTGAGCACAATGCCCTCAAGGTCCATCTGTGTTGTCATAAAAGTCAAGATTTCTTTCTTTTTTATGGAAAATAGCTCTGTAAATAAATGACATTAGAGTGTTTATTTTAGGGCTTTAAAAAGTATTCATCGTGTTAAATTATTATTAATATTGTTATGGAATAAATATTCTAGAGATATAGCAACTCCTTGAAACAATTTGATCTCTCAATGCATCCAAATGCAACGTGTAAAAAATTCGAATGGAAATAGTCCATCTACCCTAAATAATACAGATAATTGAATCATGACATATCTTTATTGCAATGTTCTGCTACTCTTTCATTACCAGAACTCTCACTCCACCATGCCCGATGCCTACCCTAGGACATGATTTGGCCTTTAACTTTGGCAGAAATTAATGCTAGCCAACATGCAAAGGAGGAAGTGATAGCCGGGAGCAGGAAACATTTTCCAGTCCTCTCCCTCCACCTTTCATGTAGGTGACTCACTACAGCTCTCCTTTCCAGTATGTCAGTGAATCATTTCTTGACTGAGTTGCTAACATATGTTGGTATGCCTTCCTACACATTCTCATCTGTCAGTTGTTTATTTTCTTGACAATCTTAGGAAGCCACATGTTTAAAATAAGAAAGGCAAGTGACTGGAGCAATTGGTATTATCTTGACTACTGTAACACACATTCTACTTTTTTCAGGATAAAGTCAATTACACACAACAAATATTTTGTTTTGGTATTCTTGTTTTCACAATAAACATGCCACAGTTTACTAATTTATGAAATCCATTGTGTGATTGAGAATTCATCCTAAATAATGTGGAATAAAGAATACAAAATGAATTATTTACCCAAATAGGGAGACCATTTTTATTTATTTATTTATTTTTTTCAACGTTTATTTATTTTTGGGACAGAGAGAGACACAGATGAACGGGGGAGGGGCAGAGAGAGAGGGAGACACAGAATCAGAAACAGGCTCCAGGCTCTGAGCCATCAGCCCAGAGCCCGACGCGGGGCTCGAACCCATGGACCGCGAGATCATGACCTGGCTGAGGTCGGACGCTTAACCAACTGCGCCACCCAGGTGCCCCTGGGAGACCATTTTTAAAAGGATATGTCAGCTCTTATACTGAATTAAAGAACCAAAATGTTGACTTCTGATACTAATGTAGGTTTGTTGGTTCAGTTTTGTTTGCTTATTTGAAATGATTGAAAAATCTTATAAGAAACCATGAAAATAATTGATTGAAAAAACAAATCAAAATAAAATTAAGTCTATTTGTCTATAATACAAAATAACAGATTTTTAAGGGTGTGTGTGTGTGTTCGTGTGTATTCTCATTTTACTCTTAGGATTTCTGTTATTGGGATTTTGTAGAATTTATATAAGGCACTTGTAGTTCCAAAACCCTCTATAGAAAATCTGATGTTTTGTGTTTGAAAATAACTTCTTTAATATGCTTACTAAAATATGTGCTTAGTTATGCTAAATCTACATAATGTATTATGTTTAGGAGCTATTTTACCTTTAATTTTACTAAGAAAATAAGGTTAGAAAATACGAGAAGCAGAAAATTATAGCTTCTCTATTTCAATATGTCTTTGGAATATCACTTTACTATTTTCTGGGTTTTTTTTAAATTTTTTGTATCTGTAAATAAAGTTTTATTGGAACACAGTCATGCTTATTCATGAACATGGTGTCCATGGCTGCATTTGCACTTCAGTGGAAGAGTTGAGTAGTTGCAACATAGAGACTTTATAGCTTGCAAAGTCTGAAATATTTACTATTTATTTTAGGTTTAAACCATTTATTTATTTATTATTTATTTATTATTTTTTTATTTGCAAGTTAGTTAACATACAGTGTAGTCTTGGGGTAGAACCCAGTGATTCTTCATTTACATGTAACACCCAGTGCTTATCCCAACAAGGGATAAGGCCCATCACCCATTTGCCCCAGTCTCATCAACTGTCAGTTTATTCTCTGTACTTAAGAATCTCTTGTGGGAGCACCTGCGTGGCTTAGTCAGTTAAGCATCTGACTTCAGCTTAGGTCATGATCTTACAGTTTGAGGGATCAAGCCCTGCATCGGGCTCTGTGCTGACAGCTCAGAGTCTGCTTGGGATTCTCTCACTCTCCTGTCTCTGCCCCTCCCCGGCTCATGTGCTCTCTCTCTGTCTCTCTCTCTCTGTCTCTCTCTCTGAACTTAGAAACACTGGCTCTAGTAAATCACTCAAAGCATCACATACTGTGAAGAAAGCAAAACTGAAAAAGAACACCAACCTTACAGATGTCTAAAATCAACCCTCTTAATGATAAGAGTAAATTGCTAGTACTTACGTTGCTAGCAAGAAGGGGAGCCTTAAATTTCTCAAGACAATTTTATCCATCAGAGCTTCTATAAGTTTTACAACACAAAGTTTGGCCAAAGGGTGGAGGGTGGGGGGAAGCATGATAAAAAACCAAAATCAAACCCAAGAGAAAAAAAAAAAGGCAAATGGGAACAGACTATCAGAAAACCCAAACAAAGGCATGGTGAGACAGAACTTTAAAATATTTATCATTTGTATGTTGAAGAAATAGAGAACTTTGGAGAACCTACAAAAGTAACCAAATGGAAATTCAATTTATTTCTAGATATTTTGTTGGTTTTGATATTATTTTATATGGTACTTTTTTTTCCAATTTGTATTATCTTAGATTGTTCAGTAATTTCACATAATCTTAGACTATTGCTTTTTTTAAGGATATGCAGTTGACTTTTATAAAATGATATATGATCTTGCTATATTTACTCATTAATACCAATAGTTAATGTATTCTTTTGCATTTTCAAAAATTAGCTTTCAGGGAACCAGTGTTTTCTATGTATATATAAATTGTGTGTGTGTGTGTGTGTGTGTGTGTGTGTGTGTGTGTGTGTTTGTGTGCGCTCGCGCGCGCACGCACCCGCACTGGTTGCCCAGGTGTATTCAATTTATGAAGAAAAAAAAAACCTACAAAAAAAAAAAAAAAGAAAGAAAAGAAAAAGCAAGATAGATATGATTAAATCTCCCAAAATAAGCTGCAGACATTCAGAGAGATGGAAATATAAAAGCAAAGTCTGTAATCAGTTATTTAAGAAAAGTATATCATCGAAAGGATGGGGAAGTATGAATAAAATAAGTATAAATCTATAACAGAAATATGGTGTGGAAACTGCTGCATCTAAATGACAAAATTCAAATCTTAACTTACCGGACAGAAGGGAAAAATTACCCATGAACAAACACCATTAGAATAAAATGCTTTGTTTAAGTAAAAATGAGGACCAAAGAACTTGGAATACTTTATTTATAGTAGATAGATATCAGATTAGGCTTCTGTAGTAAATTAAAGTTTCAGTCAAGAGAGAGAATTGAATATAAATATTTTCAAGCATACAAACTATAAAATTTTTCACAGTTTAGATCCTGATTGAAATTTTAAAAAGATTTTGTAAGCAACAAAAAGAAAGAATGGGGAGAAAGAAACACAATAAAAATACAATTTAATGAGATGTACTGATATTTTAAATTAAATAGTGAAAATGAAACAATAACCATTTTGTGATAAATTGAAACAACTGGCCTTTTCGAAGCAATAACAGAGAATGTGATTTTTTCTGTGAGGTTATAATGCTATAATCATTATTTTGTTCCAAAAAAGATAGAAAGTGTGAATATATTCAAAGAACTCAATGATATATACATAAATTTTGCATAAGCACTAAAAACTATTATCTATTTTAAAGTATTTTGAATAAAAGAAGTGAAAACATTTTAAACTTTATTGGTCGAACAGAAATGAGGATAGGGTAAATAAAAAGCTTGAAACACAGAAAATACCTACAAAAGCGCATATTTGCCAATTATTTTTTTGATCACAATAAATAAAGCATATAAGGGCTACTTATAGGAAAAGGTATATAGACTTGAATGCAATATAATAAGAAAACAAGTATGTAAAAATGAAATTGAAAGGAAATGAAATTCAAACATGGTAAAAAAAATGGCGTGGTAATGAGAAAGGAGAAAAAATTAATTGCCCAATTTATAATTGACAAAAAGGAGAAGGAGCATAAACCTCCCTAAAATATTGAACTGTATAAATGAAAATTAAATTGATACAGAAATAATGTGAATTATTTATATTGGCTCTAGATAAGTTAGAAACCAAAATTTAATATAAATATCAGATATATTAAAGCTGTTGTATAGAGGGCAGCCTGGGTGGCTCAGTTGGTTAAGCATCCAACTGGATTTTGGCTCAGGTCATGATCTCTTAGTTTGAGGGTTCCAGCCCCACACTAGGCTCTGTGCTGACAGCTTGGAATGGCTTGGGATTCTCTCTGCCACTCCTCTGTTCTTTCTCTCTCCCTCTCAATCAAAAATAAATGAATAAACATTAGAAAAAAGTTATATAGAAACAGAACATACACAAATCACCTCAGACAGAGAAGTTTCTATAAAGATTCAAACAATGTGATTTCGTTATCATAAAGTTCTAAAGGCTATAAAAAGATAGTGTTAGCATCTCATTTACAGTAGAGAAAGTGCAAGATCTCCCTTATAAATATTTTGTAAAACAGTTACTAGAGACAACTAGAAGTATGAATTTATCAATTATTATTTATTCATCATTTTAAAATAGATATATTCCAAGAATTTAAAAATAGCCAATCATAGATTCTATTATATTCACAATAATAAAGACTTTTAAAACATGAAATATTTTCTAAACCTGTTCCTAGGTATGTTTGCTTGTACACTGGATTTGCATATGCAAAATTGTGGAAATAATTGGAGGCAAGTGATGATTATATCTTCCTCCAGAAAAGAAGGAAGGTCCAATGAAGGTTTTTTTCTTTATAATTATAATGCTGGTTGATTGCTAAACAATTAGTTAGGTTTGGGCTTGGTAGTTTTATTTTGTATCTTACTAACATATGTATTGTTTATTGAGGGCTGAATTAAATTTCTTTGTAATCTAATTAGAAATGTATAAGGCAGAAACATTTTCTTAGAAACTGTGTATTATGGAAGCAATTCAAGGTCCACACAGCACAAGGAAAAAGCTAAGTATCTGACTTTGGGTACCCACATTCTCACTTTGATCTAAGCATTTTGACTTAAAATGCTAAGGGGATCCATGTCTGATTTATGTATCTATTGCATTTGGTTGTTTTTTATATAATTTAAAGCTATGTGTCTCACAGAAGTCTTTGTAAAAATAAGTAAGATTTAAAAATCTGTTTTAAAAAATATTAAGGGGCGCCTGGGTGGCTCAGTAGGTTAAACATTCAATTTTGGCTCAGGTCATGATCTCAAGGTTCGTGAGTTTGAGCCCCACATCAGCCTCTCTGCTGATAACTCAGAGCCTGGAGCCTTTCAAATTCTGTGTCTTCCTCTCTCTCTGTCCCTCCCCTGTTTGCACTCTGTGTCTCTTTCTCAAAAATAAATAAATATTATTTTTTTTAAACATTAAAATGTAAGACCTATTAATTGACATGCCATAAATTGGTCTACAAATGGCCAACTAATCTTTGACAAAAGAAAAAAGAATATCTAATGGAAAAAAGTGTCTTTAGCAAATGGTGTTGGGAAAACTGGACAGTGACATACAGAAGAGTGAAACCAGACCACTTTCTTACACTTTACACAAAAATAAATTCAAAATGAATGAAAGATAGAAATATAAGACAGTAAACCATCAAAATCCTAGAGAACACAGGCAGCAACCTTTTTGACCTTGGCTGCAACAACTTCTTACTAACTATGTCTCTGGAAGCAAGGGAAACAAAAGCAAAAATGAATGATCTCATCAAGATTAAAAGCTTCTGCACAGCAAAGAAAACAATCAACAAAACTAAAAGGAAACCAACGAAATAGAAAATATTTGCAAATAACATATCGGATAAAGGGTCAGTATCCAAAATCCATACAGAACTTATCAAACTCAACACCCCCCCCCAAAAAAAATAATCCAGTGAAGAAATGGGCAAAAGACATGCATAGACACTTTTCCAAAGACATTCAGATGGCTCACAGACACATAAAAAGATGCTCAACATCACTCATCATCAGGGAAATACCAATCAAAACCACAATGAGATACCACCTGACACCTGTCAGAATGGCTAAAATTAACAACTCAGGAAACAACAGATGTTGGCAAGGATGTGGAGAAAGGAGAACATGTTTGCACCATTGGTGGGAATGTAAACTGGTCCAGCTACGCTGGAGAACAGTACTAAGCGTCCTCAAAGAATTAAAAATAGAAGTATCCTATGACCAAATAATTGTACTACTAGGTATTTATTCAAAGGATACAAAAGTGCTGACTTGAAAGGGCACATGCACCCCAATGTTTATAGCAGTGGTATCAACAATAGTGAAATTTTAGGAAGAGCCCAAATGTCGATTGACCGATGGATGGATAAAGAAGATGTGGTGTGTATATACATACATATATATATATATATATATATATATATATATATATATATGTATGTATATACATATATGTAGTAGATCAAAAAGTGATCAAAAAGAATGAAATCTTGTCATTTGCAACAACATGATGGAACTATGTTGTATTATGCTAAGTGAGATAAGTCAGTCAGAGAAAGACAAATATCATATGATTTCACTCATGTGGAATTTAAGAAACAAAACAGATGAACATAGGGGAAGGGAAAGAAAAATGAAAACAGAGAGGGAGGCAAGTCATAAGAGATTCTTAACTACAGAGAACAAACTGAAGGTTGCTGGAGGGGAGGTGGGCTGGGGATGAGATGGGTTATTGACATTACGGAGGACACTTGTTGGGATGAGCGCTGTTGTATGTAAGTGGTGAATCACGAAATTCTACTTCTGAAACCAATATTGCACTGTATGTTAACTAACTTGAATGTAAATTTAAAAACATATAATTAAATCAGAAAGTCAAGTAATTTGATTCTATCTAATTCTCATATCTTACAAAGTGGAAAATATCCTGTCTTTTCCCTCAGTCTCAAAATGTGATTTGTGGACTCCTTTTGTCAGTATTTCCAATGATACTGGGAGGCAGATTCCTTGATCCAAAATAAGACATTCTAATTTGGAATCCAAGGGAGTCCGATCCCCAATCTTCATTTTTTATAATTTTGCTAATTGATTTGTAACTATTTTTTAATATTTTTTAATGTTTATTTATTATTTTTGAGAGAGAGAAAGAGAGTGAGTGGGGGACGGGCAGATAGAACAGCAGTTCCAGAACCTGAAGCAGGCTCCAGGCTCTGAATTGTCAGCACGAACCCAACGCGGGGCTCAAACCCCCGAACTGAGAGATCATGACCTGAGCCAAAGTCGGATGCTCAACTGACTGAGCCACCCAGGTGCCCCTGATTCTCAACTATTTTAAACATACAAAACTAAAATTTGTGTAATTATTTTTTAATCATTTGATTTTGTAGTGTTAGAAAAGTACCTAGTATTGGGCAAAATATTCTTACAGGCCCCTCTTCACACCTTAATTTTACTTCATGTACACTCTTATTATTAAAGGATGACTACACAGAGGATGGAATTTTTTTAAGTATGAAGTTATGATTCTGAGAAAAAGTAAATTCGGAAATATATTTTATACTATATCACCTATAATTTAAATTTGCTTATTATTGAAGTTAAGAAAAACAATGTAAGAAAAGACTTGTGGAAATAAACTACAAAAATGCTTTTTCCTCAGATAAAGATAAGTTAAGGAAAATAGAATAGGTTTGGAAATAATCTTTTTCAGCAAACTAGGGTGGAAGGTGATGTGGGGAAAATATCCCAAATGATTCAGTTAACATTTTTAAAAGGTAGGATAAAGTGTCTTAAAGTAATATATCTAGAGTATTAGAGTGCAAAATAATAAAATGAGAAGTATCCGATATAATGTACAATTGTATGTAATTACCTTTTATGAATCCCTTGAAGTTAAAAAAAAAATCTGGCCAGTATTGACACCTCACGCTGAGTAATACAGATCATTTGAGCGGATGTTGTCATCAATTTTATGGACTTCCATGAAACAACTGGATTGCTTTTTTACATTGATGGCACCAGGCATCCCAAGTTTATACTCACTAGCTTAGCAAATGCCACGTATTAATGAAACAAAGCTGCATTTTGCACCTTCATTTCACATAAGCTGAAATCCCTGGAAACAAAGTCACTTTTGGAATAGTTTTTTATTGTAGATAGGATAAGACCAAAACTTACCAGTTTCACTTTTACAAGCACACATATGCACAAATCATGTCATACATAATCAAAGAAAATGAAACATTGCTATGTGATTATAGCAAACATGATATGGAAGAGAATCCAATTGTATATTAACTACAAGAATGGGTTTCTTCAATGAAATTACTGTGAAGGAAATTAAATTTCACTATACCCTACAAATGTGTCATTAATAGCTGTGTTACCTTGGTCTAAACAATTCTAAGGATTTTATTTTTCTCAGTTTTGGAACCCAGGGGATTATTTTAGAAACTCCTCTAATACATTTTCCAGCATTAAATATCTGTGGTTCTATTTAGACAATATGAAAAAATATATATATATAGGACATAAAAAACTTAACATAGCTATAAAAAAGTTGAAATAAAGAACCAAAATTCTATCTTTTATTAAAATTTGAGGCTTTAGTTAAAGAGTTACTTAGGTGAACTCTATCCTCCATCTCAAAAAATTTATGGAAGTAAAATGTGCTACTTAGGAATATGTTTCACTGCCCCTAGATGTCATGACAGAAGGAAAACATCCTCATGTTCATCACTTATTTTCCATGAGTGCTAATATCCATGTCAGTGGAGGCTAAGGGGAGAACCTGGCCTTCCTGGGAGGTGGGCATCATCACAGTGATGCCAGATTGTCAGGAGCCATTTGTTTAGTAAACCGAAATTAACAGGAAGTTATTTCATTAATGGATAGTGCTGCTTGATAAGCTCATTCCAATTCAGGGCTTATTTTATTAAAGTGTCCTTAACCTATGGGGAATAGGCTGAAGAACTGAGTCTGATTTAGTGGAAATTGCTTGACATGGATATCTCATCTGGGAACATCGAGACATAGAGGGCTTTCTCTTGAGCTGTAAGGACCCCTCCAAGCCGCAGGGTCCTCCTTGAAGAACAGACAGGGGTAGACAGTGGCATGCATACCTGAAGCTAGGCTCTGGAGGTATTGGGCCCAGTTAGAGAAGGGAACTCAACTCAGCGAATCCTTCTGCACCTGGGCTGCTGTCAGACTGGCCAGGACAAGGACACAGAGAGAAAGAAGTCACAGACTTACCTAACTTGTGAGGGCTAGAGATATGGGATGTACCATGGGCATAAGCTGATGTCCTGTCCCCCAGAGAAGAGAAGCCCCATATAGTAGTTACCTTAAGTCAGGGCAAATTCATGTAGCCCAAATCACCCCCAGATCCATTGTAAACTGGATGAACTATTCAAAGTGACACATAGTGCTCGTGACAAGTAGTTTCAAAGAAATTCCAAAGTTACCTTGACAGCCCGTAAGGAACATTTTGCATTTTCCTTTCTTTCTACTCTCCACAGTTGTGCTGGACTCTCTTCCTTTTTACCTCCTGCTCACAACAGCTGTCACCCTCAGTTGTTTATTATGTCACTCAACAGCCTCAAATATTTTCCATTTCCCATCACCCATATTCTCTAGTCCCAGAACAAAATCATCTGCACCACCTAGGACCTTGTTAGAAAAGCAGGTCCTCAGACACCACTGCAGACCTTCTGAAGTAGAAACTCTGAGAGTTTTAACAACCCCCCTAAGGGATTCAGAGGCACAGTTGAACCACTGCTTTACTTCAAAGAAGAGCCCAAGAGCTAATTTAAGAAAAGCCAATCAACAAAACAAAAAGAAAAAAAAAAAAAACAAACCAAAAAACCTGACAGTAGAGTCAGCATCCCCCTTTCACCAAATAAGATTCCATTTTGTCTCATATCAATAATGTCCAGGTTTTAATAAAAATCACTTATTATAGCTAGAAGCAGGAAAATCTGAAATTGAGTCAGCAGATGACAGCCCTGAGATGACACAGATGTTAGAATGATCTGACAAGGATTTTAAAACAGACGTCGTAAAAATGCTTCATGAGCTATTATGAACATGCTTGAGGCAATTGAGTTGATGTAAAGACTTAGAATAAGCAAAAGAGGAGTCTCAGCAAAGAAAATAAAGATACAGAGAAGAGACAAATGGAAATCTTCGAACTCAAAAAGATAACAACTGGAATAAAAATCTTAATGTTTCAGGCACCAAGTAAAGGGATTTGCAAACATGGTCTTATTTTCTCTTCATAACACCATGAGATGGAGAAGAGAAGTCTCTTGTTTAAGCTCTCACAGCTGCTAAGAGCTGGGGTAGGGTCTCAGTTTCAAGTAGATTTGTAAAAAAGCACTTGCTGTAGCTACATTGTACAACTTCCTGAGGAAACTATCTAAAACACAGGATAAAAAAATATGTTTATTTTTCAGCATTTTTATTTATGCTGTTTATTTCAGCAGCATTGTTCAGAGTGGAGAGAAAGAAAAAATAATAAACGCCCACCATCAGGATAATGACTAAATTAATTATAGTATATCCACACCTTAAAATATTTGTAGCTGTCAAAAAACAATGAATTAAAACTGGTGCCAGTTGAAAAAAAAAAAGCCTCAGCGTCTGAGTACAATGGCAAATTGGAAGGACTGAGTAAAGAATCTGTGAATATGAGGACAGAAAATACCTAATCTTAACATAAGAGATAAATGTACTGAAAAATTGTTTTTAAAAGAACAGAGCTTTTGGGGCGCCTGGGTGGCTCAGTCGGTTAGGTGGCTGACTTCGGCTCAGGTCATGATCTCACGGTCCGTGAGTTCGAGCCCTGCATCGGGCTCTGTGCTGATAGCTCTGAGCCTGGAGTCTGCTTCTGTTTCTGTGTCCCCCTCTCTGTGCCCCTCCCCCCATTCAGGCTCTCTCTCTCTCTCTCTCTGCCTTTCAAAAATGAATAAATGTTAAAAATAATAATAATAAAAAAGGAACAGAGCTTCTGGGATATGTGAGACTATAACAAAAATAACTCACATTTGAAATCCATCAATCTACCTACCTGTCTACCTAAAATCTATCTGAAATCTTTTGGCTTCTGTCAATTAAAAAAAAAAACAAAAAACAAACCTCAAAGTATTTTGGGACCACTTAACCAAAATTCAGAAAAAAAATGTAATTGGTAATATGAATTTCCAGAAAATGGAGTAATTTACAGAAATTTGTTTTATAAAAAGTGTGGAATTATTTGAGTAATGGTCCTCAATTTTCTACATACAGATGGATAGTAATATGTATTGATGAGAACCACTTCTGGTATACTTCCTTGAAATACAGGCATATAGTATTCCAGAATTAAGTGTCTGCTGGCCTTAAGAAATATCAACTATTATCATTTGGTCTCAGCCAAACAATTACAGAAAAATAATAATCTTTAATTCTTTCACTCTGTAAAAATTACACCAAAATTTATTCTGTGATATGAATTATTTCATTGACACATTCCTACATAATATGCAATGATTTTGCTTGACATATTCCATTGATGCACATAGGCTTTTGAAAGAGCTTTCCAATTTTGTTATTAAAACAATAAAATCTTGAAATCATTTAACTTGCATGAAGCATAAGTTAGTAATGAATATAACACATAACAAAAGTTCAGTCAGGAATACTGAAAACGCACCAAAAGAGTTACACCTTAATTTTGACAAATTTAACACAAATATGCAAAATATGTTACCTCTCAATACTAACTATATAGTATTTATGTGGCATTTATATATAATATGACATATAATAGGTATATTATATATATTATAGTATAATATATACAGTGTATATATAGTATATGGTATAGTATATATGGTATATAGTGTCAATACTATATAAAATGGAATATATAATTTATCTTATATAGCATTATTACATAGCATTATGTATTCATTTCATATATTGTTCTTCAAATTCACTTTTAAGAAAATATGTTTGTCAATATATTGTGTATTCACTTGTGCTTAAACTCAAGAAACATTTTTATCACTTAATTTTCTCCTTAAAATGATGCTTTGAAAATATGTATGCTTTTGTGTTTCACTTAAATATTTTGGGATCATTTTAAACTCTATTAGAATTTGAAATTACAGGGCATATAAAAATATAGGTTGAAATGTTTGTGTGTGTGTGTGTGTGTGTGTGTGTGTGTAGGACAGTGTGTTAAAATCTTGAATTTATGAATAAATTCATAATTGAAAATTTATGTATAATATTCCAAAGGGCATTTAATAAATTATCTAATTTTACCTAGTTATCTAAAAATTTAATGAACTTTCCTAAGGTTAAAAATTTATTTCTTTCTTTAAAAGATTATCTCTATATAATTAGATTTAAATTTAACAATGATGTTAGAGATTCTCCATTTTAATTAAAATTATTGATCTAGTCTCTTTATATTTCAATGATATTAACTGCACAAGGCAAATATCTATTTTCTTTTGTCTTGCATATAATGGTAATAGTAAAAATTCAATATAATATTTCCAGTTTATGCTCTTTCTAAAATTCAGTTAATATGAACCTTTATATGAGGAAACCATTTAATAAAATTGGCTATATTTATATCGCCATCAGCTGTATTGTTTGGTTTCAAAATATTCCTTATGTCTCAGTTCTTAGGAAACAGAAAAACCTATAAAAGAAAATGTAATAAAGGCATAGTTTTTCAAGGCACACAGTTCTTAGAGAACTATCAAATGCTCTAGTTTGGGTGCTAAATGGCATTAGAATAGTTTGTTTTTTTTCCGGTTCATTCCATTTGTTTGAATTTGCATATAATTCTATTTCCTGGTAAATTACATAATACAGAACGAACTTGACATACAGAAGGAAACTATTGTGGCTTGGGAAGATTTCAAACACGTTAAAATTGTCTTTTCTTCAAGTTATTCTTTTTTTTCAGTAGCTTAATCATTATTCTGTTTTTTAGATTATCTGAATTTTATGAATTAAAAATGATTTGTGAGAAATTTAATAAATTAAATTATACCTTTTTAAAAAAGGAATCACTTTTCAATGGATTTATAAAGTTCCTGTAACTTAAAAGACCTTCATGTTTCTCTAACTTCATGAGTGATCTCAACACTGACTTTGGAAAGCACCTTCGTTAAGTTTTCACTGATCCATAAAGATTTAATTGCACCATATGCTGCAAATTCACTGCTAACTGAAGTGTAATCAGTAGTTTGCATTTTTCTGATTACCATATTTCTTTGGGAATATTTCATTAATGTTTTAAAATAATTGAAAACTATTTTTTAATTGATAATGATTCCCTTCTTTCTTTACTTCATGGTCATCACTCCCTAATGCACCACTCCATATTATGATTACCAGCCCTAGAGAGCACTTCACTTGAATAATTTTCTAAAAGCCATTTTATTTGCTCAAGTCAAGTGAATTCCACTTAATTTTTTTTCTGGCTAAACTAAAACAACAAGAAGGATCTCTTAAGAAATAGTATCTCACTTACATGCCTTTTCACCCTTTTTAATGAGAAAATTAACAATACTGGGTTTACATAAGATGTAGAGAGCATCATATTATAAACATTCTGACAGCAATTACATTACCTCCATGTTAGCCCCAGGGAAAGTTACCCCCCAAGGGTTTCTATGTATAATTAGAAGTCATAAAAATGTATTTAATTTTCACATCATCTTTTATTGTTTTTTTTTCGTAGCTTTAGCTATTTTTATTATTGCAAAATATATCCATTAGGGTATATAGCTTGGAAAACATAGGAAACTAATGGAAAAAAAAATCACCTGTAATATTACCTCTCAATAATGAATTATGTTAAATATTTGGTTTATTTGTATCTAGAAAAAAATTATATTTCCCACACTTCACAACCTAATGTGCAAATCTAAGAGGGTGTTCCTGACGTTTCTTGCATCTACACTATTCTTGGCAGCATCAAAAAGGACACCTAGATGAGTAGCACATTGAAGGTCTTCTTTAAAAAAAAATGCCAATAGTTGGAGATAAACACAGTGATGACTGAGGGGCCCACCATATCACTGAAATGATTAGTAATCAACAGGGATTGACCATGACATAAAAAAAACAAAAAAAAACAAAAACAAAAAAAAAAAAACTTTCTAAACAAACCAACAAACAAACACACAAACACATTATCATTGCATTTTTCACCTACCAACACTAAGAACACACACCTACTAACTGTTAATGGAAACATTATGTTTAATACTTTGAAATGCTGTACCAACACATTTACAAAAGGAGAAATAAGTCGGCCAGGTTTGAATAGGGTCTAGGGTAAGAACAGGTTCTGAAGCAAGTGCATACCATGTATAAATAGTCCTATCCCTCCTTTTAACCACATGAGTGAAAAGACACTATAGACTTAGAAATTTTTCTAGTAGAAAACAATTCCATGAAACTGAGAGTAGTGTATGGCAAGCTTCATTAAAAGGGGGAAAAAATGGAGCCTAAGTGGCTTCTGGAAGAAATCCTTATTTCTGCCAAAAGAATTACAGGCTATTTGAAAAAAAAAAAAAAAAAAAAAAGCTTCTATCTGGACCCAATTCTGGAGGAGGATTACATGATGAAGTGACCATGTGTCCAGAAATGGGTTCTGTTAGGCTTATGGAATCATAAGAGGGCAAAACCACCAGAAATTAACTCAAATATGGTATTAATATAAATTTCACATGAACCATATACCATAGATTGGACAGAGAATAAAAGAGTTACATAGCAAGTGCCTCAGTCTGTGAAACCCACCATCATTGGACCATTGCCTCTCCCTCAGCTCACAACTATGTCTGCAAAGAAGCTTCCTATAACAAGCTGATTAAGGTTGAAAAGGGCCAAGCCTGGTTCATGGCCATGGATGGGTCAACACAGAATGTGAGTGCAGGATGGAAATGACGTGTGACTGCAGTATAGCCTATTTAGGGTGGTCCTGAAAGCCAGAGCCATAGGATTATTCTACCAAATAAGCAAGAGTTTCAAATAGGTCTGTTGATATCCTTTGTGTCAAAAGAGATGTGACTTGTGATTAGAATGTGTATGTTAGTTGGGTAGTTGAAAATGTTTTGGTAAGGCCTGATGGTAAAAAGAAGAATGAAAGATGATTGGGAAGTATGTGTAGGAGAGAGGAACATATAGACAGACCTATGAAGGTGTTCATGAAATATGAAACTATTTGTATCACGTGTTAACATTCTTTAGAGAATTCTCACTATAGAAGAAGAAGTAAACAACAAATTAGACATAATGACCCAGCCAGCTGAGTCAACTGGTGTCAGCTGGTAGATATCAGCCAGTCCCTGTTATTGATTACCAAAATATCTGCACAATAGGCTTATGAATATTGTGCCTATGGTGGCAAGAATCAGCGTATGGATGGACCCACCAGGATGAGCTCTCAACTAACCCATGCTGTATTAGCTACTGAGAATATCAATTATATAACCCACTAGCAACTGAGATGAATGCTAAGGAGGGCAAGATCTCTTGAGAAGGCCAACCAGCCACTTAGTAATGAGTGAATTATATTAAATGCCTTCCAGTAAGGAAGGGGCCTGATTTGCTTTCACTGTAATTGACATATATTCTGTGTATGAGTTTGGCTTTCTCACCAAAGAGGCTCAGCAGGCTCCACTGTCTGATAACTTAAATAGTGTTTGATACATTGACATGGGATTTTGCATAACATCACATTCAAAGAACTTATCTTACTTAAAGCAATTTTGGCAGTGTGCATATAACCACGACATCTGTTAACCACCTCATAGGTCATACCACTCAGAAACTATCCATCTCAGAATGAGAGCATGACCCTTGAAGGCATGGTTGACACAACAGCTTGGAGATGATGCTGAGAACAGGGTTCTATCCCCTAGGATACAGTATAAATCATTTTATGAGACTTTGTCCCAAACAGGCAGAATGTGTGGTGTGGGAAACAAAGGATAGGAGTTAGGAGTGGTTTCACTGACCATAACTTAGGAATACAGGCTTTCTTTCTCACAAATCAAGGCTCTGTGACTTTATAGGTGCTGGTTTCCAGGATGGAAGTGCTTAACTCAGGAACCACAAGGAGATTTCCATTAAACTTTAGACTGCCCTGTCACTTGGAGCCCCTTGTGACAAGAGATTAGCTGGAAAGGAGTTATCTTGCTGGTTTTCTGTTGCTGTGTAATTATTTATCCCACAACTTGACAGCATAAACCATTCTTATTATGGTCATGGATTCTCAAGGTCAGAAATTTGGACAGAACTAGTATGGGTGGCTCCTCCATGATACCAGGATTTTCAGCAGGAAGACCCAAAGTCTTCATCTAGAATCATTTGAAGGATTGTTTTACTTTCATGTCTAGTGATTGATACTGGCTAAAAGCTCAGGTTTTCTCTCTGTGGCCCTTTCCATGTATCTATCAGGTGAGTTAGGACCTCATCAAAACATGGTGACTGTTTTTCCCAGAGCTGCAAGCATCCCCCAAAGAGGAAAACCTAGCATCAATCACACACCATCTTTTCCACCCTTCTCTTGGTGAAGCAGTCATAAACCTGCCAGGTTTAACAGGAAATACAGTAGACTCCACTTCTTGATGGGAAATTTTCAAGTTTCAGAGAAAACACGTGGAAATAGATATACAACTGTGTCAATTTTTAAAACAAAATCTGTGATATTGTCCTGGGAACACTGTAATATTGTTTGGGGACATGTAATTGAAAGTTATTATCAGCAACAGGTAAGGATGCTGTTATACAGTAGAGTCAGAGACAAATACCTTTGTACGCAGGTGATCCACTGAAGTGTTGCTTCTGAATCGTCTACCTAGTCCCGGTAGTGAGTAGATGAATGCAGAAGCAAGGCCTGGGAAGTCATGTGATCAGTGCCTTAGGGACCTCTTAGATGAGAGGGTAGTTGGTCCTGTTAGATCAGCCATAGATATGAGCAGAGAAGCTACATGAGGATTAGGGGAAAGAAAGGGCTGATAGAAAAGGGCTGTGATGCATATCTGTGATGATTAGTCTTAGGTGTCAATTTGACTGTCTACAGGGTGCCCAGATTAAACATTTCTGAGTGTCTATGAGAGCTTTTCCACATGAGATTAGTATTTGAATCATTGGATTTAATGAAGTAGATTGCTCTTCCCAATATGATATGATTGGGTAGCATCCAGTCAACGAGGACCTGAACTGAACTAAAGGTGCAGGAATACAGACTTACCCCCCTTTTCTGTCTCACTGATTGTGCTAGGGCATCTCTTCTTATCTTCTTCTCCCTTACGACTGAAATTTTACACTGTCACCTCCCCTGGTTCTCAATCCTCTGGATTCAGACTGAATTATACCATTGGCTATCCTGGGTCTCCAGCTTGGAGAAGGCAGATCATGGAACATCTTAGACTCCAAAACCACATTTCGCCAATTCGTCATAAGAAATATTTTTATCTATCTAAACTATATTATGAAGACAATATATAATAGGATATAAATTTTATATATGATATGTATGAGATAGATGTAAATATATAAACTCTACATATAAATAAATATAAATATGAATGTGAATATATATATATATATATATATATATATATATATACATATATATACACACATGTATCCTTCTGGTTCTTTTTTCTCTGGAAAACCCTGACTAATACAGCGTCAGTTACAGACTTGGAATTGTTTGTCCCAGTACCTGATTCATACCAATTTCTCCTGGAAAAGATAACAGACTCTAAAGGGAAGTACCTACCTTAGCTATGAATATTGTATGAAATAGGTGGCTCTAAGCAGTGCAAAGGATGGAACATAATGGATTGTAGTGGATTCTGTACTGCAGGGTTCAGACCTCCTAGAGGACTGAGACACTCATTCCTCCAGCTCCTGGGGATAATGACTCTCCGCTAAATGTATCTCTGATGACGTTCAACTAAAGAGAGCCCCTTTACTCAAGAGTACAGCTAATCTCAGGAACAGCCTGGAAGCAATGACTAGGTGATGTTTGACATATAAGACCTTTCCCCTGTTGCATCAAACTGGAAAGACAGAGGCTGAGACCTTGGTTAGAATAGTGTTACCATTCAACTTCTTTCTACACTCAGCCCTACATCTCTAACATTTCCAAGATATTTTTATCAAAGCACCACAATATATATCCTGCATGTAAACCTCATACTGTTTTCCATGGATGCTTAACTTTGATGTATAATACCACACCAAGAAATAAGAAGACATCTGATACAATAAATAGTTCTATAAGAATAATAACAATATTTAATTAGGATTAAGAAAGAGAGCTTTTCTCAAAATTATAGAAACATTATGCTCCCAAAGAAATGAAATGAAATGGAAAATGAAGTCATTTGTTTGCACGTGTGTGCGTGTATGTATGAGATAAAATCCTTGGAAAATTATGACAATACAAACTCTTAATAGATTACACATCAATCATTTAGTAAGAGAGAGTCAGAGATTGTTTTAAAAAGAAATTTCCACTATAACAAGTATTCAAGTCTTCTGATTTGTCTGATTTTTAAAATATGATAATATGTTTTTAATTTTTTAGTAATAACCAATAATTTATACCTTTTGAAGTAATACTCTGTTGTCAGTTAAGAAGAATTTTCATTCTACTATAATGTTCAAATATATTATACAGCTGCCCTTAATAAGGTCTGCTGCAACTACAAAGTAGACAGCAAGATTATCCCTTTTTTCATAGAGAATACAGTCGTTAAGTCTCCTCTAGAATTTCATTTAAAAATATTAATGTAAATATAGTCATTTAAATACAGCCGTGCATTTTTTCAACCATGCATTGTTATAAAGGTCATTTATTATGTATGTCTTTAGATTTTAATAATTGCCTTATACTCTAGGCCAAGCTTTTCAAATTTCTTTCCCAAAAATATTGTGACAGAAAAAATTCAAATTGTTATAAATCAATAGAAAAATGTAAGTTTCAAACAAGAATTACTGCATCAAGTTATTAAGAAATAAAGAAAGTAATAACAGACCATTTTTTTCATATCCTTTTGCATCAATGTTCTGTTCAAAAGCTAAGTGCTGTCTTCACAGCCACATCTCAAACACACACAGCACACACACATTTATTTTCTATTTTTGGATTTTGTATGCTCTTCCAGAACTACCAATAAATGAGTTTATTATGCATAAGTTAATAGGATGTCATTCCCAGTGTAAAATGTTCAGTGTTAGTAATCACCACCTTCCCTGCCTAAGTGTGCAGTACACTAATTTTACAGTCTGTGACACAGTTAGAAAAATGACAGGTGGTATCATGCTCTGTGCTACACTTGAATAACTAATCTACATAAGCACAGTAAGAAAACTCATTACACAACAACATATGTGGACACATCATTTCAGGGTGCCATATGTTTCTAAGACACATATAAAATAATTATCACAGCTAGCCTCAGATCGTGTCATGTGTGTTTCACCGAGCTTTAGCTAGAAGGCTTAATTATGCCATCATCTCACCATTTCTTTTATGTTCCTCCCATCTCAAGTCACTTTAGTCTCATTATCACTGGCAGTTTTATTTTCTACCAATAATCTTTTTTCTTTGTCCCTGGCCCCAGAGAAATGAAGTAAGGTTTTAGTTATGATCCTTAAACCATAACTTTAATTTATTGTTGTTTGTTATTTTTATTGAAAATCTGTACCTTTTTTGTAGATTTTTGGATGCAATTGCTTTTTTCTTTTCCAGATTTTTCCAAGTAACTTTCATTTTATTATTTTCACACTGTCATTTGTTTAAAAATTGATATTTGTAAAGATATCTGAGGACGTTTTGAATAATGGGTTTTAAAAATTCTAATAGGTGAGGCGCCTGAGTGGCTCAGTCACTTAAGTGTCTGACTTCGGCTCAGGTCATGATCTCATGGTTTGTGAGTTCGAGCCCTGTGTCGGGCTGTGTGCTGACTGCTAAGAGCCTGGAGCCTGCTTTGGATTCTGTCTCCTTCTCTCACTACCCCTCCCCATCTGTGCTCTGTCCCTCTCTATCAAAAATAAGTAAATGTAAAAAAAAGATAAAAATAAAAATTCTAATAGGTATATTAACACAAACTAATGAAATCTTGCCTAGAAAATGGACAAAAGGGAATATATGATTACAACATATTCAAATTGATCCCCAAATTCCATGTGTAGTTCACTACCTGATGTGGATTCAGTTGAAGAGTTTTAGTGTAACAATTAATGCCCAATTCTGGACAGCTTGGGCTGGGGATCTTCAAACTACATTATACGTAATTATGTAAGTACCAGGAGACTACCTTTAGGTTACAGGTGCAAAGATAGTTTTAAGCAAATTTGTTTTTAGTTCACAACGCCCATCTATTCACAGCCTGAAAACATGCCTGCTTCCAGAAAAACAGGCAGATTATATATGCTTACCATCCCTGCGTTAATGACTTTTTCCCTATCTTCACAAAGAAAAGAGAATCTCTGATCTGTCCCATATGTAGTCATGCTACATCCCACACCGATCCCCAAATAAAAAACTCTGGCACTAGAATTGAAAAAGTAAATGGCTGGATAACAATATCCCTTTTTATACCTATTGATTTCTAGTTGTTTTCTTTCAAAAAGTGAAAGGAATCTAAGTGCGCTGTCAGTGACCAGAACATTAGTTATAATTTTCAAGGCAAATCCCTATTGATTTTCAGCATATATTTGGGAAATTTTTCAAGTAATGGAATGCCATTGCTTAGCAAAACCCCTTTTTAAATTCCATTTACTTATTTCAATCTCAGTGCCAACAGACCCCCAAGAACGCATTCTATTCAAACAAGTTTAAGTTTCTTGACTCCCTTCAGCGAGTGAGGAAGCACCAAGGCAAATATAGATGATCTTCAAAAGGAAGAATGAGAGAGGGTTCTTAAAGGTGTCATATACCAGAGCTAGTCCTATGAAAGGCTTGGGCAGAGACTGGTCAGAATTTGTAAACTAAGGAATTACTGGAAAGTTTAGTAATCTAAAAACATTTAAGTCCTCAAGAGCATCGTGACTTGGTTGGGCACAGTTTAAAAATTTTGTGTGTATTTGGAAAGGTATGATTTTAAATCTACTACCACTCCATAGGCTAAACTCTAGTGTGGCCATTTTTTCAGTTTATTGGGACTTCCCTTCCAGTTAATTTTCACCTTAAAGTGAAAGATTATGCCATTATCTTTTGTGAACATGGGTAATCTTGACCTGTACCATTTCACTGATCAGAGTGTTGTTCAGAGAATATTGTCTACAGTTAAACGAAAACAGCTCCCTTGGGTTTGTTTTGCTGCAAATTAATGTAAAAAAGACTGTACACTAGCATTTTAAGTCTTTGATAAACACATATTTGGCAAAGTCAACAAAGACAACAAACCAGTATTTTTGTTAAGTTTGAAACATGTTTCACATATCCTGTAATCTATTTGGATATTCTTAAGTAACCAAGAATCCCAGGGTCCCTTTGTTTTGGTATGACTGGTCCAATTTTTTTTTTAATGTCTGAAGAATTGATCCCGTGTTTACAGATTGTCAAAGGTAAGAGAATATCACGGGAGTATCTTGCTTAGAAAACAGGCATAACTGCTAACAGTGTAGACCTGAACCAGTGGAGAGGGAATAAAAAACCGAGTATGAAGAACAAAATACACGGGAAGTGTGAGAGTGGTGCCCAATATCTAGTTGCTTTTACTTCTGTGATCCTGGGCAGAAAGAGTCATATCTCTGTGTGCATTAAAACGTGCTACATTATACGTTTTTTTGAAAATTTACCGTAGGGGCCCCTGGGTGGCTCAGTCGGTTAAGCATCCAACTTCGGTTCAGGTCATGATCTCACGGTTCATGGGTTTGAGCCCCGCATTGGGCTCTGTGCTGACAGCTCAGAGCCTGGAGCCTGCTTTGGATTCTGTATTTTAAATTTTTAATAAATAATCAAAAAAGTGGTATCCAGAAAGGCCATTCCAATTTACATTCCTATCAGTGATATTTACACCAGCTATCACAAACTGCAAGGATTGTTAATTAATCTTTGCCAATACGTTAGATGAAATCATTTCTGTTCTCGTTTTAATTTCATTGTGTAATTATTTTTTGTGAAACTAAAGTTAGTTATTTTTTTCTTTTGAAATTTATACCAGTAGTAAATGGAATTTTATAATCTGGATTCTGTACTATCTGATTTTTATGATGAGCCTTTTAGTATTGTATTTATTTTCAAAAGTTGTACAATGTTAACATTTATTCTTTGAGAAGTTATGTTCTGTGTGTTCCCAATTTGAATTTTGTTTGTATTTGACACCTGCTGGTTACTTTTTGTTCCTGTATGGAAGACTTTAATTATTAGGTAGTGAAATTTATCAATGTTTTCTCTAAAGTTTCCTGATTATGGGTCACACTTAGGAAAAGGCCCCTGGGGGCATTTGGATGGCTCAGTTGGGTAAGTGTCCAACTCTTGATCTCAACTCAGGTCTTTATCTAAAGGTCTTGATCTCAGGGTGGTCAGTTCAAACCCCGTGTTGGGCTCTGGGCTGGGCATGAAGCCTACTTGAAAAGAAAAAAAAACAAAAGTAAAAGCTCTTGGTCTCTAAGATTATATAAATCTTCACCTATTTTTATGATATTGTAGAATAACATATAACCATGTCATAAAAAATCAACTTTCTGCGGTAGAAAAGGAAGATTGCTAAACACTATAATAGAATTATGTGAAATATATATTTTACGTTGCCACCGGCAATAAATGAGATTCCAAATTCTCCACATCATAATACTTGTTATCTGTCTTTTTATTTTTTCTGTCTTAGTGATATGGTTTCATTCATCCCCATGGCTTTGAATTGCATCTCTCTAATGACAAATGATGTTGAACATCTTTTCGTGTGCTTGTTGGCCATTTGTATATTTTTTTGGTAAAATGTCTATTCAAATAATTTGCCCATTTTTAACTGCATCATTTGTATTTAGAGTGTTGAATTATTGTTGAATTATATTTGCTCATTATGTAAGCTATATTTTTTCTTTGCAGTGTTTTTTTGGAAGAAAAAAATCTTTTTTTCGTGTAGTCTAAAATATTTTATTGTTTTCATATTTTGAATCACATCTATAAAATTATCATCTCACATTCCTAAGCTATAATGCAGTTCATTCACATTTTTCTCCAGTACTTATATAGTTTTATTTTCTGACATTCAGATATGTGATCCCTTTGGAATTTTTTCTTGTCCATTGTGTGTGATATGGTTGTGATATTCTCATTTTCCAGATAATTTCCTGTTTTCCAAAACCTCCCTGATTCTCCCACATTTTGTTAATGAATCTCTTGATGAGTTTTTCTTTTTCTTTTTTAACTTATTTTATCTTAGCATTCACCTACAACTGAGAGTTAGTGAGGATTTGTCCCAATGTTAAATGTTCTTAATTCTTCTCTATGAGATTTTCACTCAGAAAGTAGGAATGAGTATAGAGAAAGAGGATGAATACTTGTATTTTTGGTTTTGTTTTGTTTTTTGTTTTTTTGGTGATTTCTGTGTTACTGATTAGAATATAGGTTAATGGAAATAATGGGAATGCCTATTTTGGTGGCTTCTGAGTTACCAACCTCCTAGATTTTTCTCAAAGCTCCCCTTTGCCTCTGCGTGAGTCCTGCAGCACTGCTACCAAACCTACACCATTTGTACTGTTCGTAGGCTGTGCAACTGTGACTCTTCCCTGTCAGGAATATTTTTTAATGACATAATTCATGGGTTGATCTGTTGCATTCCAAGGTGCTTTGCCTGGTTTTATGAGATTAACTGTACGTGTTTGAAAACAACACATACTGAATTAGTTTTCTACTGCTGCGTAACACATTACCACAGCATAGCAGCCAACACAGAACCTATTTATGATCTCACAGTTTTCTTGGGTCAGGGGTTCAAGGATAACTTAACTGGGTCCCCTGCTCAGTATCTCACCAGACTGTAATCAAGGTGTCAGCCGGGTCTGGGGTACCATTGAGAACCAGGTCTCCTTCCAAGTTTACATGGTTGTTGTAGAATTAATTTCCCTGATGCTGTGTAACCATTGCTTCATGTTTCTACAGGGCCAGTAGAAGAGAGTCTCTCACCCCAGAAGCTGCTATTTTAAAGGTTTTCGTCTGATTAAGTTAGCCCCATCTGGGATAATCCCTTTTCATATTAACCCCAAGTCAACTGTGTTGGCACTTAAATTACATCTGCAACACCCCTTTACTTTTTCCACATTTTATTTTCTAGAATCAAGTCACAATATCCATTCACAGTCAAGGCAAGGGGGTTATATATTGACATGACTTAAGTCCAGCCCACTCTGTCTTCATGGTTTTCCAAGTCCAGACCAAACTTCTATTTATGTAGGTTTCTTTCACTCTTCTTCCTCCATCAAGATTATTCTATAGTGTCCTATTCACCTCCCTTTACTTGTTATCTCTATGGAGTAGACCTCTAATGTCAAATCAAGAAATTTTTCTGAGGACCTGTGGGACCTCCTGTCTTTATAATTTTGTGGACCAAGCTTGACCCTTTCATCCCCCTGTTAACTTCTGACACCATTAGAAATGGTGCACGCTACTCCACAAAACAATTATTTTTAGCCCTTTTGAATATGGTTCTTATGGTTGGTTCCAGTTCAGCCTTCCGCATTCTCCACCTGACCAACAGGAAATCCATTCATTGTTGACAAACAGGGAAAATACAGCCTCAGCCCAATACCTTTCTTAAAATCCTCTCTCAACTTTTGCCAAATCTTTAAAGTCCTCTGCTTCTTTGTTTAGTGAGGTATGGATTTATAATAACAAGTATGTTGATGAATTTGATATCCAACAGGAAAATGGGATTTCAGTCCCATTGTAAGCAATCCAATTTCTGAGTGATTCTCTGAATTATATGCCTAATAAGAAAAAAAAGGACATTTCTTGGCATAAACTGTGCAATTCCCTCTCTAATTTTTTTATATGGGTAACAGAAGGAATGTCATCGAATGCCAGATGACTGTGAGGCATGTTAATAAGCCCTGGGGAAAGCTATTAGGATTCAATTGATAGTTGCTTTCATGGAGTATAGGGGTTTAAGTGTATCTTGATTTTAACTGAGGGTTCCAATACTTATACCAAGACCAGAAGACATCCTACTCCACTTCCTGTTACAAGTATTTATATGAAAAAAAATCAAAAAGGTTAATAAATTATAGTAGAACTATACATGCATATTATTTAAAAGGAAGATTAATTTCTTCCTTTTAAGATCCAAAGTGGCTTCATAATCTGTTCATATGAAACCTTCCCAAGTTCCAGCGTCCCACAACTTCCTCATCATACTTAACATTGTAGACACTCATAAATTCAATTTGCACTATATTCAGGTCACATTTTAATCTTGGTTTGTGGTTTTTAGAAATTCAGTGATATGTTTGTAACAAATGAAGGTTCCTTTCAAGGCAGTCATAGTAGCTTTCTGGTTTCTGATATGGGCCTTGACCTGAGAATTTGCCCTGATCTGTTTCTTTCTCCATCCGTTTCTCAGTGTACCTGGAAGAAACCTTCCCCCAACTCCCTTATACTCCTTATTTTCACTGAGATATTCTAAGATTCTAGAACCTACTTGATAAATTAAAACTATACTTTCAGTATGCACTTGAGTACAGGTGTCTACACGTGATAATTGAAGGAATTTCCCACTGATGTAGCCTTCTGATGTCCCTTTTAACACTGGCAAGAAGGCATTTGGATCCTTAAATCAAATCAGATAAGAGGACCACTGAGTACCACATCTTTAATTTTTATTTCCTCTAGAATTACTTCTGGCATGGGTAACTGTTTCAGGCAGGATTGAACAGGAAAGTACAATGATTTTGCTTCTATGCCTGGTGGTAGGCCTGAGGTGACTGAGAATCCACTGCGTCAGCAGCTGGGAGAAAGAGCTGGATGCAGTAGGTGAGAACAGCAAATAGGAACTTGTTGGTATTTATTTGTTAGCTTTCACACAAGGAGTAGAGTAAAGACAAGTGGAAAACCAACAGCATCTCTGAATTTTTCTCTTGGCTCATCGCATTGCAATGACCTTCAGAAGTTAGTGTATGCTGTTTTACTTTTGCCTCCAAATCTCACTCCATTTTCTCTCACTTTTTTACACTCTAAATGGAAACCATGCAGAGAAGAGAATTCCTAGAAAAATAGTTCCAGATTATCCAAGGTGACATAGTATTAAAATGAGAAAGGGGTACCTGGTTGGCTCAGTCGGTTGAGCGTCTGACTTCGGCTCAGGTCATGATCTCACAGTCCATGAGTTTGAGTCCCGCGTGGGGGTCTGTGCTGAAACTCGGAGCCTGGAGCCTACTTCAGATTCTGTGTCTCCCTCTGTCTCTGCCCCTCTCCCACTTGCGTTCTCTCTCTGCCTCTCAAAAATTAAGAAACGTAATAAAAAAATTAAAAAAATAAAATAAAATGAGAAAGCTAAACAGAAAATTCATAAGAATATTTTTTGGCATTTTTAGGAACTTTGTAATGTATTAGTAAAATAATCTCCCCCCCACCCAGACTGTAACTGTATGGCTACTTCCAGTGGTTCCTATGTTATCTGTGTATTTTTTTAGCGTATTTTGGTTTTTTTTTAGGGAGAGAGAGAGAGTGCAAGTGGGGGAGAGGGGCAAGAGACAGAGAATATTAAGAAGGCTCTATGCTCAGCATGGGGCTCAATGCAGGGCTCCTCACAGGACCAGTTCTAGAGACCCTGAGATCATGACCTGAGCTGAAATCAAGAGTTGGATTCTCAACCCACTGAGCCCCCCAGGCACCCCTGTTGTCTGCATATTTTTATTCCTGATACAACACAATGCATAGCTCAATTTGGGGTTGAGGGACATACAGGAGAATAGGACTTTAAACTTGAGATCAAATTTAACTGGAAACTTCCATAAGAAAATATGTATGAACAATCATCTTTTTAATACAATGAGGTCAACTGCAGGCATAAGCAGAAATTGTCGTTTAGAATGTTCACCTAATAAAAGGAAGCAAAGAGCTGAATTGAAGTTTAGTCTGGAAATACTAATCTGCTTACTTTTTCAAGAAATGTTGACATCTAATCAGCAACTTTGAGGATTATTATGTTTAGCAAAAAAAATGCTTACATATCATGTTCTATCCTTTTTTGTAACTAAGATTTTTGCATGAAGCGTATCTTTGTACCTTTATGGTTAATCTTTTGATGGGATCATAAAATAACTTTCATAGCAAGGAATTATGTCAAGTCACTTTTCATTTTGCATTGGTTGAGGTATAAATATAAAGATTTAAATGTTTCTTGGAAAACCAAGTTTCTCATTTTAAGTTGATTTTTTCTCAGGATTCCTTGAGAGTGCATGCTATGACAGTATAACTGTTTTTTCAATTCTGAAGAAAATATCTGAAATAAAGAAATTTAGAATTAACTGCCTAATTGTACAATGGGTGAGGATTTGCCTTACCTTTCAGTAACTTTTAATAACTGTATGGCCTAGAAGGAGTAAGTCAAAATTTCAATATAAGTGCCTTCTAATTATAAAACTTGTAAATTAACCCTCTACTGGGCAGAAGTGTTTTTTAATAAATTACTCTTACTTCATATTACGTTTTTAAAAATATTAAGATCTTCCAAAAGATTTGATGGCTGTTATCATGGTGATAACCTTTTTGTGACCAATTAAAATTGAAATGACATATGTCTTCTAGATTATCTGACAACTTTCCCAGGATGTAGTCAATCAAAGGAAATTATAATGGACTTGTATCTTGTCAGGTGAAGACCATTCTAATGCTTTCAGTGCTGATGGCTTCTGCCTTCTCCAGGATTGGATTTAATTTTTGTATGATTCAAACACTAGTTGACCCATTTAACATATTCAATGAATATTTGATGTATTAATGACTTAATTGATTAACCAACAGGTGAATGAATGGCATAGTCTATAGAATCCCATGAAGTTTTGTAATGCTGAAAACTACATAGCAGTTGCCAAACAAAAAAGAGCCTTGTAAAATATTTAATAGTAAAATAAAAGCCAGTGGATGGGCTTTTTGTTTTGTTTTGTTTCATTCCTGAAAATCTCCTACGCTAATTGTCTTTAGACTCTGGGAATTATTTCTTACATGGCGTTATAAGTTTTAATTTGAGCAACTTTTCTTGTGAAACAAGCAATAATGCTGAAAATGCCACCTATGACAAATTAATTTTTTCTCGACCTTTTGTTATAGTAATGCCATGCTTGAAAAGGAATTTAGAAATTACCCAACCCAATCCTATTATATTTCTGTGAAATCTGTGATCTGAGCCACTTAATATTTCCAGTTCTGAGTTTCTTTCCTGTGTGTAGATATGCATTCCACTGTCCAATGCTCAGTTGAGACAAAGGTGCTGGTTAATACACTAACATTAATATAGTAGATTTAATCCTTTGGATATAAATAGTTATGAAATGTCAACTAGCCTGGAGTGATACATGGAATTTTCAATCTATACTTACTTAAATTCACTGCAAAGAACTCTGTAGAAAATTTAAGGATTTTGCACATTTAAGGACAAGCACACTGTACAGTGATTTACCACACCCCATATATTAATAAATAAAGTAATAAAGAAACACTGTTTCTTCATATATCAGAAAGGCAGTATTTCATTTCAATGTTTCAAGTTTCTTTATTTCCTCAAATCTTGTTTAATATACCTTTCTATTACTAGAGTATGGGCCAACCACTTAGATTTGAAGATTTGTTAATTATACCATTTTATAATAATGTCTTGTTTTAATTAGTGTTATTCTCCGCTCTTTCCTAAATTAGATAGCAGTTGAGTGGTATCTTCTTCATGATAGGGATATGTAAAACTGGTTCTGATTCAGGTTTGTTAACCATTGAAAGGGATTAGTAATATTAATAAACCTAACCAAAGAGGTGAAAAATCTTTACACTGAAAACTATAGAAAGGTTATGAAAGAAATTGAAGAAGATACAAAAAAAAAAATGGAAACAATCCTAAAATCTGTCTGGAACCAGAAAAGATCCTGAATAGCCAAAGAAATCCTGAAAAAGAAAACCAAAGCTGGAGGCATCACAATCCTGGACTTCAAGATATATTACAAAGCTGTAATCATCAAGACAATATGGTACTGGCACAAAAACAGATGCTCAGATCAAGGGAACAGAATAGTGAGCCCAGAAATGGACCCACAAATGTATGGCCAACTAACCTTTGACAAAGCGGTAAAGAATATCCAATAGAATAAAGACAGTCTCTTCAGCAAATGGTCAGGGGAAAACTGGACAGCAGCATGCAGAAAAATGAACCTAGAACATTTTCTTATACAATACACAAAAGTAAACTCAAAACGGATGAAAAGACCTAAATGTAAGACAGAAGCCATCGAAATCCTAGAGGAGAAACCAGGCAAAAACCTCTTTGACCTCAGCTGCAGCAACTTCTTACCCAACAAGTCTCCAGAGGCAAGGGAAACAAAAGCAAAAATGAACTATTGGGACCTCATCAAAGTAAAAAGCTTCTACACAGCAAAGGAAATAATCAGAAATACTAAAAAGCAACCAATGGAATGGGAACAGATATTTGCAAATGACATATCAGATAAAGGGTTAGTATCAGAAATCTGTAAATAATTTATCAGACTCAACACCCAAAAAACAAATAATCCAGTGAAGAAATGGGCAAAAGACATGAATAGACACTTCTCCAAAGAAGATATGCATATGGCAAACAGACACATGAAAACATGCTCAATATCACTCGTTATCAGGGAAATACAAATTAAAACCACAATGAGATACCACCTTACTCCAGTCAGAATAGCTAAAATTAACAACTCAGGCAACAACAGATGTTGGCAAGGATGTGGAGAAAGAGGATCTCTTTTGCACTTCTGGCGGGAATGCACACTGGTGCAGCCACTCTGGAAAACAATAGGGAGGTTCCTCAAAAAATTAAAAATAGAACTACCCTATGACCCAGCAATTGCACTACTAGGTATTTATCCAGGGGATACAGGTATGCCATTTCGAACGGGTACATGCACCCCAATGTTTATAGCAGAGCTATTGACAATAGCCAAAGTATGAAAAGATCCTAAATGTCCATCGAAAGATGAATGGATAAAGATGTGGTATATATATACAAAGGAGTATTACTTGGCAATCAAAAATAATGAACTCTTGCCATTTGTATCTATGTGGATGGAACTAGAGGGTACTATGCTAAGTGAAATTAGTCAGAAAAAGACAAATAGCATATGACTTCACTCATAAGAGGATTTAAGATACAAAACAGATGCAACATAAAGGAAGGGAAGCAAAAAATAATATAATAACAAGAAGGGGGACAAAACATATGAGACTCTTAAATACAGAGAACAAACAGGGTTGTTGGAGGCATTTTGAGAGGGGAATGGGCTAAATGGTAAAGGGGAGTAAGGAAGACACTTGTTGGGATATACTCTGGGTGTTATACATAGGGGTATACACTGGAATCTACTCCTGAAATCATTATAGCACTATATGCTAACTAACTTTGATGTAAATTAAAACACACACACACACACACACACACACACACACACACACACACAATTAACTGGGGCGCCTGGGTGGCTCAGTTGGTTGAGTGTCCGACTTCAGCTCAGGTCATGATGTCGTGGTCTGTGAGTTCCAGTCCCGTGTCAGGCTCTGTGCTGACAGCTCAGAGCCTGGAGCCTGCTTGGGATTCTGTGTCTCCCTCTCTCTGTGCCCCTCCCCTGCTCATGCTCTGTCTCTCTCTCTCTCTCTGTCGAAATAAATAAACATTAAAAAAATTTAAAAAATAATTAACTAATTTAAAAAAAGAAAGTGATTAGTAACATTTTAAACATCCCTTTATGATTTCAATAGATTAATGTAAATCCTCATGTAGCCTACATGGTATGCATATGTGGATATTCCTGATATTAAGTGGAAACTAGTGAGTTTGAAAACTTTTTTATTTAGAGTTCACCCCAAGTTAAGATTTTGAGGTTTAATTTAATTTTAATTTTATTCTGGACAATACTGTGACTCCTATATTGAGTTGCCCAAGGTAATTCACGTGGGGAATTCACATGAAAAAATTATTTAAGTACATGGCATTTTTTATATAATTAAAATATTTATGAACAAAAAATTTAAAGTTGAATACCAGAAACCTGTATAACTATGATCCAGTTTATGGGGGAATATATATGTAAATACTATACATGGAGACCTGTGTATCTCCATTATATATTTTCTTCTCCCGTTCATTTCTTTAGCAACAACAAATACTTCTTAGTAGGCTAATTTGTGCCAGGGTCTATTCTATGTGGTGAGAATACGGCAGTGTATTAGTTACCTTATTGCTGCGATAGCGAATGATCAAAAACTTAATGGTTTAAAACAAGACAAATTTATCTTACAGTGCTGAATGTTAGAAGTCCAAAATTCATTTTACTGGTCAAAAATCAAAGAGCCTTCTGGGAACTCTAATGAACCCTCTATTTCTTTAACTTTTCCAACTTCTAGAGGCCACCTACACATCTCGACTTGACATCCCTTTCTCCATTTTCAACTTTTTTTTTTTTTTTTTTTTTTTTTTTGGGACAGAGAGAGACAGAGCATGCACGGGGGAGGGGCAGAGAGAGAGGGAGACACAGAATCGGAAACAGGCTCCAGGCTCTGAGCCATCAGCCCAAAGCCCGACGCGGGGCTCGAATCCACGGACCGCGAGATCGTGACCTGAGCCGAAGTCGGACGCTTAACCGACTGCGCCACCCAAGTGCCCCTCCTTTCTCCATTTTCAAAGCTAGCAACAAAACATCTTCAAATATTTTTCTGATACTGACCTCTATTCCTCCCTCTTTCACTTAAAAGGCAGATGTGATTTCACCAGACTCACTTGGGTAATCCTGGATGCTCTCTTAATAATCCTTAATCACATTTGCAAAGCCCCTTTTGCAAATAAGGTAACAGCAGTTACAGTTACTAAGATTAGGATATGAACATTTTAGGCGACTATTATTTTGCCAACCATAAGCAGTGAATAAAACGGGAAAATCTTTACTTCCAAGAAAGTATGTTTTGCTGATAAAAGCAGACAAAAAGTAGACACATAATTTGTCCTCTTTATTACTTCTACTACTTTTTTGTACCTTTAATCCTTTTTCTTTGTAATTTTATCAAGGAATGATCTATATTATTAACCTTTTAGTTAATCGATTTTTGTATTTGCCAACAAACACACTCTATTTCATACATTTATGTTCATGTATATTTCTCTTTCCTTCTACTTTATTTGGTTAAATTTTATTTTTATCCCCAAACTTTATAACTTTATTAGCCTTGTTTTTCTTTTTTCTTTATAAAACATTTATGTGAAAATTTTCCCCATAGGTACAGATAAGATGGCACATAAACATTTCCAAATGTGGTCTTTCTATAGTAATTAGGATCAAGTGTTTGTTTATTTTTCTTTGAACTATCTAATAGTGAAGGCATATGTATGTATGTGTGTGTGTGTGTGTGTGTGTGTGTGTGTCTGATTTCCCAAGGGTTGGTGTAAATTTTAAAGCATTTTTAATTGTGGTAAAATGCGTATAACATAACAGTTATTATTTTAACCATTTTTAAGTAAACAATTCAGTGGCACTAAGTACAAAGTATTATCCAACCATTATCACTATTTCCAGAACTTTTGCATTAATCCCACCAGATATCTGTGCCTAATAAATAACTCCCCATTCCCTTTCTCCCTCTGCCTGGCAATCTCTGTTGTACCTTCTGTCCCTATGAATTTGCCTAGTCTAGATACCTCATGTAAGTGGAATCATGTAATATTTCTCGTATTGTGTCCGACTTATTTCACATAATGTTTTCAAGGTTTAATTAAAAAAATAATGGAATTGTGTTGAAAATAACCCTGATCTGCTACCATAAATGAAATATATGGAGATGTGCTTTTGTCTTGTACTTAAATCATTTTCTGCATGTAATCTAATCCCTTTGTGCTCATGACAAATGTGTTTTCCCTAATAGTGGGGATAGATCAAAATTGTAATTGTGTTTTTCACGTATTCCGTATCTTTACTCCATTTTGGCCTTCAGGAAAAGATATATAGCATGTGCACTGTAGCAGAGCTATAAAGAACAAATGCAGCTACCTCAGGATTTATCAAAAAGAGCAAGGAAGAGCAAGAAGGACTTACTATGCTAATCAAACTGCCTTCTATTTTTCGCAGAATCCATCTTAGATTAACTTCCCCAAATCTTTACTCTTTTCTCAAATATTATCCAATAAACACACACACATGCACACCCACATGCACGCACACACATGCACACGGAAATATATACACTGTAGGTGATACAAACCTTCACATCACTATCCACCTTTCTCCCAAATCCTGCACATATACACAGCCATATCTGTATATACACACAGGTACATTCAAATATATGTTGATACTTATTTCATTAATATAGCCTTTGTAACTCTCTTTTCAAATATGAATTAGAATTCCAATTTTCCAATAACACTGGATTGTGTGGTTGAATGTCTTTGTGTCTACTTGAAATATAGAAGCTTTGTTTTACCAAATGAGGGCTGAGGGAAACTAGACATTCAATGTGGGTGTATTTGAAATAGCCCTGTTCTTAATTTCTGATTCTAGAACTTCTTGCCTTTATGATACTGAAGTGGTTTGTTATTGTGGTAGGCAGAATAACACCCCCACCACTACCAGAGGTGCCATTGTCCTAATCCCGTGAAAGTGTGAATATGTTATATTATGTGGCATAAATGCATTTGCACATGCGATGAAAGTCATGGACCTTAAAATGGGGAGATTTTCCTAGACTATCGGGTGAATCCATCTAATGACATGAATCCTTAAACATACAGAATTTTCTCTGGCAAGAGAGATGTGGCAGAAGGTGAGTCAGAAACTGCAAGCATGAGCAGGATTCAAAGCACCATTGCTGGCTCTGGGATATAGAGTCCCACGTGCAGGGACCGAGAAAAGTCTCTAGGAGCTGGGGGTATCTGCCAGCTGACAGGCAGCAGGAAATGAAATCTCAGTCCTATGACTGTAAGGACCTGAATTCTGCCAACAGCCTGAATGAACTTGGAAGTAAATGTTTCCCAGAGTCTCCTGACAAGAGTCCAGTTGGCCGACACCCTGACTTTGGCTTTGTGAAATCCAGAGCAGAGAAGTCAAGAGAGGCACCCAGAACTTCTGACCTAAAAAACTATGAGATACTAAATTTGTGTTGTTTTAAGCCACTGAGTTTGTGGTTTTGTGCTATGGCAACAGTAGAAAACAAATACAATTATCCTCTTCTGGTACTCAGGTACAGACTCAGAACACAAGAGCTTATAGTCCTGTATTGTGTTATAAGTGTGTATATGCCCTGAGTATTCAAAGTAATTGATAAATAAGTTATTTTCACCACACATTTTAAAATTTAAATATAGGTTATACAAATCACTTTTTCTCTCTGAGTGTATGTAAGACATTAATCACATTTAATTATCCTGGGGAAAAATGCCTACTATCTGATTACTTAATACTTTCAGTGATGTATCCAAATCAAATATGGTGATATGTCACAGTGAAAAGTTCTGGACATGAATGGCACGAATGAACAGGGTGAGTATCCAGGGCCTAATTCTTGGGAATAGGGATATGCTACTCTGAAGACAGACAGAAAGCTGTAAAATTTGATATAGTTCATAAAATACTATACATTCCTATTCAATAAGCCAACTTATTACCTTGAAAAATGCTTAAGAATGTTCTTGAATACTATATAAAATAGTAAGTGTTCTACTCTTGTTCATTAAAATTATTCTGTCAACCGCTTGTCTTCTGGTATTTTAAATTTAGTTTTGTTAATGAAAATATAATTTACACTGTATTTGATGCCTTTAAAATAGATTCAAAATGTATACTCAATATTTTTAAATTATGACTGACTGATTCCATATTTCAGTGGAAAACATGCCAGAAGAGAGATCACATGGCTTATAAAAGATTTTCATTGAACCTGATGCTTCAATTTTATTTTCACACTTGGATTTTTTTTTAGCAAGAATGAACAGGGTTTTCGTTTAAAAAAATTTTTTTTAATGTTTTCATTTATTTTTGAGACGGAGAGAGACTGAGCATGAGCAGGGGAGGGGCAGAGAGAGATGGAGACACAGAATCCGAAGCAGGCTCCAGGCTCCGAGCTGTCAGCAGAGAGCCTGACGTGGGGCTCGAACTCACAGAGTGTGAGATCATGACCTGAGCTGAAGTCGGACGCTTAACCGGCTGAGCCACCCAGGCGCCCCCACGGTTTTCATTTTTAATGGATAATTATATTTTCTTTTTCAGAACTTAAGTTGATTTGTGGATGTATAGGAAACATATATCAGAGATAGTATTTATATGTGGTTATAATAGTAATAGAATAGTTTTATGTATTTTCTATTAATTGGACAGTCAATTGGATATTATTTCATGGTATTATTTTCTTCCTTTTCTGTTACTGAGTAGGGTAGAATTGAATGAAGAAATATTTGCCTGAGACTTTCCATTAATCCCCCACTTCTCAGAAAACATGATAGTTCATTCTGAAATAATACGGAGTTTATTTTGCTATTTCTAAAAAAAAATCATTGCAAAATATTTTAATGAAAATATTTTGACATGAAGTTTTCAGTAAAAGATTCTTTTAACAAAATAGCTTTGAATTAATCAAATAGAAGATTTCATTGAGTGAATGGTTTCACTTTCTTTGTCCTCTCTTTCACTTTTTAAAATCAGTAATTTGGCCTCCAGCATTAGAAGTGTCCATCAAAATTTGCTTATTGTCTGTCCTTAAGGAAGAAGTGGCAAAAGTTTTTATAGGTTATTAACCATACATTCCAACGTGCGAGAGCCAGGGATCCACACAGGACTTTTTTACAGACTCCCCATTGTTTAGAACCTATTATACGGATTGTTGAATTGTTAAGGGTCTAGGGACACAAGCATCTGCTTTACTCTACTCTATATCTTTTTTGAAGTTATACTAACAATTATAAAGATAAATTGATGATTGAAGGTAACCGATGAAGTAAATTATACACACAAACACCCATATATTTTACATAAAAAAATTATTCAGTGTCCTGTTTTTTAATCTTTTGAGTGCTCAATGAATAATGCTTCTTTTGCTGTGTCACAAGAAAACAATCTTAAAGGTCCAAGAATTGGCTACTGAATACAAAATACTGATGTTAAAATCCAAATTAAGATATGAAAATTCACATATGGTCCTAAGTTCACACAACACAAATAAGATATAAAAAAAGTGGGTGAAATATTAGAGTACCAAAAAAAGTTTAAAAATGGAATATTGTTTCTTCTGCAAGTAGATATTACCTTTACTAATATATTTTGAATGCCAAGTTTAGAAAGAATTTCATATATTTGATTAATAATAATGTACAGAGATATTCTATATATCCCTCCAGATAGAATTTTTGGTGTGTTCTGGTTAGTATACTATGTGATTATGAAATTTAGTAATAACAAATGTTCTCAGTATCATGTATATATCTGTATTCATTAAAAATAACCTGTAAAGACTTTTGCCAATTCTTCCTTAAGGACAGACAAATAAAAAACAAAATCATACAAACAAATAAATTCAAAGTAATATTATTTACATCACCAAATATAATTTATATTTTTTACTTGTGGATAACTGGAAGATGTTTTATTGAGATATAATTTACATAGAGTGAAAAGTACCAATCTTAATTGCACAATACTATGGGTTTTGATGATGTGTATACTTGACACAACACTATCAACCTGCAGACTATTTTCCATTCCGGAAATATCTTTTGTGCCTTCCCAGTCAATCTTCTTAAGGGAGGACACTATTCTGATTTGTCTTTACAGGCTAGTTTTCTCTAATTTACAGATTTGAAAATTCGTGTAGTTAGGAAGATACTGTATACCATTTAAAGCCCCAAATCTTTTGCAGAACTACATATTTTTGAGAGATATTCATGATTTTATATATATATATATATATATATATATATATATATATATATGTATGTATATATATATATCAGTTGTCTGTAACATTTTTAAAGCTGAGTAGTATTCCATGGTATGAGTGTATTACAATGTGTTTATTGGTTTACCTTTTTGGAAATTCTTTGTATCTAGTTTTTGTCTTTGTGACTCAAAATACCAGAAACATCTTTGAAAACCTACTTGCAGTCATGTATTTGCATTTCTCTTTGGTGTATATTTAGGAGTGACATTTCTAGATCATAGAGTGTGTGTGCATATTTAATTTTCTACAGATTATATTAGATATATAGTCAGTGAAGATATATTTCTGCTTTCAGAGAATATATGCTTCTCTCTCACCAGCTTTATTGAGGAGTAATATTCATACATTAAATTACTAATTTTAGATGCCCTATTTAATAAGTTTTGTTCATTTTTGTACAGTTATGTTACCTTGACCACAAACAAGATATGAACAAGTTCCATTATTTTAAAGTGTTTCCTCATGCCTCTCTGCAATCTTGCCCTCTATCCCTGGACCGTAACAAATCTTTTTCTGCATTCTGTTACTATAATTTGGTCTTTTCTAGAATTTCTTAAACATTGAATCATATAGTATTTATGGCTTCTATCACTTAGCTGTTGCAGTCTTATCTATGAAAACCTTACCAATTCCAAAGCTATTAATATTTTCATCAAGGAGTTTTACAGTTTTAGTTTTTGTCTTTAGATCAATGGTCCAATGCAAATACATTTTAGTATATTCTATGAAGAAATTATTGATGTTCCTGATGTTATTTTTATTTTAAATATAAATATCCAGTTGTCCTATTACCATTTGTTTGAAAGAATCTTTTTGCCATAAACTTGGTCCATAATTATTGCAAAAAAATCTATTGAGCAAGTAAGTGATGATTCATTTTTGTATTTTATTATGTATTCAATTATTTGAGGGTATTCATTTGACAATACCACACTATTTTGATTACCATAACTTTAGGGTAATTTTTTAATTAAGGAAGTGTAAGAGTTACATTTTTTACTATCTAGATTATATTCACTTCTATGTAAATATTAGAGTCAGCCTGTTAATTTCTACATTTTACACAAATTTTCTTGTTGGATTTTTATTAGGTTTGCTTGTAATCTGTAGATAGATTTGAGGGGATTCTTACCCTAAATATTCAACTCTGATACATATTTTGCTGTAGTTATTAGATTTTAAGGTAAAAAAAAATCTGCGCTTCTAGCTCAAAATACCAAGTTGCTTATTAAGGATAGAAAATCAGCTACAACAAAATAATGTAAGACAACACTATTAAAAGACCAGGAAAGAGAGTCTCAGTCAAAGATTTTATATCTGAAATTACTTTCTTCAAGTATTGAAGTAGTAAAAAGATAATTACACACTCAAGAACTCAGGGAAAATTTCTTTCTGAAGTTCTGAGGTATCATCTAGAGCAAAGGTTTTAGGGTTTTCTGGTTCTGTTTGGTGAAGGGAAGATAGTGCATATTTTAGGTTTTGCAGATCATATGACCTTTGTCTCCACTATTGAATTCTGCTGTTAAAACATGAAAGCAGCCATAGAAAACTGGTCAAGGCACAATTATGGCCCTGTTCCAATTAACCTTTATTTCCTAAAACAGGAAGCCTATGGGTTTGTATATATATAGTTTGCTGATTTTGATCTAGAGCAGTGATTTTCAGTGTTTTCCCCAGATGAGCAACCATCCATAACACTTGACAGAAATATAAATTTTCACATTCTCTCTCAAACCTACTGAATCTGAAACTTTAGAGGAACTGCTTAGCCATACGTGTCACCAAACCTCCAGGTTATTCTAAAGCATGCTAAGGATTGAAAACTACTAATATCAAAGATCAGTCTTCTCAAACAAAGGCTGACTGAAGGGACATCAGCAAAATGACAATTGATGAGTATTGGATACATTTAATATAGACTTATATTAAAACAAAAGAAGATGAACTCCTCAATGATACTATGCACAGGTTGGATGCCACCAGAGGCAGGGGTGTAGAAACAACTACATCTCCTACCAATAGAAGGAAGAAGGCATGGCCACTAGACCGGAAACCTCTGATAACAAGGTAGAGACCTTAAGTCACTGGGGGCAGAGCTGGAAGCGTGCCTGTGCTCTGTGCCCTGCATTCAGTAGGAGAAAGAACGTGTTCCTTATTCTTAAGGGCAAGAACTCTAAGAATGTCCAAACCTGAGACTAGACAGTCTATTTTGTGGAAGGAGCAGTGTGGGATGAGACATCTTATGCTGGCCTGGTACACAAGGCCTGTTGTGTAAAATCTGAGAGTAGGGAGAAATCCTCTAGTACTCTACATTCAAAAAAGTGACAGTGAAATTAACAGAGAAATCTGGAGCTTTAGAATATGATGGGGGATGAAAAATCAAAGCCCAGATCCAGCACAACTGGGTCAAATGGACTCAATCCCACGATGAGCAGGATGATAGAAGGAGGGGCACGCCTACTTCTGGGTGTAAGTGTTGTTCATCTTACCTTCTGTTATTCTTTTACACACAATGTCTGACATTACATCATATCATACACACACAGTTAGTAAACAATGATAATAGTGGAAAGTGCACATGTTTATATAATAAATTAGTAGAAGGATGGAGATTATATAAAAGAGTCAAGTGAAAATGTACTCATAGGGACGTTTTAATTTGTATAGATCAAAAAATTTCTTGTCCACACTTGGTATTGTCACAGAACATATATATTGTTTCCATATGGGAAAATAATTTCCTGTTGTTCTTCTTCTGGGAAAAACATCCATCATTTTAAAAATAAGATCCAAACCTGGGCAACAGAAATATTCTAACCCTTGGGTCAGAGATGTAGTCTAAGTACCAATCAAAACCTTTGTATAGGTTATGATTTTAAACTACTAAAGTAGGTATTTTATTCAACAGGTATATGGAAATACAGTTTTTATGAGAAGTTTGCATTGGTTATATGAACTTAAAAGCATCAATACAAGTGATTTAAGCCATTTTAGGGATTGTAGCTTGAGAAAAAGAGCCTGGAATTAAGGTAAAGAGACCTCCCTCTCTCCAAATTCAGGATTAGGAAAATGAAACTTTCAACTATTCAGATGAACTTTCCAAGTTCCTCCAAGTAGGAGGAAAACCAGGTGAACATAGTGTCATGAAGAGCCATACAAAGAGTTATTCAAGTAGGTCATGGTCAAAAATGTTGCACAGTTTTGTTTTATTTTGTTTTGTTTTGTTTTAATTGCTGCACAGTTTTAAGGGACTCCACATTCACCATTTTTGTTGTTGTTGTTTTAAAGATACTGTTATTTTTTTTATTAACGTTTACATGTATTCTGATTCTTTTTTCACTTCTGGGATTTTAGCATCCTTTATATTTCATAACATAATACAATGATTATAACTTTTGTTTGACAATTTTATTTCCACCATCATTTTCTCTACCAATAAACTCCACACTCCACACAATATGAATGGGCATATGTTCCAAGACCAATTATTTTCATCAGAATTTTTAACTTGAAAAGAAGCGTTTTTCAATAAATTAGTATTTTTGCCCCAAATCCTATTGTACTCCATTAGTGAGAATTGTTTTCTAAAACTAGGGAAAAATCTTAACTTTTCACCTAACATTAATTGCTGCCCTTGTTATTAGATAATTTAGTTGTATCCTAACATGTAACATTGTTATATCCTAACATTGATAGTAATTATTTTTAACAGCTACACTAATGTTTATTCCATATGGAAGTGATCATGCATATTCAGAGTAACGGCAAAATTCGACAGTATAGTTAATGAGTGTACTAAAATCAACATCTAAGTTTAGAATTATATAAAAAAGGCAATTATATTGGTCTTTTATGATTTATGAGTTTCTCTTGCTGTTTACTGCTCAGCAATTGATTATCATCCAGATGTTTAAAACTCTCTCTTTTAACTTTCAATTTACTTGGAAATTTTGTCTTATCACCACTCTCAAGGAAGTGTGTAATTTCTTTTGAAGAGAAGAATGTATATTAGAAAACTAAAGTTGTTCTCTGAGATTCTCTTAATTTCTTTTTTTTTAATTTTTTAATGTTTATTTTTGAGAGATAGAGACAGAGCACTAGTGAGGGAGGGGCAGAGAGAGGGAGACACAGAATCCAAAGCAGGCTCCAGTCCCTGAGCTGTCAGCACAGAGCTTGACGTGGAGCTCGAACTCGCAAACAGTGAGATCATGACCTGAGCTAAAGTTGGACACTTAACCGACTGAGCTACCCAGGCACCCCTAGATTCTCTTAATTTCATTATCAATATACCTGTCCGTGGTCTTATTAACAGTTGATAATACCCCCAGCAGCAATAAAACACATCTATATCCCTACCATCCATGGCTACTGACTCCTTCTTTTGGAACCACTGGCATACAATCATTGTAACATCCATTATAGATGTTTAAACATTTTTATGTAGCCAGGAAACAGGCAAATCAGCAATTCTTACGTAAATTTAAACAACATTTTATTTGAACGCATATTATTGAGTAAAAAAATTTGAGGTAAAAAAAAATCTGTTTGTCCCCTCCTACTCTCCAAAAAGTATTTATCTCAATTAGACTGATTTCTAAATTTAATAATGCAAATCTGAGTATAGGTAGAAAAGAAAAATGGCTCTGACAGGATAAAAAAAAGTAAGCAAATTTAGCAAGAAAGGTTTTCATGTGTATATGAAGAGGTGAGAAAGGGAATGAAATATTTCCTCCTAGCTAAGGATTAAAGATGCTGCTTAGGCTTTAATTTTGATGTGTCTTCGGGTCACTTTTGGTTTAGGAGGAGCAAATTAATGATGAAAGTAGCAGTACTTAGAAAAAGTGGGGGGGAGCTACAATACAAAATAAAAGAATAAAAATCCTATAACTATAAATCTATGACAAAGAAACAGGTAGATAATTTTAAAACCCATTGATCTTTATAAGGTACAACAGAAAGTGAAGATTTTGCATGCTTTTGATCACAGGAACCAAATATTTTCGTACATTCAACATAGAAAAACAAGGTACAAAAAAAATTGTACAGATCCAAAAGACTGTCCATGCTACCTGAAATAAGTTCCCAGTAGTGTTTTTACATGCTACACATGAAGGCATTAAAAACCCAAACCTAGTTCAGGCCTTCTTTTAGGAGACTCTTGGACAGTACAGAGGAAGAGAAGTATCATCCCAAGGATTTTTGCATCTGTGTTGGAGTGATACTGGGTTGTTGTAATTTGCTTCTGAATATTTTTGTCTGGCTTTGGTATTCAGGTAACTCGGAAAGAGTAAAATTATCTAGAAGGTGTTCATGTTTCTGCTACTTTCGGAAAGTTTGGATAGAACTGTTTCTATTTCCTCCTTAATGTTTGAAACAATAGTAAATAATAAACCCTGTGTCTGAGACACAATAATAGCATTGAAAAGATACTCATGTCCTAATTTTCAGAACTTGTGAATGTGTATGTTGCATGACAAAAGGGACTTTGCAGATGTGATTAAGGATAGACCTTGTGTTGGACAGATTTCTTCAGTTACCCATCTGGGCCTAATCTAATTAGAATCCTTAAATGCAAAAGGCTGTGGCTAGAAAGTGAAATGTGAGAAAGAGAAAAAGATCAGAGATTTAAGAATTGCTGGCTTTGCCAAACAATAAGAGACTCTTAATGACTGAGAATAAACTGAGGTTTGATGGGGGGTGGCAGGGAGGGAGGGTGGGTGATGGGCATTGAGGAGGGCACCTGCTGAGATGAGCACTGGGTGTAGTATGGAAACCAATTTGACAATAAATTTCATATTAAAAAAAAAAGAATTGCTGGCTTTGAAGATGGAGGAAACAGTCATGAGCCAATTAAGAATCAGAAATCTTCTAGAATCTCTAAAAGGTAAGGAAACAGATTCTTCTCTAGAGACTCCAGAAAGCACTGCAGCCTTGCTAACACACTTGAGAATATGGGAATAATGGCTGGGAGCACATATGTATCTACTAGAACAATAATACACTTAGAAATTCAAGAAAAAAACCCTTGAATCTATAGATTGAAATTTCATACCACATTGTAGGAACACCTAATACAGAATAACCCATAAGCATAGCTTTATAAATTACTTACACTTCATAATAAGGAAAGAATGTCATGTATGTAGTTGAATGGTATGCCCTGATTTTTTTTATTTCTTATTATTTTTTTTTTTTTTATTTTAGAGAGAGCAGTGTGAGTGAGTGGGGGAGGTGGGGCAGAAGGGTAGAGAGAGAGAATCTCTATCTGAGCTCCATGCTCAGCCCAGAGCCCGCCTGACATGGGGCTTGATCCTACAAGCTTGAGATCATGACCTGAGTGAAAATCAAGAGTCAGACACTCAATTGACAATTACGAAGGTCCCGGTATGCCATGATCAAAACAAGAAAGTCATTATAGAATTTTCCCAACTAACAGTCTTTGATAAAAAAGAGAAGGTATATATTTACAAAATTCTAGGAAGGAACCTGGTAGATAAACGGACAGACCAGAGTGAATAGATGGCTCTATTCTCTAGGGTTGTCCTGGAATTCAGGTGTCTTCCAGTCTTGTAGTTCTGTAATGACTTGAGGGTGTTTTATTCATTTACATGGTCAAAACTGAATCACTCATAATGTGTCATTGTTGCAGCTTGCAAAGGAAGGAAAGAGAGAATAGAGGGCAAGCAGCTTTCTCTGATGGATATGATCCACGAAAGTTGCATATCTGATTTCTGTATCCTAGTCACAGAATACATAGTCAATAATTACAAAGTAGAGTAGGATTGGACCAATGCTGTGTGGCCACGTGCTCACTTGTGACTTGGGGATTCTATTACTAAAAAAAAAAAAAAAAAAAAAAGAGAGAGAGAGAAAAGGAATCAGAAGTGTTTGTTTCCATATATTCAAGTTTCTATATATGTCAGTGCCAATGACTTTCCAAAGAACTTAATAGTTACTGAATGTAACTCATCATCCAGGTTCTTGGGGGAGGCAGTATACTTTGTAGCCAATCAAGATATGGCTCTTCATTTCCTGAAGACATTTCCATTAAAAGACAAGTTATCTACTCCATCCAGTATAAGGGGGAGGGAGATTAAAAAAATGTACGAGTCGCGAGCAGAATGGAAAGCATATTCAGTCAGGTTGGCAGAAATCGTGAAAACTCTCTGTTCTGCATGGGAAATTTTTCATGATTACCCATCTGGCAACTTTAGTTCTATCCTTTCGGATTCCTCTTTTTCATTATCCTCCATGGATCCTGGCTTTCCCCCATAGGAAGATCTTTCAAGTCCATTATTCTCTTTGGCCCCGTTTAAAGTGGGCGTTGGTATCTATAGACTGAACAGCCTTTTAAACCTAGTGATTGCAGGTTTATGTTATCCTTGAGGACATAGATCCCCTCAGAGGCTTTTGGTTTATTTGCTTCCCATGATTTCAAAAGTCACAGATCACATCTGGTCACAATTCTTGAGAGGCCAGCTGAAACAGCAGGCTTGGAGTGAGCTGGGAGACTAGTGCCATTAATCTCTTATTTGCAGCTGAGCTGGCTTCTACTGTCTGGCATTTAACTAGAGGCTCTTGAAAAAGACACTGAATGGCAATCCTATCTCCTGCTGCTTGGCCTTCAGAAGCCTTTGGCTTTTCCAACTCTGAGGACCAACGTTACCAACATTTCAACCAATTTAAATTGTAGGCCATATGCATAGAAATTTTCCTACAGCAGAGCAGAATTCCCTCCCCTTTCTACTTCTGAATTAACTGATTTTTGCCCAAATCAGTCACTTCCTAGTAATTTTAGTTTTTCCAATCACGTTTATAGAACTACAAGCTCAATATGCACATGCTCTATCTTCTAAGCACTCATGGATGACCAAAGTACCACCTGTATTGCCAAAACAAGGGTACATTTTCTATCCTGTATCATATATATTGCCTGCATGCTAAGCCAATATCATGTATTTTAACATTTTTATGACAGCATTATACTTCCAAGCATCATTTTCACATATTCATGGAGTGTAAGTTAAGCCTCTCTAACAGAAAGTGCAACACTAGATGGGTATTTTTCTTTCTTATGTAATAGTTCAGAGGATATTTGATGATGCAGAGTTGGTAGAAACCTCTTCTCCACAAGAACATCAAAAAGTTCTTGGGATATCTCTATTTTGTGAAACACTCCCTGAAGTGTTACCATAGTTTGCATTGCCACCTAGATAACTATTTCTACCTTCTAGCCTGTACGATAATGTAAAAGGCAATATTCTTTTTTTTTATTTTTTATTTTTTTTCCACTTTCTCTTCTTTTTTTTTTTATATATGAAATTTATTGTCAAATTGGTTTCCATACAACACCCAGTGCTCATCCCAAAATGTGCCCCCCTCAATACCCATCACCCACCATCAACCTCCCACCCCCCATCAACCCTCAGTTTGTTCTCAGTTCTCAACAGTCTCTTATGCTTTGGCTCTCTCCCACTCTAACCTCTTTTTTTTTTTTTTTCTTTTTTCCTCCCCCTCCCCCATGGGTTCCTGTGAAGTTTCTCAGGATCTACATAAGAGTGAAACCATATGGTATCTGTCTTTCTCTGTATGGCTTATTTCACTTAGCATCACACTCTCCAGTTCCATCCACGTTGCTACAAAAGGCCATATTTCATTTTTTCTCATTGTAAAAGGCAATATTCTTTCTAAGGAGGTGACCTATAATCTGTGAATATCATTTCCCCACACTGGCCATAATTAGTCATAATTGGCCATAATTAGTCATAAAGTCAGGACTGTTAACAAATCAAGGTGAGAACTGCACTTGCAAGAATTCAGTAGTTATGTTACAATAAAGAGGAGAAAATATAGTGGATAAATTAGCATAGGTAAAAAAATAATAGAATTATTAACTTTTTACTATGTTCCAGGAACTGTGTTAGATCAACATCTACTATCTATAAGCAACTCATTGTTTTCTGTGTTTATGAAATGAGCAATCTTAGCCAATATTTTGGTTATAATGTACATATTGGTTTACCCAGCTGTAGACTCAAGAACTATAAACTCTTATTATTACCACATATTTACTGATATATCATATAATTATAGGTTTTTAGAGATACTGCCTTAGTGAATAATTACATTCAGTTGTATCTGAATATATAGCTGTATCTGAATCAATTCAAGAAATATGGATGATGAAACAAAACTTTTAGAATCGAACTGCTATTTAACAAAAAGACATTATGGGCTCTTAATTATAATGTTATATATGAACATCATATATAGCTTTTACACATGATATTCATGAAGACCATTGTCTGCACTTGCACGGCACAAAACGGTAGCTATACCCACATGTAACTGTTATAAATTTAAATGTACATGAATTAAAATGAAAGAAAAGTAGCAATATAGTTCCTTAGTTGTTCCACATTTCAAGTGCTCAGAAGCTGCGAAGGACTGGTGGCTACTGCATTGGGCAGTACAGATATAGACCATTCCCATCACTTTAGAAAATTCTATTGCATAGTGCTTCTCCAGGTATTTGGTAGAGTTTGGTGAATACAAATATAGATAAGCCTGGGGTGCCTGAGTGGCTCAGTCGGTTGAGTGTCCAAATCTTGGTTTCAGCTCAGGTCATGATCCCATGGTTGTGGGATTGAGCCCCACATGGGGCTCGTACTGAGCCTGAGAATGGATCCTGCTTAAAGATTCTCTCTCTCTCCCTCTACCCCTAAACCCACCTTATGTGCTCTCTCAAAAACAGAAACAAAAAAAATCAAAACAAAAAAATATATACACACATACGTATATAATGCATATAATGTGTAAGTATATAATATATATATGTGTGTGTGTGTATGTGTATATATGTGTATATATATATATATATATATATATATGCATATAAGCACCTGATTTGATTAATAATCTGACTAATAAACATAAAATGTTCTTATGAAAAAATGTCTAGGTGGCAAAAGTAAATAACCCAAATCACTGTTTTGTGAATCCAATTTAGAAAGAAAGAAAATGCCCTTTCTTTGTCATACTGGATTCACAAAATGGTGATTTGAGTTATTTATTATATTAATTACTTCTTTGCAAAATATCAATTTCCTTTTTTATTCATATGATCTCTAAATTAGGCACTTTACTTAGAAACATGTTTTGTGATATTCATCCTTAAGTAAAAATATATGAAATAAAGAATGACCTAAGAATGATCTGGATTTATTTTCTTATAAAATAATGATATTGAAATTTGCAATATAAATACATAACTTTATTATTTAATTTTATACTTTTATAAAATTTATATTAATTTAACACCTTTCCTATTTATTGTTTTTCTAATTAAAACATAAATACAATGGCAGAGTTGGAAAAATATAGAAAAACTTAAGATTTAGAACATATAATATTAATAGAAGTCTAATTCTACTATCCAAAAATAACATGATAACATTTCTGTTCATCTTTCCATATTGACACAAGAAAATTTTACCTTAGTTTTAGTCAAAATTTTAATTTTTATTATTTTTTCTTAATATATTTAAATATTATTTTAATTACTATTTTTTGTTTTATGACTTTTTCTATATGTACCATCCCTAATTCTAAATTTCTAGACTAATTTGGTAGGGACAAAAAATGTAATTAATGTAGCTATTAGTATTTTTTTATAAAAACACAATACATGTGTGCTTTAGAGCCAAAGATGAACTCCTTGTCCCAAACCTTTGCTAATAAAATAATTATGCCTTACACTTAATAACTCTACATCAAATTATTTTTGTAATTAATGGGTCTAATTTAACCTACTTAAATTACTTTAAGATGTAATGATTACTTCTAAAATATTATCTTTGTTTTCATTCAGTGTTACAACTACATTTACAGGGATCATTTATAATCTGTGTTTTGTTTTTAAATATTTAAGGATTAATTTTCATCCTCTTTTTATTCTTTAAAATGTATTGATTAGTGTTATAATTTATTTTCAAAGTAGTTTTCAGAGAAAGGACCTATTTAACTTTTTTTTATTTTTATATCTGAAAATATTTTCTTGTAGTCAACAGTTCTATTGTTATTATTAAATAATTTATGATTCCTCCAAACTGCATTTCATTTATATTTCAGGTGAGGCAGTGAGATTTGTAATAAAGAATAAGGTCAAACTATCTTTTGTTCCCTTGAGGACAATCATTTTTTTCTTTATTTTATATTGATAGTATTTCAGATAAAATTGATTAATTTTTTCAGTTTATTTATTTTGGGAGAGAGAGAAAGAGTGCTAGTGGGGGAGAAACATAGAGAGAGAGAACCCCAAACAGGCTCTTGATGACAGCATAAGGTCATGACAGCCCGAAGGTCATGGGGCTGGATCTCAAGAACCATGAGATCATGACCTGAGCTGAAACCAAGAGTCAGCTGCTTAATCGACTGAATCATACAGGTGCCCCAAAAGTGATTATTTTTAAATAATAATCTTAATAATAATTTTAAATATGACTGAGTCAAGTCTTTGTACAATTGAGAAATGAATAATAATTATTATTATTCTTTTACTCTTTTTTCAATTTCAACTTCTGAAATCTCCCATATCTGATTTGGATTTAACCCTCTGAATCTATCTTTGCATTTCCATATCACTTTTTAACATACCCTGCTTGTATTCTATATTCTTAAAAAACAAACAACAAACAAAACTATTACTCAGGATAACCTCTGCATAGTATCAGATTATATTCTTTACATAATGAATAATTTATTTATTTCAATGTTTACTATCCAGTATTAGAAAAATCCTTCTCTGCATCCCTGAAGCTAGAAGAAGGGTAGCCTAAGACTGACAATTATTATTTTCTGTCCTATGGGAATGAAGCAAGGGCATGCAGGCACAGGGCAAGCGAGGCTGAACACACAGAAGGTGCACCATGCCTGGAGGGATTAGGATGGGGATTGGGGGGGGGTGCGGATCTTACCACCTACTCAGCAGCATATGGGTACCTGTTTCAGGCCCCCTTCCTATGTTCCTGCAGTTGTCAATGCTATTTCCTGTCACTTTCTTAGAGACTGTGGATTTTTTTAATACATTCTTCCAATTAATTATTTTCCTGATTAAACTAGTATCTGCTGTTTGCAATAAGATGATTAATATAATGTCAGGTGCTCTCTTGCATTATCTTTCTATTTAAAATGTCTTTATTTCTATCTCTACATTCAAATCATTATACTCTCTCCAGTTTACTATTTCTTGCAAGAAGACACAGAACTCTTGTATATTTCTGGGTAGATCTAGTATATTTCATTTCTATTTTTTAATGTTTTTGTCAAACTTTCTGGTATATATTATATATTAAGAAAATATTTTGGTTAATAAAGGAAGCAGTCAAGGAAAAACTGTGAGAATGGAACATTCAACAGGAAATAAAATGCAAAATACTTTAAAAATCAGTTATTTTCCACAGTAAAGTCTTTATTGAAAATAATGATAGACACAGAAAACAGCTTGGTGTTGCTAAAAGAAATAAAGAAAGAAATCTTTTCCTAAGGTAATCTGTCTTATTTTTTTTTTTTACTAGAGAAATAGTTGAGCTTTTCTTTGGCCAATTTGTCTTCTTTCAGGTGACAAGAACTATCTTACTTCCTATGCCTCCTATGAATAGTGTTTATCCATCTATACAAACTCCTCCCAAAATTAAAATTATAATTATCTTCTTTTTTACTTAAATCCACAGGTTACTGTTATGATTTTTGCAGTTGTTGTTGTTTGTTTTTTGGTCAACTTTTCCCCATTGTCCGTTGGAAAATGGTGGACGTTGAAAGAAATGAATGACTAACTTATTTCTACAGATCCATGTTAATCATGTTCACCTAGTTCCTGAGCTATCCAGTCATGAATATCCCCTCAGACAAGGAGTCCTTCTTTCCTACATAGCAATTTCTCCTTAAAACACTTCTACCTGGGGGCGCCTGGGTGGCGCAGTCGGTTAAGCGTCCGACTTCAGCCAGGTCACAATCTCGCGGTCCGTGAGTTCGAGCCCCGCGTCAGGCTCTGGGCTGATGGCTCAGAGCCTGGAGCCTGTTTCGGATTCTGTGTCTCCCTCTCTCTCTGCCCCTCGCCCGTTCATGCTCTGTCTCTCTCTGTCCCAAAAATAAATAAAAACGTTGGAAAAAAAAATTAAAAAAAAAAAAAACACTTCTACCTCGTGAATGTAGAGTGTCTATATCTTAACTGTCCAATATATTTTTTTTGAGTTTATTTATTTATTTTGAGAGAGAGAGAGAGAGAGAAAGAATCCCAAGCAGGGTCCATGTTCAGTGCAGAATGCAACACAGGGCTCTGTCTTATGACAGTGAGATCATGACCTGAGCTGAGATCAAGAGCCGGATGCTTAATCAACTGAGACACCCAGGTGCCTCAACTATCCAATATGTTTAATATGCACATTTTTAGCAAACAGAAATGTATCGAAGTAAGAGCCCCAAAAACATCTACTGGAAAATTCATAGGTAGTGATGTAATTCCTGCACAACAGTATTGAGACTCCTGTGGTGAAGAAGGAAAAAGACAGACATTAATTCACTCCAGACAGAAGTTAGAAGCAGAAAGAGAGCTAGTAGCTTGGGAACCATTGTGACTTGAATGTAACTGCATAGAAACACAGATGATTGGTAATAACCTTACTAACACTGTTCAGTAACAAAACAAAGGTATGTCTAAAACCAAGGCAAGCAAATATGATATAGAAATTTTATAAAAATACACTTATAAGTCAGAAAACTTTGAAATCATTTTAAATTTATGTATGAAAATAAAATGTCTTAATTTTGGGGCTAATTATAATTTAAAAAAGATAAATATGATTTTGATTATTTTTAGCAAGAAGATGATTATATAACAATACTATTTAAATTTAGTAAATAGATTTTAGGTGACTATGGCTGTAATCCAAATAGAAAATGGAGTCAGTCATATTAAATATAATATATGTTCTAAATGACAATCCATCATCATAGTTAAAATTTCCCTGGACTTGCCAAAGAAATCTTCAGCATAATATCCACTCTGTGCATTCAAGATGACCTGAGTTTTTCCAATATGACTCCTGTCATTTAATATCATAATTAAAATGATATACTCCAGAGGTGCCTGGGTATCTCAGTTGGTTGTGTCTGACTTCCTTTGGCTCAGGTCATGATCTCATGGCTCCATGGGTTGGAGCCCCATATTGGGCTCTGTGCTGACAGCTCAGAGCCTGGAGCCTGCTTTGGACTTTGTGTCTCCCTTTTTCTCTAACCCTCCCCCCACCCCCCGCTTGCACTCAGTCTCTCTCTCAAAAGTAAATAAACATTAAAAAAGCAATATACTCTGGGACTGTCATGGACTGAATGTTTGTGTTCCCCTACTCCCACAATTCCTATGTTGAAGCCCGAACTGTCAATGGGGCTGTATTTGTGGTGGGGTTTCTAAGGAAGTCATTAAGATTTAATTAGGCTGAAAGAAAGGCCCTGAACTGATAGAATTAGTGTCCTTGTGAGAAAAGATACCAGAGAGCTTACTCTCTCTCTGCAAGGAAAGGCCATGTGTGGACATGCAAGAACACAGCCATTTGCAAACCAGGAAGAGAGCTCTCACCAGATAATGGACCATCCTGGCCCCTTGTTCTCAGATTTCCAGGTTCCAGAATTGTGAGAAAATACATTTCTGTTGTTTAAGCTGCACAGACTGTGGTGTTTTGTTATGGCAGCCCAAGATGACTAAGGCAGGCATTTATGTTATTCTCTGTCTTAAGTATATCATCTAGACTAGTTGGTGATAACAGCATGGGTCTTTTTAACAATCAAATACATGAAGAAAGAGTACAAAATTATGCAAACATTATTGAAGTTCTTAAATTGAAATGTGGAGGAACAAAACATGTAAAATCATCTTTCTTGTGCTGTCTGCAAGCTCCCGCTGTAAATCACAATAAATCCATAGGAGCTGTTAATATATACTCTTTAAATATCCAAATGATTGCTATTCTAGTAAATAATTCACATATTAAAATAGTTTTCTACACTATTTGCATATGTACATAAAACACTGATGAGAAAGATTTGAAGATAACGTTTGCTTGTACTTAAGATAATTTGAGCATGGCTATGCATATTTCATAAATTCCTCTGCCAATACATGTGCAATATGATGCAAAAATTCCAGGAAATTACATGCTTATATAGCTACGTTATTGAATATATAGTCATTTTGAAATTCCAGAAATATGAAATAATACTCCAGGAAGCTCCATGTGAGTCATGAATTTAATGAATTTTAATCCATATTTGCTTTGAAATAATCACATAATATCCAGATGTCTGTGATTCAGCTTCTAATGCCTACAAAGAGGGCAGTGCAAGAAAAAAATAGTTTTGTGATTAATGACATTCACTGTCTTAGCTTTAAGGTAATGGAACCCTGAATGCCCAGAGACTCCTGTAACCATTTTGATAGTGTAATGTGAATCGGATTATTGAATTATATTCGCACCCTTTTGAACATCCAAAACTAATCACAACAATGCAAGTTTGAGGTGTTTATTTTCCTATTAAAAGATAATGAAACCAAGGTGATGTGAAAGAGTTTTTTCCACTTCACCCCTCCTTTTAAAATTATGTGTTTCTGACTTTACAAAGACTGAAATTCAGGGTCTGATAACGTAGAATATGTCTGCAAACTCTATAAAATAAAAGCAGTAATAGTATCATTGTCCTGTTTTATGAGGTAATAATTTGATTCCAACTAAATGAAAATAAAGGCAAGTTAATAAAACTAAGAATAGATGTTCAGAAAAATAATTATATCTATTATTTTACTGTTCTTACTCAGAGATTTTTTTCCTATGGAAGGAGCTTCGAAAGAGACACAATTTGGTGAGAACAAAGAGGGTGCATGCATGATTTGTAAATGTAATTAGGAAATATCTCTAGTGACAAAAACGTTAATTTCCTGATTACCAACGGAATTTCCCCACCTGCAAGGTCTTTATGGCCAGTCTCAATTGCCCCTTTTGTTCTTTTAGCCTCACCCTTGCCATAACTCTCAAGAAATGCCTGCTCTCAAGGGCTAGGGAGGAGAATGAATCCACATTCTATTCTCAGTTTAATAAACTAAACAATTCTTATCATAGCTTCTCTGCTTGTTACTTATCCTTAGGTTTTAGAACAAAATGTAACCTCGAGTCTACCAGCTAATATTATGACAGGTATAGTGATTATAGTACAGTATTATATTCTTGAAACTCGTGGATAAAACATTGCTGGGGATAAAATCTCGCTTATATTTCTCGAGAATGAGGGGATGGATATAGAGTTTATGAAAAATAAATATTATTTACTATATTAATCTGGTCAATGCTATAGAGAAAAATGAATCAGAGGGCACAATAAAGATCTCTGGTAATGTATTTAAGTTTCATATTTGTTGTCCAAGAGAGGCTTCACATTGGATTTGTGCGCAGGTTACCATCTTTCCCTTCTCTGGCTTTCAGCCCCTTTTTACACATCTGCCCCTTATGTATTGACATCTATTCTTCTGAGATCAAATATCATGGAAGCCATAGGCTCTTTTCCTTTAATATCCTGTTAGCGCTTGTGCCCCTTACTTGTATTTTACTTTTTTTCTTGGAAAAGCCTTAACCCTGATTAAATCCAACTCTTTTGCTAGTATCCATTCAGCTGAAAGTGTCTGGAGAAAACACAAACCAGTGCTGACTGATCTAATGTGAATGCATGACCATGGCCACAAGAGGGCTCTTAATTCTGTTTAGTGGGTACACAAACTTTGTAATCCATTTATTTGAAGACATGTGATATGGATCCACCTGTATGCAGAACAAAGTAGTAATGATAAAAACAAAATAGGAAATATTTCTATATAAGTGCTTGTACATTCCATTATATCTCAATTTTGTAAGCCCTCTTGAAAACATACAGTGGAGAGGCACCTGGGTGGTTCAGTCAGTTAAGCATCTGACTTGTTTGGGCTTAGGTCATGGTCTCATGGTTTATGAGATTGAGCCCTGCATCGGACTCTGTGCTGACAGCGTAGAGCCTGCTTGGCATTCTCGCTCTCCCTCTCTCTGCTCCTCCCTTGCTCATGTTCCCTGTCTCTCTCTCTCTCTCTCTCTCAAAACAAACAAATAAACATTAGAAAACTAAAACTAAAATAAAATGGACAATGGAATATTATTCAGACTTAAAAACCCAGAAAGGAAATCCTGCCATATAGGACAACTTGGATGAACCTGGAGGGCATTAGGCTGAGTAAGATAAGCTAGTCACACAGGACAAATAGCACATGATTCCACTTTTTGGAGGCATTTAAGAGAGTCAAACTCACAGAAGCAGAGACTAGAATGCTGGTTGCCAGGGGCCAAGGTGAGGGGAAAATGGGGAATTACCATTTAAAGGGTAAAAAGTTTCAGTTGTGCAAGATGAATAAATTCTAGAGATCTGCTGTACAACATTGTGCCTGTAGTTAACAATTCTGTATTATGCACTGAAAAAATGTGAGAAGGCAGATCTCATGTTATATGTCTTTACCACAATTAAAAAAAAATTCACTTGACTCTCACATAATGTATCTTCTCACTCTATATTTTCTAGTTTGTTGAGTTCTCATTAGAATGATAAATTTGGTTTCTGTTCATAGTGATTATCATTTCATGTTAATGAAGATGAGAATACCCATTTTTCATCAATATTTTGATTTGTTAAATGTTTTCTACAGTGTATTCAGAAACTTATTATTTAAGCATTGCATATGTATTAGATTGTTTGATGAGATATTTGGTAATATCTCATTATTACATTACCTTTACATTATATCTCTGAAATTTAATTATTTTTTTTTCATTTCTGACATTGTTATGTAAAATTTTCATTAGTAAGGAGTCTTTTTCTTTTTAATTTTGAGATTTAAAATTGAGGAATAATTACATCCACTCATGTAATCTGTTTAGATTTTCAAGGGAAGTTTCTTAGATAATCAATATATTTGTATCTTTCTGATGTTATCTTGCAGAAATAAGAATCCAGAAGGCAGGGATGTTCTTCCCATTTATAACTATGACATTATTCAATAGATAGCATAAGAAGAATCTTTAATCTCCTTGTTAGAAAAGAAACAGTAAATCAGAACAGAATGCTAAATATGTAATTTTGATAGATTAAGTAGGATTAATACCTAGTCTAGGAAACACTGTGTGTTTGCACATTTAACAGATCATTTCAGAAAGTTTCATTTAATATATCATTTACTTACCTTGTCAACTTTAAAACTTTTGGAACTAAATCACCAAACTCCCAGTAATAATGAAGAATGAAAAAGAAACTACAGATGGATCATGCAGTAAGTTATTAACATATGGCCATGGATAATCAGCTTTAGGTATGCACTTCTTTGTTATGCAGTGCATGAGAGGTGAAGAACTCCTTGCTAATGATTCACTCAGTCTGTATTCAGTATAACTCTTTGTGGATGATACACAATTTAAGAATTCAAAGAGGTTGATCAAGGCATTTGGATGTAATTAGATAAAAAGTGTGGTAATTGGACTAGCCATTGACATTGGGAATGGAGCAACCTGGCTTAGTACTGGGGTGACAAGATTTGAGAAAGGCAAACTAATGGTGAGGCAAGATGAGACCATGATGAAAAATACTTTTAAGGAAAATGAGGCAAACTGTGAACATTTTCTGCTCTGTTACACTGCTTATCAAACTCAGGGTGGGATTGGGCTGTGATTAGAGCCAGAAATTCTAATATTAATAATATCTATATATTTATATATCTAATAACATCTATATATTTCCCCCTTCTAACTGTCTTTGTGGAGTATCTGGATTCATTCAGCTCTCCTTAAACAGATTTTCTCCCTTTGCTTTTTGGTTAAAATAAATACCTCATGAGCATAGTGCCTGAGAGAGTTCCTAACTCAGTTGTCTTGGTCAAATTCCTCAAGTTTTCTGTGCCTCAGTTTCCCACTTTGTAAAACAGAGCTAATAAAAAAAAACATAATTTATAGGAATTTGTTAGAACATTAAGCTTCTTTTAAAACATAACAATCATTTCAGGCAAGACATATACATACTTTTAAAAAACGCTATTTTGTCTCTTCAAAATATCAACAATTACTCAATAAGAAATTAACCCATCATTTTTACTGATCTGACATCACTTTTACTGTACTGATCTGTACATAGACTACAAATCCAGGAATCTAAGAAAGCTTGGAAGGCTCCAAGGTAACAGGTATTCTCTAGGTATGTTGCTTTTGGGTGCTAGCAATGATGTAAGAGGATCCTCTGTGTTGGTGCCATCAGAATAAGGTCTGACACTGTGTCCCATGAGCCCAGAAATTAAAGAGCATGTGAGCTAGATTGGGCACTCTGGGCTTTGTCACTATATACTGACTATAGATGAGCAAACTTCCACCCCCAGAACATTTATTTCAAGAACCATCTTAGACAAATCACCCCTGGAGTTAACAGATGGGTTTATGTTTCAGGAGCCAGGGAGAATGACACATGGTCCAAGAAATGTGGCCACTGGTGGGGGGTCTCCTAGCTCGTTCAATTTCAGGCAGCAGTTCTGTCTTTGTGTAGCTGAAGTCCCTTTTAATTTTATTCCAATGAACTTACAGGGTTATTGCTCTGCCAAGACAGGTGTGCTGAAAATTGGAGCTTCTAGTTATTTTGAAATTTTTGATATTAAAATATTCAAATGAATTTCATGAATGCACTTAATGGATTCCAATTCATTTAGAAGTTCAAGTAAATTGAAATACTACCGTTGTTCACAGAAAGAAAGGGAAGGTATTAACTCTTTTAATTTCATCTGTTGTAAATTTTTAAAAGATGGTTAAAGAAGAGATTTAATATTTTTCATTTACTTATGTAAAAATCATACAGTTGTGTCTATATATAAAATTTCAAGAATCCGTTTTTAAAATTATGATACAAAATGACATGTATTACATCCATATTCAATATTTAGTATATCCACTAAACTGTATTTTATTTTTGTTTCCATAATAGATAACTAAAAACCAGTAAATTTTACCAAACAGTATATGGATTATCCCAAGTCCCCCAACCTCTTTCCTATATATGTTGTAATGGATTACAAATTTCTATACAATGCAGAGCCAAAAAAAAGTCAAAAAGTAGTCTCCCAGAAATTAGGTACCAATCTCTCAATAAAAAATTGGACGTGAAAAACTAATTTCCTTAGCCAATGCTGAGATATTGAAAATAAACTTTTTCTTACCTACAGATGAAATTGTTCTCAGGAGGAAATTAGGTTCACCAATGGAAAATTTTGCTTCAAACTGGAACTTCTCTTGAATATAATTAAAAATTGAATTTTCCTGGGTTTCATTTGGAGTGACATAGGCATTAGTTTTTGAACATTAATCCAATCAAGTTGATGTCTTTGCATATACTTATTAGATAGAACCTATTTAAGTTTTCCTTATCCTTAGAGAACAAGTAGGATGAGGTGAGGAATTATTGCATACATTTGGATTACTGTAAGCCTCAATTTAAGATGTTTTAATCTTACATTAAATACATGCACTTATTCACAGCAATTGGGTGGAATATGCAGACTTGCATAGAATAAAAATAGAAGTTCAAATAACAGAATAAAACAAAAACAGACTGAAGAAATAAATAGAAGAAGTGGAATAACTTGGAATAAAGCAAAATAAGACTGAGGCAATAAATTTTCTTTAATGAGAGGAAACTATATATATGTATATATGTATGTGTGTGTGTGTATGTATATATGTGTGTGTGTGTGTGTGTGTATATATATATATATATATATATATATATAATTGGTAATATTTCCAGGAGGTAAATATTTATGTATGTAAATTCATCAGTAAGTATAAAGTTGAAATATGTATTCTTGATTCTTTCTTTTCTGTGCTTATGTTTCCCACTGCCTGGATTCCTACAAATGCTAAGGCTCCTATACCTGGGTTTTATATATATATATATATATATATATATAAATATATAAATACATATATTTATATATTTATATATATTTTTATATATTTATATATATATATTTATATATATATGCAAGATATGTGTGTATGTACATATATACACGCACACATAAACATACATATAAACATATCAATCATCTATCATCTATCTATCTATATCCCAGATAGTTTTAGTTTTTACTTGTAGAAATGTGTTCTTGTGAATTAAACATAAACATATGCAATGTACAATTTTTTATCTATGAGGTATTTTTATAATAAAAAAACCAAAGGTCAAAAATAGACTGTTACTAAAATAAATTAATTATGAAATATTCATGCAAGATAATGATAATAGTATTAGCTGGAAAATATCAATGCCCAGTTATACATTTCACACTGAGTTAGTGAATTTTATGTTTAAATGTACACTTCAGTTTTGCTCATCTGATGTCCATTTGTGACTGTCTATTACCTCCTTTGCCTCTACTATAGACCCCAAAGCAGCTGGAATATGCTTTATCTGAGCACTCCTAGATGGCAGAACATTCCTTATGATGCAGTTCCAAACAATGAGATAAAAGCAGAATCAGCTAGAGTCATCCCTTTTTTTATTCTTTTGTTAAAATTTTATTTATTTATTTCAAGAGGGACAAAGTGAGTGGGGGAGGGGCACAGAGAGAGAGGGAAAGAGAATTCCAAACAGTCTCCATGCCACCAGTGCAGAGCCCAATGCAAGGTTCAAACTCACAAAACCATGAGATTATGACCTGAGCTGAAACCAAGAGCAGACACTTAACTGACTGAGTCACCCAGGTGCCCCTACAGTAACCCCTTTTCCCCTTTATTATTTTCCTGAATTGATTGTAGCTATGACAGCTAGAATTGTGTCAGCCACCTTGAGACCATGGAAAAAGACCAAGAGAATCACAAAGATATTAAATAGGCCCCATGGTCAAATTGCTAAACCCATATCAGCAAATTAGCAAATGGTACCTTCTAACTTCTTGTGTTATGTGAAGATATGGATATGGAGAGACAGAGAGAGAGAGAGAGAGAGAGAGAGAGAGAGAGAGAGAGTCATTTTTATTGTCATGTAAATGTTTCTTGCAACTTACATATATCAGACCAATATTTGAGCTTCATCTAACATTTTCATTAAAACAAACATAAAGTAGATACATCTCATTTTCAGTAGAGAAGACCAAATATTGTAGAGATTAAATAACCTGCCTCAAATCACCTAATTTATAAGTGGGAGAGCTGAGATTTGAACCAAGTTTTTTTCTATCTCCGAAATTTATAATCTCTGTCAGTCTACAGCTACTGAAATTCATGCTATGAAAGATTATGGTATGATCTTACAAGTTTGTCTTCAGGAGAACTGAATCTGCTCTGCTCTTTTGTCCTCTGGCTTCTCTCTGAGTTTGTCTAATTGGAAGTACATGAAGAATATTGGGCAGTGGGAGGAAAGATAAGTGGAGATATGTATTACCCCGATTCCTTCCCTTCTGGGCCCATATTTCTCAGTGCCTGGGTTCCTACCGAACACTGTACCTCCTACCCCTGGGTTCTAGAAACTGCTCCTTCCCCTTAGCCCCTCAGACCTAACAGTGCTAACAGCTTCCCAGTGTTTCTTGTTTAGGTACTTTTCCATCTCTGTGGTTTCTCTTAACCCCGTCAATAACCTTTGTGATGGTTAATTTTACGTGTCAATCTCACTAGCATAATAGATGTCCAGGTAGCTGGTGAAATATTATTTCTGGGTATGTCTATGAGGGTGTTTGGAAAGGAGTAGTGCTTGAAACAGCAAATTGAGTGGAAAAACTATTATCATTAATACAGGAAGACATCATGCAATCTATTAAGGGCCTAAATAGAACAGAAAGGCAGAGGGAGGGCAAGCACTCTCTCTGGACCACTGGACTTCTTGGACTCCATAACCATATAAGCCAATTCCTACAATAAATCTCCTCTTATATATAATTTCTATATATCTATTGGTTCTGTTTCTCTGGAGAACCTGATTAATCCTCCCCTAAAATACTCAATTCACACTGTGGCAGCATTCTCTCTAATTGATCCTTGCTAGGACACCATATATTCTGTCATATCTGTATTATCTTTTATAATCAAAATGTAGAAAATTATGTATACGTAGAATTTTACATATGTATGCTTGGTTGTATTCAAATTTAAAAAAAAGCTTTGAAGACTAAACAAAGGTGTTGGTTGTCTGTAAGGCAATACTGGACAATGGAGTGAGTGGGAACAGAAGTAGATGAAGAGCTTTCAATGTATGTGATGTAATTTATCTGATGTTAAAATATATAAAAAGGTTACTTATTCAAAATAAACCAAATAAAATTGAGCATGCTTATTAGTGACATTCAGATGTTTAAATTCTGAAGGTGAACTTGTTTTGTTTTGTTTTGGTTCCGCAGAATAAGACTAAGGTTTGTCTACTATAGTTATTATAGATCATGTTTCCTCCTTTTCATACTCTAATATTTTGGGAGATTGAGGCCTCTTTCCTCACTTTATCACCAGACAGAGATTTTTTTTTATGATTCCAGGACAAAAAGGAGGCCAAAGATGGGAGAATTTCAGTGCAACAATGTATGAAAAGAGAGACTGTTTTGATATTTTCCTATTTTAGACTTCCTCTCAATTCTGTGAGAATGGACTCATGATTTCTTGGGTCTCAGGGAAACCTCTTGGAAAACAGTCATAGAACTCTAAATTGATTCCCTAGACTTTGTGGGAGGCAGTGATCTATATGGCCCTGCGCAGGACAGGAGCCCTGGGTGAGGCCTGAAGCTTGCTCAGGCTACACATATGTGGTGGCCACAAAGTAGGTGATGTTCACTGGCAATTATTCTGGGACTCACTGATACAGCCTTCTGTGTTTATGAGACACAACTCGTATGTGTGCGATCAGTCTAGGAAACATATCCAATTTTAGTCATCTTGACGTCATATGGCAAATATTTGATTGATAAAAATAAGTTTCTGGGTATTATTTATTTTGTAGCAGATTAAAAAAAAGCATTAATTTGTAACAATTCTGTTTACTTCCATTCATTAGTAATCTTTAAAACATTTTACATAAGGAATAACTTTTTTTCATTTTATTTAGAACTCAACAGTACAAACAGAGATGTTTTATTATTTCATTTTTATTAAAGAAATAACTGAATTTTATAAAAACAAATGTGTAGTCTCTCATCTATATCTATATATATGTATATATATATGTGTGTGTGTATATATATATATATATATATATATATATATATATATATAATTTTGAATCCAAGAAAGGTATATATACTTATAGGGAATATGCTGACCTTTAAGAATATACTTCCTCTTCTTAATACTTTTCTAATTGTATTGCTATTGTGTAAGTCTGCTCTGCTGTTTGTATATCTTGATTTCAAGAGTCCCAATAAGAATATATAATTTCCCCTGGGTAAGTAGGGGGAGTGTGTGGGACAAATGGGAGCATTGGTGATGGCCAATGGTGATGGCCATCAATCAGTTATGTGAAGACTTTAGTGGCAAATTTTCATGGCCACTACAAATTGATCTTACTGTAGTTCATCAGTCAGTATCACCTTTCCTAATGATACAGCCTTATTATAGGTTTTAATGCACTGCATAAGACAGTACCTCACAATGTTTTACTTCACCCAAGGTTATAAAATCCTGTCACTGAGAAAGCTTATTAAAGTAGCAGTCATGCCAACTACAAAATCTATGCTTATTCATCTATCATAAAGTATATTCACAGACCACAAATCCTTGCACAGTTGTTTCTAAATCATTTTAAAAGTGGAACAAAGAAATAAGCATGGAAAATTCCAAGGCTAGCTGTTTGTTTGTCTCCCTTTCTTTTCTCTGCACATCTCAAATATTTCAGATTGGGAAATTTAATCAAACTATTAAAATGTTGCTGTGTTCATCACTATGACCCTAACCTTGAAACTTAAGTAGTCATCAGGAAGACTTCATATTTAGTATGTCAGATCTCAGGTTAGAAGTGAGTTGGATTATTCCTTTCTTACATTACTTTTCTAAGATGATAATGTCAGGGGCATCTGGGTGGCTCAATCAGTTAAGCATCTACCTTTGGCTCAGGTCCTGATCTCACTGGTTATGAGTTTGATAACTCTACATCAGGCTCTCTGCTGTTAACATAGAGCCTACTTCTGATCCTCTGTCTTCCTCTCCCTCTGCCCCTCCCCCACTTGCTTGTGTGCGGGTCCTCCCTCCCTCTGTCTCTCTCTCAAAAATAAATAAACATAAAAAAAGGAGATAGTATTGAAAATCCTACATTGTTGACTAGTATGTTCCACTGCAATTATTTTGTCAATAGCACAGTTAAGAGGTATAAATAATGATTTGAAGAATATTAATCAAATATTTGTATTAAAAACATTATAGGTGATGTGAGAAAAATGAAAACGAAGTCTTAGGAAAATTATCTCGCATATGACTGAATATTACTATTTACTTTTTCTACATAATTAAAACTAAAATGACATACTATACAATTCCCGCAGGTAATAGAGTTAGACTACCTACATTTAGATGTCAGGTGTATGAATTTCCAATTTAGTGACTATGAGTGAGATACCTCTCTGTGCCTTAGTTTTCTCATTTTCAAAATGGGTAGAGTAATATGAGCCACCACAGAGATGGTTGGGAAGGTCAACTAGCATGTAAAATATGCTATAAGAAGCCTTATAATTGTTTTTAGTTTAAAAAAAATGTTACTTTAAAATTTAATATAAAATAGTATACCTGAATCGCATAGCTATATGAATAACGTTATGGGATAACAATTCATAATGTTGTCCTTTTTCCCATTTTGGATCATCAGAATGGGAGGCCATGTATTGTTCCAGAAAAACTTATTGCAGTGAATTATATTTTTAAAGAAGTAGAATATAACTACACTTATCATGATGATCATCTCAAAATATATACAAATATTAAATAATTATGTTTACTCCTAAAACTAATATAATGCTATATGTTATTTATATCTCAGGAAACATAAAAAACAAACTAGTAGAGTATGATCAATATATCTAGTATTTTTATTAAATGTGCAATATTTCAGTAGTACTGTGAATCTGAGAATAGCATGCAAGTAGAATATAGTTCAAAAGGAGTACAAGGGTTACGAGTAACCATGAGTATGTTGAAATTATGATTATTCTAGGCTTTGCTTATCCTGTAGTTCTAAAGAAGTATCAGTAGTTCTAGGGCAATACTCATGAGTATATTGGAAATAACAATTATTCTATTCTAGGCATTGCTTATCCTATAGGAGAACAAACTGACAACACAGAAAATCATCTATCGGTTTGGCCCAGTTGGATATAATTCTTCCTATTGGGCCTCAAATGTTACTAATACCAAAACACAGAAATGGTCTAAGAAACATATTACATGGGCATGGTACATTTCTTATCACCCTCAAATGCAGTGATCTCCTGAAGTTCCCATAAGCAATTAAAACATGGGTTGTTTAAAAACAATTTTTTAAATATTTATTTGTTTTTGAGAGAAAGAGACAGAGATAGAGCACAAGCCAGGGAGGGGCAGAGAGAGTGGGAGACACAGAATCTGAAACAGGCTCCAGGCTCCGAGCTGGCAGCACGGAGCCTGATCCCATGGTTCATGGTTTAGAGCTGGCTCTATGCTGCCAGCTGTGAGCCTGGAGCCTGCTTGAGGCTCTGTCTTCTTCTCTCTCTGCCCCTCCTCCACTCATGCTCTCTCTTATTCTCTCAAAAATAAATAAACATTAAAAAAAAGAAAAGAAAAGAGATGATGGGACCTGTATCACCTTGAGGAGAGTGAGCATATGGATAATAAAGTGGCAAATATCATTGGCAATTATCCTCTGATGTTTTGTGTAGGCCACTAATAGGGAGTCCTAAGAATGCCCACACAAACTGCCTTTGTGAGAGAACGTGCCCTGTTAATAAATGTTTCAGGGAGCACCCAATACTGGTCTTCATAGAGAACACCAATTTGAGTGTTCTTACTGTGTAAATATGTGTACTTAATAATACGGGACACGTTGAGGTTTAATCAACACTGGCCCCAAAATTAGTTCCCAAATTTAGGAGCTAAATTTGGCTTACTAAATCAACCCAAAATTATATTCCTAGATAAAAAAGACCAAATAGCATCGATAGAGGGAGCACTTTTCTGAGTTTGTAAAAGACTATTCCATGACTCTTTAGTGGATAGGACTTAAAAACCCTGGAGGAGGTCCATATTCTCACTCAGGAAGGAGTATTAAAGATTTATATCACTATGGAATCTTAGAAACTGGGCAGGACTTCTAGAGGCCCAGTTTGGGGTAGGGGGAGGCAGTTTATTGATAAAAACCCTATTGCTGGTCTATGCTATAAAACAGACCAAAAAAAACAAAACAAAACAAAACAAAACAAAAGAAAACAAAAAAAACAACCAAAAAACAAATCTTGTAAGGAAGGGTGGCTTTAATTAAAATATATAAGATGTTGTGACCCATGGATATTTTGGGAGACTAATTTGAAAAACCCATCTCAAGAGATAGATAACAAACTTGACTGGCTGTAAGCACAGTGTAGTTAATTTTTGTGGGTTTTTTTTTGTGTTTTTTTTTGTTTGTTTTTACAGTACAATTAATTTTATAAAACATACCTGTAAACTTGTAATCATTACATTTAAATGGACTAAAGATTTCATGGAATTTTCGTGTCAAAACTAAGCCAATACTATATATAGATGGCTATTTGTTTGCTTTCTTTACCAGAAATCCATCATGTGTTTTAAGGAAAAACATAATGGAAACTTCTTGAATGTACATGAGGTTTATTATATAAAACTATGATACCATAGCAAAGCAAAAAATATTTTTTTAATTGTCCAATTTTATAAAATCCAATTAAAATGATTTCTGTATATTCCAGCAGAGATTCTTACACACATAATGCTATCTATAACTATTGAACTTCATTAGATATGTGGATATTTGGGGATTTTAAATTTATTTATTTTGAGACAAACAGAAATAGCACAAGAAAGGGAGGGGCAGAGAGAGAGGGAGAATCCCAAGCAGAGCCCAACGTGGGATTCAAACACTTGAACCATGAGATCATAACCTGAGCCAAAACCAAGACTTGGATGCTTAACCGACTGAGACACCCAGGCGCCCCTGATATGTGGATATTTAAATCCATGAACCTACTTGTAGACTTTAAGATAGCCGGCTTGTGTAGGATTTTAGTCTTCTTCTGGTTTTAGTAGGGGCCATATTGAAGCCTACCTAATTTTAAGTAAAACTATTCATCAAGGCATTTATAGATTCTTGACAGAATCAATTCATTATCACTCACATTGCCTATCTCTTTCTTACCACCTTTGTGAACCTTACTCTTCTGTCAAACTGGGTACCTGTACCTACCTGTTTGCCCTAAAGCTATGCCTGGTAGAGCTTTATTCTCTGCCTACTAAGCTCTCTGCCCTCATTCTTACCAGTCATCCACCTAAGGAAACAATTTACATGACTCTTCTCATTGGACCTGCTCCAGCACCCTGCCTTAGTTTTACCTCTCATGATTCTTATTCTATCTTGTCTTACATAATTATTTATCTTTCTATATTATTTATGCTCAATGAGAGAAGACATTGTATCTTATCCACAACCATCTCACTTTAGTGGTTAGCCTACTGCCCGATACATATCAATTGTTCAATAATTATGTTTTATTTATGAACTATAATCCCATCTGCTTTAAGAGCAAGATTGTTTATTATTTTTATGATAATAATGATGCCCTAATGGTCTTATTGCTAAAATGATTTATGAAGGAAGCAATAGCCTCTCATGGTTACTTTGAAGATCTATATAATTTTCATATAATAATACTGGCAAACCTGAGCAAGTTTAATGCAGTTCTAAAAAACCAAAAAAACAAAAAACAAAGAACCAATAAAGAAAGAAAAGAAAGAAAGAAACCAAAACAGAACACCGAACAGCATTTGAACAAGCCCAGCAATTCCAATTCAAATGATAACTACCATTGTCCTTTCTCATTTCATTTTGATTTTCCAATATTGTGTTTAATAAATGTCTGTTTCTATATTCTGTTCACATTACTAATACAGCACTCAATTCTATGAGCAATGCTACTAGAGCCCTCTGCTGTGTGCTAGAAATATAACAGTTAAATATGGCTGCTTCAAATGCACTGGAAACAGTGCAGTGGTAATGAGCTTCTAGCAACTTCCTTCACGCTTTGAAACTATGTCATTGAAGTTACCAAGGTCATATTATTATAGCTTTAATGACAGTTTTGAAAATTAATATGCTGTAGTAACTAACTAGATTTTTCTCTCTGGGACTATTAGTTACGAAACAAGGCTTTGTATATGCTTAAAGGAGAAAGGAATCAAGATCCAAAGCCTCTTCTCAGATTCCTTTCTAGTTTATTCCTACATCAAATATTATTTTTGTAGACAACTATAGTCTTTATTTATTTGCCATATTTAACTAACTTATTGAGTTATTTTATTTTCAGTAAATTGCCTGAGTCATTAATTAATGGGCCCCTTCCTTCCTTCCTTCCTTCCTTCCTTCCTTCCTTCCTTCCTTCCT